>NW_027468859.1:21372346-21709846 GCF_046254945.1 Alosa pseudoharengus | reverse complement strand
GGGTGGTGGTGGTGGTGGTGGAAGGGGGGGGTGAGAGCTTGAGAAATGGAGAGAGGGCGAAAAAGAAAGAATAGCATGAATTATACAAAAGGCTCGGGCCATGGGCTGACCTTGAGTCCTATTCTTTCATTTTTTTTTTGTTTCTGTAGGAAGGGTGAGTTGGTGGGTGAGGAGGTGGGTAGGTGTGGGCAGAAATGGTGTACTATCATAAAGCCGGTTCCTGACAGAAAATAGGTAATTTTTGGCCTCACCCTGTGAGTCTGAGTGGACGGATATTAGCCATATGTGATTCATTTGCAGCGCTATGCTTCAATTAATCTGGGCAGGGTGGCAGACGCGAGCTTTCGGCCCTGTGCCACCTGAAAAAGAAAAAGAGGAGAGAGAGAGAGAGAGAAGGGAAGAGGGATGGAGAGAGAGAGTGTAGGAGGGAGGGAGAAAAAGAGAGAGAGGGAGGAAAAGAGAAAAGAAAAGAGAGTGATGGTCAAAGACACTGGGCTTCAGAGGTAGAAGAGGCCAAAGCGATCTCTCTGATCAATAGACTTTTACATCATCGCTCACCGCAAGCCTACTCTCTCTCTCTCTCTGTCTTACTCCCTCTTTCACTCTCTCTCATCATTTCTCTCTCTCTCATCGTTTCTTGCTCTTTTCCACTCTCTCTTACTCTCTGTGGAGGAAAAACTCGGGCGAAACACAAACCCTGCAACATACCAAGCATTCTGAAAGAAGCCATGATATCTGCCTCACAGCCACTCACGGGTAATGCTGTGATTGTGATTTCCCTGATGAGTCTTTAGCGCCAGCCTTGTTTTTCAAACTCTCCGTGCGTGCGTGCGTGCGTGCGTGCGTGCGCGTGTGCGTGTGTGTGTGTGTGGACTATCTGTGGCAGTCTATGGAAGTTGAGATGGGCGAAATGGTAAACGCTAAACCACACTGACCAGATGGAACTGCAGATTGTAATATTGGGGTTATTGCCTGAGCGAAGCCATATGGGGGAAAAATGTGATTTGCAGATCGCTCTTACATTTCTTATTGGAGTGGGGGAGATAGCAACGCCTGATAAAAAAAAAGAAAGACAGAAAGAAAAGGAAGAAAGTTAGTAAGTAAAAAAAAACTTGCTTTATAGCGCAATGCTAACTTAATTATCAGGAGAAATCGGATCAGGAGGAAACAAGATAAAGCCAAAGTAACAAGAGCATTAAATTAGCCATAGCCGTGGGTACCGATTAGTATGTGTGGCTGAGGTAAAAAGCAACACTACTAAGAATAAAATAGAAATTAAATAAGTAATCTCCTCATTTGTAAAACCTACATATCTTTATTGAGTCAGTAATATTTGGAATATGGCATGGATTTACTGTACTTTTTTACCCAGAGGTAGCGGAAAGTTGATATTGAAATGAGTGTCCCTCTCTGGTAGAGTAGGTTAACTGGTGCCATGTTAAAGCAATTGTGGGAGAACACTGTACAGAATATATGTTAAAAGGAACCAGCTGGATGGTTCCAAGATTACAGATACTCAAGGAACAGACACTCTGAGAAAGTGTTTAATCCTCTGGAGCTTTTGGTATGAAAACTACAACCTAGTGCACTGTCCAAGCATTTGGGAATTTCACATGACAGCGCTAATCCGTTCTCACCAGCAAAGTCGTCCACACACACACACACATTCTGGATTCAAATTAGAGCCGGCAAGACAAGCTTAACAAGGAGGCTTGATGGCGACGCAACAAGGCTCTGTGTATAATTTAGTCTATGTTAGGTTTATGTATTCAGAGATTCTGGCCATACAAATGATCAAACTTCTTAAATAGATGCAACCGCTTTGTGTTAATTTTCCTAAACCCTGGCGCGCACCATTTTGCCTTACCACGCATCAATGAAGCAGATGTTGATTTTAAAGTGGTGGGTTGACATGCCGTTGATAGGATTAATTAATGATCCATAAACTTAGCTGTGGTGCTTGGCGCAGCATGCTGTTACTACACTATGCTGCTGAAAAATTTGAGGAGCCAGCAGTGAGTACCAGCTTTGTATATTATGCTCAAAGGTAATTTATTCTGCATAATATACGGAGGGGCCCTACATACTTGACACCTTAAGCCAAGTTTTTTTCCCCCCCCTAATTCATCAATTGCATTTTAATGTTAAATAACAAATATAACAATGTAAAGTCTTTCGTGGCATGGCTAATTATTTTTACTAATGCAGTATTTATAGGCATTAATAATTCATGCCTTTGCCTACACAATGTTACCCGCAGTAGGATTCACAGAAATTAAATTCTTTCAGATGTCAAAGGATGAATATGTTAAAGTTGATTCATGGGGCCAAGGTCAAATTAAAAGTGGCTTTGTGCTATTTCAAAGATGTAGGGGAAGTTTTTAATAACAGGCTTGGTGATACAATAAATCTATTCAAAATAAAAGTAGCAAGAGAGAGGAGTCCAATAATTGTATACCTCTACTCACAGGGGACAGCAGCTAGAGAATGATCTTTTTTGCTGTATAGAGGAAGCGGTAGGACAATTTAGGGTGTGTCTGTGTGTGTGTGTGTGTGTGTGTGAGAGAGAGAGTGATCAAGAGAGAGAGAGAGTAAGAAAGAGCAAGGAAGAGAGCATCCGTATGTGTGAGAGGGAGATAGAGAGAGTGTGTGTGTGTGTGTGTGTGTGTGTGTGTGTGTGTGTGTGTGTGTGTGTGTGTGTGTGTGTGTGTGTGTGTCACTGTAGCGGGCAAGAGGGGGAGGTGGGTGACTGCTCACCTGTGATGAGTATTGAGTGCTGCATTTTCTGCAGCACCTTCCATAATCATCACAGCTAATGGGCCTTTAATGAAAGCAAGAACGCGGCCTCGTTCCCCACCTCTGATGTCAGCACCTCAGCAGTCCGAGCCGCGGCGCCGGGTCACGTGGAGATGGTCCGCCTGACACGCCCAGACACCGGCCGTCTCCCTCCATCTGAGCCGCGGATTTGGCTCTGCGACCGCGTGCCGAGTTGGCTAGTGAGTCAGGACTTTGCTGTTCTCAGAGAGCGGCTGGTCAACTCGCAGCCCGGACCTGGGCCTGAAGTGAGCCAGAACCAGACCCTGACTCAGCTGCTGGGTGGGTAGCCACCCCAGGGAAGCCCAAGAGACACACACACACATGTACACACACACACACACACGTGTACACACACACCCCAGCCCCAGACTAAGACTTCCTCTCTGCTCAGCCCGAGGAGGGTAGGTGGAGGAGGTGGGGTGACGGCTGTGAGTGGTTGGGTGTGTGGGGGGTCGAAATTCACAGCAGATGTGACTTCAAACGCAAGAAATGCCTGGAGGATTGGAGACTGGATAAGGCCCATCCTCTGAGTGACTCTCTGACCCCTCTCTCCTCATCCTCCCTTCTCTCTCTCTCTCTCTCTCTCTCTCTCTCTCTCTCTCTCTCTCTCCCTCTCCAGCCACAGAAAAACAAGGCCTCATTTGTTGTCACTCACTGTTTTTACAGCTTGACGGACGAACGAGGCGGCATCCATTGCCGGCCGAACATTTATTTTCACCCATAACTCAAGCACTACATGAGTGGAGAGCGGTTCTAATTAAATGACCAGGAGACCAATATAATGTGGCCTCTCAGCTACAGTTTAAAACACCGGTTTATTGTTTTAGTGTAAACCGCAAGGTGCCCCGGATTATGTATTTTATGAGCCTTAATGGACAAGTGTTTAACACCCTGAGTGGATGAGTTGATGGTGTGTGTTTTTAGTGTCAGGAAAGACCAGAGATGCCACCAGAAACCACCTTGACCGTTTTTTTCCCCTCCTTTCTAAAATATCTGCTATGGGGGTCTATTGTAACAAACAATATGACAGTGACATGGATTTGTTTGAAACCTGCTGAATGGAAAAATAGGGTGCAAACGAGGTCAGATAAGATAAGATAAGATCCACACAAGCCACACTGTAACAATTTAGAGCTCTCATCCTCGCACACAGACCGTTTTAAATATCTTAACTGAAACGTCAATGATTTAAGGTTTTTGAAGAGGATCGGGCCAAGTGATTAAAGTGGTGTTTTCTTGGCAGACCACGGCTAATGATTGAACTATATGCGATTTTCCAGTGGTCTGATCTAATCAAGTGGAGAATGAATGCTAAACTTATCATCATCCTCATCATCATCACATATTTCATCTCTATGGTCCATCACAGTGGTAGTCTTAGTGGAGGCTTCAAACGCCACACCAAGAGAGGCTTTGCAGTCGGGTCTTGCACATGACATGCAGATGTGGACGTGTGGACAGAGAGAGATGCGCAAAGTAATGATGTCCTCTGGGATCGACAGCTATATCTTCAGGGAGAGACACAGCAATAAAAATGATGAAGGTAGCCCTGCGTTTTCCTCTTTCAACAGCCCTAATGCCACTGTGTCCCTAAGGGTGGTGTGTCTGTCTCTCTCTCTCTCGCTCTCTCTCTCTCTCTCTCTCTATCTCTCTCTGTGTGTGTGTGTGAGTGTGCATCTTTGTGCTTATGCTGTGCATGAATGTGAATGTGTGTGTGTGTGTGTGTGATAGCGAGTGTGTGTTGGTGGAGTGGAGGGGGGGATAGGGGGTGCTGTTAGAGTGGACTTTAATCTGGCCTCAAGTCGTCCGTTTCCCACATTTTAACCAGGTGCCCCACCAGCCTGGTAAACATGATTCACATGGCAAATAAGGGATGGGGGATTAACTCAAGGGGTGGGAGCCATGATCAGAACAATACCTTTCTTCACAGAAAATGAATATCCTCTGCATGAGGGGTGGCTGCTCCAACCCCCGACCGAAATAAAAGGGGGAACTGTAGTAAAAAAAAAGAGCTCTGTGTATAGTGTGGCCATAAAATCAGGGCTGACGGGCAAAAAAAAAAAAGGCTTTGTGAAGCAATGAGAAAATGTTCAAATGTTGTGAAGTATTTATTTAAAGCATTACTGGTCTGCAGTTACACTTCTGACTGTTTCTCAATTCCCCATAGAGTGGGAGGGGTAAAAAGTAAAAATGGGTTATTTCCTCAGCATATTTCATGTGTCCAATATATAATTCATAGTGTGTATGGCAGCTGGATTTATGTAGAAATTAAATTTTGTGGACTGAGGAGGACGAGGCAGTCAATCTTTGGTATTTGGCACATAAAATTAAACATGAAAGGCACAGAGAAAGTCACAAAAACGGCTCTGAGAAAGTTGATACCATGGAGCACAGTATAAGTACAGGCTTGAGTGAGGACGGCTAGAGAGACTCTACTCGCTTGACCCCTGTCCAATTTGTTTACCGCGGGCACCAGGGTAGGAAGACTGATCTGAATGCGTGGCGTTTGAAGATCTCCGCGCCCTTTTCTGTCATCCGCGGCTAATGATTGCAAATTGATCGGCCAATCACACAGGCCGGTAATCAGCGTGTGGCATTTTTTTCCGCCGCAGGCCATCCGTTAAGCCGTCCACTCGCTGTTCGTCACATGCCAACCAGATATGTGCCACCGCTGCGCGCGCATAGCTGTAATTAAAAGTGCCGAAGTAAACATTGTGCCATCCCCCATAACGGGTTCATAACCTAGGCTACGCTAAAACAGTGGCTGAATCAGAGACAGAGAGAGAGAAACAGAGCGGCGATGGATTCAGCTCACTGTGCATACAGCATGAAAGGTGAGCTGATAGAAAAGCCCAACAGTTCGCCCCATGAGAGCTGACAGGGTCCTGTACAAATATAATTACAATTTGGCGTACCACAGCATCAATACAAAGCGCCAGGAGAGATTTTGAGCGCAAGAGGTAACACATCATCCTGGTTTGTGCAAACAGCCAGAATGTCAGTTGCAGAAATCTTATTTGCTCTCTCACTCTCTCTCAATCTCTCTCTCTCTCTCTGTGTGTGTGTGTGTGTCAGTATCTGTAACCGATATCTTTAAAATATATGATTATGTGCGGATGGCCTCATCAGTGTGCAGTGCTGACACCCAATGTGCCCGTGTCTGCATAAGCAAGAGAGGAGAGAGAGAGAGATGCTGATTCAGTAGCCTATATGCCATACAGTGACTGGAACAAGTGGTGCGAAATCACTTATGTTGACATTAAATGTAGCCTCTCTGGGCGTTTCATCTCGCCGTGGTGAAGACGGAGAACGTCACAAACACGCGCAAAGGAAATAACATACAATGTTACATGAGTGGAAAGTTTTCCCACAACAGTGTGTTATCAAGGTTGGTTGTGACGGAGAGTTAAACAAGACAATATCATTTAGTTCAATGACTAGTAGGCCTATGAGAACCGTAATTCCTTTAAAAACGTTTTTGAACTGTAGGGATAAATGGCCCTAAGCTATATGCTATCAAATAATTATGCACTTGTACAATGTCGCCCTACGCCCACATCTTTCCATCAGTGTAAATCAGTGTTCACACTCAGGTTTTACAGAACTAGAATTATAGTGCCGGCCAACACCTACAAAATAGGCTAAAAATGATCAATAATCAAGGAAAATTAATCAACACAAACTCGAAAAGTCTGCGTTTACATACGCTGTAAAGTAGATCTGAGATGGGGAGGAACTACGTGTCAGTACTGCTGTTCTTGATCTCTGGCGAAGCCATTCTTTACTCAGGGTAGGAGGGACAGAGCAGGAAGAATCAAGAACCGAGAGAGCGAACGAAAGGGAACATGAGATAGAAGTGAGAGGTGAGCACTCAATAGATACTTGTCTACTCCGTCCATCGCTGTGAAAAAATATATATATATCACAAATGTTTTCGCAGTGAAGTGAATTCAATCTTATGGAAAGACTTGGATATTATCCGTCATGATTCGGGTACTTGGCAGCAGATTTGGCGAGTGCGCACGTACAGTGTCGGGATACGCGAACTGGGAAAGTCAATGTCTCGAGTTTAGTCTGCTTTCTTCTTCCTAATGCAACATTTAGGCTTTTGAAGAGGGCGCGGAGCTGAGCCGTAGGGTGAGAAACTGAGACAGCCACCGCGGCAGATTGAGAAGTGCGGACAGAGCACTCCCCGGACGGAGTCAGTATGCTGTCCGATGAAATAGCGGCTGGAGCGGAGATGGGAACTGACTCGTTGAAACTGTACTGCGTTGTTATGATGGATCATTGCATCCTAACCAATGCCATGTTTGTATGAAGGACAAAAGGGAAAAACGGAAAGTGTTTGTTTGCGGGATATATAATGGATACGGATATCATCACTTTTACTAAGGTAGGCTACCCGAGGCGAAATGGTCGTTGGAGAGCTGCGTCTACGCTACTACCGTTGAACAGTAATAAAGGCTACAGAGATAAATGCGAACGATAACCAAAGTTTTAGTTTATACAGGCAAATATAGATACGCTCTTCATCTTCTTGTAGCAGCAAATAACTGGACTAAGCAGATGAATATATATATATATATATATTTATAGGCTATGTATTGGATAAATATAGTGCTTCCATTAAACATGGGGTCCTTGATAGATTGGAATTGTCAAAGAATATCAAGACTGTTGGCGAAACTCACAAACGGGTATTTTTTAAAAAATATGTTTAAATATTTCGAAGTATATTTTCTGGGATTTTCTGTCCTGTTATATCAATGCGTTACAAAGCGTTTTTCTCTTCAGTGGGGAGTACCAGTCTCTACGTGTGCTCGCAATGTCAATGCACAGCACAGCGCACAATCCCTCTTTGTAAAAATGCATTCAAATGAACCCTGCAACGGCAGCTTTTTGAGCTCACCTGGTCGGCATTTCAACGCGTCAAAATGTCTTTCATAAAGTTTTAATGGCCTCTTAATACGAAATCTACTTTTAATCCAATTGTTCCGCAGTCTTGGATAATTTGCTCATCTCGGGTCAAATGCAGTCGCGCATACATCAAGTTAAATAGGTTCATTTTGTACAGTGGCAGTGGCCTCTCTCAATTTTTTGTTTGACATTGCATGAATTATTCTAACCAAACCATGCACTTTAGTATTATGTCCACAAAACTGTGTGTCAAGTAACTTTGGTGTTTTCTGACCCAAAACCTGTATAAATATACAGAAGATATGATCTTGTGCATGTTGTGTCTGTTTGGCACCACCCCATCTTGACAGCCTTTATTCACCTGTTTTTAATGCTGGTGTTCCCAGCTGCATGCTGATATCATTGATAAAAGTCCTATGTCTTTGGCCCATGATGTAACAACTCCAGGTCTAATATTAGTAACACCTTTCAGATAGACAAATGATTGGGATTCAGTGTCAATAATTCTGGTCTACACACACTGTTTAAGCATATTACTCGGCTTTTGTGCTTTATCCAAACCAATGATGGTTTTATATAACATACTTAATGGCTGAAATAAAACTGTGGTGCAGTGGATCAATTGCACACTTAAAGACAAGCAATATATTTCAATCATCTGGGAGTGTGATGGGTAATAAACTAACAGTGAATCTCATGTCTGGCGTAATCCCATGGCCTTGTGCTCAGTCGAAAACCCCCATGCTGAGAAAAATAGCTTATATCGATCATTTATAGCAGGTGGAGGGCCTAAATTATTCTCCAATCCCATTTCATTTGACAGGCAGTGTTTGTCACACGGTGGTCTGTAGATAGCCCTCCACCCAACCTCCTACAACCACCAACCCCTTTGCCCTCTGGTTTCCTTATTTGATTTTAGCATTAGTTTGTATTATGCTCTCGGTCCATAGCATCCCAGCCGAGCAATACACTCAATACTAGTCACAGCAAAGTGCTGCTTCTGTTTCCCATAAGCAAGTGTTTGTTTGTCACTTCACTAAAAGAACCTTTTCCCCACACTTGATACTAGCCATCTTTTTCCAAGACCTTTTGCAATCTCATTTTGTGGTTCCTTAAAAGCTAATTTCCATGATAGTGAAATGTCACAGTTTAAATGCATCGTCGCTAGCTGTTTTGTTCTCGCTGCTGCAGACTCGGTCTGCCTCTGGATAAAATGTGCTGTAATATGCTGTCTGTTGACTGGTAACTGTAATGAAAGGCCTCTTTATTATAGTTACAACGGATGTGAAGGAGCTCTCACTGATCTGAATATTTAATGTACGAGTTTCCTCACAAATGTAAAAAGGGCTGTGAATTGTGAATGTGAATTGTGAGTGTGTGTGTGTGTGTGTGTGTGTGTGTGTGTGAAACCAAAGAGACTGAACAGAATGATGTAAGGGTAGAATATTGGTTGGAATGCATGAGTTGAAAGGTGAGAAACAAAATGAGAGCCAGTGAACTTGCCTGTCTGTCTGTCTGCCTGTGTCTGTGTACGGATATGAAGAATTAAGGGCAGATGAAAGGATGAGGTTATCTGATTCAACCCCGCTCTCTAACACCTTCTCTCTGAGTGTGAATGTTTGTGCTTGTGTGTCTTTGTGTTTATGTATGTTGAAAAGTGAGTAATAGATTAAGCGTGTAAACCTGTGTGTGTGTGTGTGTGCACAGTAAAAGAGAGAAGTTCTCTGTGATAGAGTAGGAGTAAGAGAGAGAGAATGAGAACTGAGAGAATAAGACACAACCAAGAGCCAATGTGTGTGCCAGGAAGGAGAAAGCAGATATAGAAATATAAAGCACAAAGAACTGAGCTGTTCCTGAAACGCTCGCCACCATTTGTGGAAAAAAGAATGAAGGGAAAAAAAAGTGAAAATAACACTTATCTTCCTCTACTCTCTCCTTTGTTTGAAACAGTGCCCTGGATCCAAATGTCACCTCCCCGGGACTCTGCCCCAGCCGGGGCCCATCCGAGTGTGACCGCTGGGCCGGAGGACCGCGGCGTGCTCCCGCCGCACTGCACCCCTCGAAATTGGCCTCTGAGCGGGCCCGGGCATAATGTGATGCACCCCGCCGCCAGCAGGGCCTGATATCCGAGCAGAGCGAGCAAGCGTGGATGGAGCCAGCCGGCGGGCTATTGCCCTCTAATGAGACCCGCCGATCCCCGAGCTGAGGACCAGCCATTATAGCAGGATTATAGCCCTAGTCTCCCTGTTCTAACCCCTTGAACTGCACCACATTAGCATAATCTAACAGAGGACTGCTTCTTCTGTGGAGTACGCCATTGCATTTCACTATCCCTCTTTTCCTTTTTTTTTTTTTTACTGCGGTTTCTTCATCGTCTGGTATTTGCCTGCCTTGGCGTGTGGGCACGCATTCTTTTTGTCGCTGTCATTATGGAGTTTCAGGTGGGACCGTGGAATAAGGATTGGCCTTCGTTTCTTAGCTTTTGGCTGACCGTGTTGTTGAGCCTACACGTGCAGTTTTACCCGGTGGCCTCGTGTCCGGTGGAGTGCCGCTGTGACAAAACGTTTGTTTACTGCAACGAGAGGAGCCTGACCTCGGTGCCCTTGGGCGTGCAGGAGGGCTGCAAGACCCTCTACCTGCACAACAACCAGATCAACAACGCCGGCTTCCCGCTGGAGCTGCACAACGTGGCCTCGGTGGAGACGGTCGTTCTGTACGGCAACCAGCTGGACGAGTTCCCCGTCAACCTGCCGCGGAACATGCTCATGCTCCACCTGCAGGAGAACAACATCCAGACCATCTCGCGGGCGGCTCTGGCCCAGCTGCCCTTCCTGGAGGAGCTGCACCTGGACGACAACTCCATCTCCACGGTGGGCGTGGAAGAGGGGGCCTTCCGCGAGGCGGTCAGCCTCAAGATGCTGTTCCTCACCAAGAACCACCTGAGCAGCGTGCCCATCGGCCTGCCCGTGGAGCTCAAGGAGCTGCGTCTGGACGAGAACCGTATCGCCGACATCCCCGAGGAGGCCTTCCAGAACGTCACCACCCTGCAGCGGCTGCTGCTTGACGGCAACCTGCTGACCGACGAGGGCATCGCCGTCGGGACCTTCCAGGAGCTGGTGAACCTCCGCGAGCTCTCGCTGGCGCGGAACTCGCTGACCGCGCCGCCGCCCATGCTCCCCGGCGTCTCGCTGGTCAAGCTCAACCTCCAGGAGAACCAGATGACCAGCATCCCGGTGACGGCGTTCGCCGGGCTGCATCGGCTCGAGCGGCTGGACATCTCCAACAACCAGCTGCAGTCCCTGCCGCAGGGGGTGTTCGACAGCCTGGTGAGCCTGCGGCAGCTCAGCGTGCGCGGCAACCTCTGGCACTGCGACTGCTCCATCAAATGGGTGATCGCGTGGCTCAAGTCCCTGCCGTCCTCCATCAACGTCCGCGGCTTCACGTGCCAGAGCCCGGAGAGGGTGCGCGGAATGGTGATCAGAGAGCTCACGCTGGATGCCATCCAATGCCCAGCTGGCACGGAGCTCGAGCCTTGGCCGACCCAGCCACCACCGTCCCCCTCCCAGCCTCGGAGAACCACCACCATCCGTCCTGCCCCCCAGACCACGACCTCCATGTCCCCCACCTCCACCATGTTCTACCCCCCAACTCACAAGCCAACCCCCCCAGGGCCAGACATGCCAGGCCTGCCCCCCGGACCTCGTCCTCCGTACGAGGACTCCCTACAGATCTCCTTCCACATCGTCAACTCCTCCTGCATCGAGGTGAGCTGGGCGTCCTACTTCACCGTCACGGCCTACAAGGTGACGTGGGTGAAGATGGGCCAGGCGCTGATGAGCGACGTCACCCGGGAGACCACGGTTCCCGGCGACCGCCGCAAGCTCGCCCTCACCAACCTCGAGCCGCGCTCCAACTACCGCATCTGCGTCTACGTGCTGGACACCCTCAACGTCTACCGGCCGGGCGAGGACACTATCTGCTCGGAGGCTAAGACCAAGTCCTTCAGCAAGGCCACGGAGACGGAGCCCGCGACGCAGCAGGACGGCAGCTCCACCCTGCTGCTGGCCGGCATCATCGGCGGCGCCGTCCTCGTCGTCCTGGTGACGCTGCTGAGCCTCTTCTGCTGGCACATGCACAAGAAAAGCCGGACGGCGTCGTCCAAGTGGAAATACAACCGCGGCCGGAGAAAAGACGACTACTGTGAGGCAGGGACCAAAAAGGATAATTCCATCCTGGAGATGACTGAAACCAGCTTTCAGATAGTGTCCTTGAACAATGAACAGCTTTTAAAGGGAGACTTCCGGATCCAGCCCATCTACACGCCTAATGGGGGCATCGGCTTCCGAGATTGTCACCTCAGTAACAACAGCATAGCATACTGCAAGAGCAGCAACGTTCCCAGCATGGAATTCTGCCACACGTGATGATTATCAGTGGGATGCTACAACTGTTTGTTTAAAGAAAAAATGTGTAGTAAAATATACTGTACAATATATATTTCCAAGTTCAGTCTACAATGTAATTTATACTGTGGACAATTATGTGGAATTCTGCTATCTTTTTTATTCTTAGTAAAATGAAACTACAAATGATTTTCTAACTAGAGGGGATGGACATGGTTTTGGCTCTCACGGACAGTACAGATGAATTGTACAATCATGGTGTGCTGGCTTCTCCATTCAAGAAATCCTGTCGGGCTGGTCTCTCCTTGGGCGCTAGGAGAGCTGGGATACTTTGCTAACCACAGAAGCAAAAATATGCCCTCTGTGCTAAAACACAGCCACCCTTTCACAGAACAGTAGTTAAGATAACACAGTGGTTGCGAAACACAAACAACCCTGATTAGCCTACCATGGAAAATAAGACCTGGTGTTAGTTTTTTCCCTCTTCTCCTTAAAAGAATTGAAAAGTGCACTTTCCTAAAGCGTCGGACAAAAGTGTTTCTGTGCATGTGCGTGTGCTTGTGTGTGTGTGTGTGTGTGTGTGTGTGTGTGTGTGTGTGTCTGTGTGTGTGTGTATGGGCGCGTGTGCACATGGTTGTTCAGGAAATGAGCTTTTGTTGAAGTTACACCAGAGAAAGTGTGTGAGGGCACACTTCCCTAGCAGCCCACAGGTCTCAGAGGGGCCGAGCAAACAATGCTGAATGCGGTAGGGAAAATGCCAGAGGTGTTTGTTACCTCGGCCGTCTGTTTATTCAGCCATGTGTTTTCCTATGTGTTTGAACATCTGCCACCAGGGGGCAGTACGCCTCAGCCCATACAGAGGACAGCCAAGGAGGCAGATAGTTAGTATCCATTCCCTTCTTCTCCTGATGCAAGGGAACCTGCTACTCTCTGCCATGCTCTTTCATACTCACATTCATACTCGCTGCACGTTACTACTCCTCGTCAAGAGTAATTCTAAGAGTATGACACACTGCTTAGAGGTCATTTATGATGTGAAATCATTTAAAACTAGTAGTGCACTACACGTGTTGGTTAATTGTTAAACCAATGGATTTCCGCTACTATTATCTCCAAGGCTGGTGTGGTTGCCCATTCAAAAATCAATCTGACAGAAGGCCCACACATACCTACATTTTATGGATTTCCCTACTTTTATGCTTCACTCATCATAATTATTTTTAGAGCATTAAGTAATTAGGTCATTTTTTTGTGGAGCTGTCTTGTCTCTCTTTTTTCCCTTTCAATGGGAGTTAATGAAGAGTTTTGAAGAGATACGCAGTGAAGCACGCGCCATCTTTGAATTGGTCTACATTTCATGGTTATTAAGACAGCTTTTTCAATGACTCATCAGGTCAGATTGACAGTGAAATGGAAACTGACTACAAATGTTGCTTTACAATAGAGCACCCTGGCACAGGTTCGCAGCTCTCTCGTTTGAAAGTGGTTTAGACCCCTGCATGAGGGCAATTAAAATGGAGGCTGTTCATAGTTAAAAGTGCACACTGACAAAGAAAAACCTTTATTATACACGGTTGCTCACAGATTTGATTTGCTTTGACAAGACTTTCTTTCCTCGTAGGGCCTAGTTCAAAGACCTGCCCCCCACCCCTTACACACACACACACACACACACACTCGCTTTCTTTCACATGCCCACACAGTCATGCACAGGCTACAATTCCCAGCCCCCTCCTGCTCTTCATAATCCTTCATCCAAAAAAGGGAGAAAAATATGCAGACGTTATTTTCACTTGGCAGACGAATCACAAGCTGAGAGAAAGTAAGACCAATCGACAAAGTTAACCCTTTCTGCGACTGCCAAGGCATGCCTCTTTACACATTAGACCGAGGAAAGTGCAAGCCTTCTCTCACAGCTTTGATTTCTGTGATAGCAATATTCATGTGCATTATTATGCTTTAATCAAACACTTGACTTTTCAACGTAAAGGCATTGTGTCAGACTGCCCACAGAAAGGTAGACTAGTAAGTCCACTATAGGCCAGTGTTAACGCACCTGGAGTGTTGCTGTATATTCTTCACTGATGTTCAGGATTTTCAAATAACTGTTGGTATCTATTTTTAATTGCAAAGTTCATGCCAGGTAAAAGAAAGGGCCAAATGCACTTCTGTGGTCATCAAAGTGTTTCCATTTTGTTCTGTTATCTCTCCCGGACATACAGTATATCGCAAGCTATTTTAGATGAGCTCAGCCCAGACTAGCTGTTCATCTGCCTGGACTCTGTGCAAACGCGCACCACAGCCTCTGGCTGAAAAGGCTTTTAACTGATATGTACTTCATTAACAATTCATCGGCCTGCCTCATACTCTCTGACAAAAGTACCTGCGCAGAGTGTGAAATCCTCTGCTGCTGTTTATGCTCAGAAAGGGGACATGGATTGAAATAAAATCCTCACATTATTCATCTGTAATGGACACCATTCTTTTGTGCGTCGAATTTTCAGACGTATTTGGACTGCTAAGCTGAGATGTTTAGCAGAAAGGGGTGGAAATTGGTTGTGCACACAAATATTTTTTCTTTCTTGGTCCGGTTTCAAACAGGGGTGAATAATAGATTTGTTTTTTGTTTTTTTTTGGGGGGGGGGTTGAAAGAATGTTTTCCTTGTAAAAGGTGAGCAAGGGTGTTCATTGCCTTACCTTTTCTACAAAGCAGTATTTACAACTGTGGTTATATCAAGGACTCTACATAGTATTAAGAGGCTTGAATGTTGTAGGTCAAGGGTCATCAGTGGTGGAATTATAATGTAGAAAGCCCACATAGTACGTGGCAATTACGTGACAACTGCAGAAACAACAAAGGTTGTGATTACCACCATGTCTGTATCTTTCTACAAAATGAATATCCATGGTAATAAGAAGGTATGACTCATAGTATTTTCGATGGTTGCTTTGCATACTTGGCATACATTACATTATCCCATATTTTTTCCTTCATGAAATGAAAGTCCTTGAATGGCAAACTGGCTCACTTGGTCTTGTGTAATTTCCCCGCAGAAACGGCTAAGGTTGGCTTGCTGCTGTATCAGGACTCAGAGTAATTCTCCCTAAAGCACATTGATTCAGATTGGAATAATTACGCTAAATGACTTGGGGGTCAATTGACGCAAAGTGCTAAATGGCTGGAGCTGAGAGGGCTTAAGATGGGTTACACTCTCCTCCATAATTTTTAAGTGGTAAAAAGAAGCCTTCCTGTGATAATAAATGTCTGTAATGTCTAGAATTGACCGCTGTTAATCTTATTATTATCCCACCTATTGACCTCTTCTGCAAACAAAAATTTAGGATGATATTGGGGTTCTTTTTTGCTAAATTTTTATTTATCTGTGGTGTCGTTGTTCTTTTTGCTCTTTTACTGCCCATTTTCCATGCAGTTCTTGTGTTGATGACTATTGACACAATTATAATGAGAGTGAAAAGCTTCAGTACGGTAAAAAACGTTGAAATGTGGAGGGCAAAAGTAATATTTCAAACCTAGCTGTCTTCTCCAACTCTCTTGACTGATTGTATGAAATCTATGTGAGCGATGGAGTGTACAGTAGATATCAGATTGAATATGTGTGAGTCTTTGGCGCTGCTTTTACTGTGGCTTTTCACTCTTGGAATGGTTTAAATAGTATGTTTCAGTCGCTGACATAAACAGTAACCAAAGTTACCTTTTTTTGTTTCCATGACAAAAAATGTTGTTGTTGTCCAATGTATGTGCCTTGAAATTAACTTACAATGTAAAGTCCTTGAAACCTTTAAATGTTTTTGCACAAAATGTAAATACAGAAATGAAACTTTTTGAAAATAAAAGAGCCATGGGATTTGATTATTTACTCTTAAAACAAGTCAGAAAATGGCCCAACAGACTTTTGTTATGGATAGTGATATGTCACAGAACAAAGGAACTGGGTTGTTTTAATTGGATAAATATTACACCTGAAATGACCTCCAGGAATGAAATTTATTTTCAATTTGAGGAAGCCAGTCTTTATTATCATTTTCCATTGTTACTTTACAGACTCCTAAACTGCTCTTCCCCCGCTCTCCCTTTCTCTCTATGGTCCACCCACATGGCAGCCTGAGTTCTTCATTAACAAAGCAGTCTATTCTCTGCCCAAAATATACAGTTTGTCATTATGAAACCAGATCACCAGATTTGATCACCTATCTTTAGTGGAAGGACAAGAGAGTAGAGAGATAGCAGCATTCAGCCTTGTCTCTAGATTAGAAGAATGCTCAAAAACGCAGCGCTATGCTTATATGCAGATGATTTTATTTGTCTATGCCTCCACCCAGCCATGCCGTCATCAGTCTACCAAGCTTCTTCCTATCCTCTATGCAACACAAACCTACTGTGGATAAGTTCCATTCTACAAGAAGGGAAACAAGACAGGCAGGTAGGGAGCCTAAGCCTTGCAGCACAGCTAAGACTTTTGCAGCAATCCCAGAAGTCTGCTACTCTGATTTTGTGGCTCACAGAAGGGAGAGCAGTCGTCTTCTATGGAGAACAGTTGTATGCAAAAGTTTGATCTTCACCACCACCACCACCACCACCCCTCCCCCCAGGCAAAATGACACAGTGAGATTTTGAAAATTAGTAAAATACAACCCCTGCAGCAAACCTGATTAATAAATTAGCCTCTCCTCATCCTCAGAACTGAATGCAATGATGCTTTTTATTTCATGATCTTAAAAAATTAAATAGTGATTGAGGCATGTGCCAAGGGGTCCTCAAGGGGTGCTCACAGAACTGTGCCTTGAACATTGCTGTGTTTTCATTAATATAATAATTTTCATCTAGTAACTCATTATTTAATCAATTACTAGACTACAATAAGTAAGGGATAATGTATAGAACGCCGGTCATTACTGGGAAAATAAGTCCCGACAGGGCGAACCGGACCCCGACGCGCAGCGGAGGGGTCTTGTTCCGCCCTGAAGGGACTTATTTTCACAGTAATGACCGGTGTTCTATACATTATCCCGCTTATTATACGGCTACTTGCCAAAACGAAATAATAAACTCCCCACGATATGACTTTAGCCTACATAACCTAGCCTATTTGTTACCGTTCATCGTGGCATTTGCTGAGAAACAAATAGTTCGCAACAACACACGCTGCTGAACTTGAATCAAACATTCTTTAGAACACAGCTGATCAACCGTCTGCTTTGACGTTTGAATGAAGTTCCAGTCCTTGCGTAGTGATATGAAAGACGTATCATAAGCACAAAACCCGTTGCCATTGACAGCAGTAATTATATGTTTGCAGCGGTAATTACATGATATATCTTACCGCTAGAACTTTGGGAAATCCCATTCAAGTCAATGGAGTGTTCTACTAGCATTGTGAAGAGCCGTATAATAAGTGGATACAAGCTTGATTTAGGAAGCTACTGGGAAACTTGCTTTAAGTTTTAAAGCTCAGGGATGTAGGTCAGGGATGCACTGGTTAAGCAACATCTTGTACTGGTTTTCAGTGATCTATGCTACTTAAAAAAATCTCAGGTAGAACTTGAAGTACTTTCACTTGGCTGTCTCAAGGCAATGGAGATATACTTCTGAAATATTGAAAACACTTTCCCTTTTTTTCTTTTCCTGATGACTGTAATTTTTGGTAACAGCATTCACGGTATGTTCCAAAGTATCCAAGACCCCATAAAATATGAATCATGTCATGTGAATGAGAGAAGAGACAGATGGAATATGTTGAGTTGGGGTAGAAACGGCATTTCTTTTTAATTCAATCACTTGCTTGCTTGCTCGCCTTGCAGGAAAAGAACACATTGTCCCGAATCAGGATTTTCTCTGCATTTTTTACCATAATGGCAGAGAGAGAGAGAGAAAGAGCTTTACTGGAGCCCTCAGCGCTGTGAATAACAGAGTCGCGACTCCCTCCCTTAAGACACAGACTACCCATTATCCCTCTGGGCAAAATGAGGCTTGTAACGTCGATTCAATAACAAAAGTCAGCACTTTCCCAGTTTAATACTGTATACAGTTAGTCTGCGGGGAAGGGGGGATGATCATTTTGCCTGCCAAAAGCTGCTGCTTTTAGGCAGTTTCATTCCCAAAGGCCTTGGTTACACAAGGGTGAAGGCTAACTCCTTCTCCCAGCCCCTCTAAGGTAATTTGTGAAACAGAAGGTCACTATCCTTTTTTCCCCCAATGTGCTTCAGACCTTATTGAACAAGGTCATAATCATTAACCAGGGAGAGAACTGATATCGACCGTGCATGATTACTTTGTGTTCGGTGCTCAGCCTTTTCACCAGACTTGTAGAATCGTCTAGGTGCTTTATGTAGATGTTTTTATTTGTCCTTTCCACATGAGTAGCCTATTGTACATCCTTCACCCAGCCATGAGGTCATGAGTCTACTAAGCTTCTCATCCTCCTTGTATTACAAGACCTAGCAATGGTTACATTATGGAGGAAGGAAGAAAAAAACAAGATATATTAATAGTCACTGTGTTATTGCACTGCCCCGCACACTTCTATAAATGTATTCAGAATTCTGACATTTAGTCGGCTTAACAAACATTTTTGAAGGGCTGCAAATCTTTGCATTTTCTGTCGCACTGGGAGTAAAGGAGTGCTCCCTGCACATCCAGTGTTATGTCTGAACACAACGGACATAAATAAATAAGCCCTTTGCGTGATTTTCCTAAACTGACATATGAATATTTCTATCTTTCTTGTGGTTACCACCATGTGTTCTATATTTAATAGAACAACAACACATAAATCTTTGAAAGCGTAACAAGTGTCCTCAGAGGCATCCTATCTAAACTGAGCACTACTTCTCCAACTCTCCTCATTTTACGCCCTCCCCTGAGCACCGTTCTCTTGCAAAATGTATTTTCTGTTTTTTTTTTTTTTCTTTCTTTCCCCCTCCCCATGTCCCTTTACAAGCTGAGACATCCAATGGAGAGAGAGGCTTTCTTCTCCACTTCTAATTTGGATGAAAGGGCCTCACAACACAGCTGTACTTCTTGAAGTCCCCAGTGGCCGAGTGGATTGTGCAGTGGCTGTCAACATCACACTGATGTCTGTCCTTATTCAACTGAAGGAACCAGGCTTTCGTCTCTCTGGCTGCCGCCATTATATACGCGTCTCCTGTTGGTGACCCCCTCGTGCTGCCAGTAGGGTTCTGATACAGGCACTATAACACACACACGCACGCACACACACACATGCACATGCACATACACACACACACACACACACACACACACACACACACACACACACACACACACACACACAGCAACCTGAGATGTTAATTATTCAATATAACAGCTGTAAACAAGGAAGGGGGACCCCATTCCATTCCTTGTCATTGCATTTCTTTTTAAATTCAAAACTCCACAGGAGAATATTGATTAAAAGAAAATGTGAAGAACTGGCACATTATTTAATTTCAATAAATGCTAATTAGCAGTTAGTTAACAATGATAACATAATTTACTACACATAGTGAAATGATTAGAAGTAAATTCTAATGAAAGTTGTGTTGATTGAAAATATTGATATTTACTATTTACTCTCATAGAAACAATTAACCTTCTAACACTGTTCCAGTCAAAAAATACCGATTTACACATTCCCTGTACCATAAAAATGCCATTTTTCATGGATCGTTACACACACACACAGACACACTTTGACCGCGAACAGTAGTGTTTAAAGGTTAAGATAAATTGTTCACAATATTTTCATGCATGATGAATTAACTACAGCGGCACTAGCACAACTGCTATTGTTTCCCTATGGCAGGTGGAATAACTAGACTGGACTACAGTGATGGCCAAAAGTGTTGGCACCCATGCTAAAGTTGACTGAAAAGAGGAATATAAAATCATCTTTTGGAAATTGATCTTAATGCCTTAAGTGACAAATGAGGAAATATCTAACCTTTAAGGACACCAATTGTCTTAGTGAATGAATAATGTATCATAAATAAATAAATGTTCTTCCTTAAAATACAGGGGTCAAGTATTGCCACCCCTATGTTAAATTCCCATAGAGACAGGCAGATTTTTATTTTTAAAGGCCAGTTATTTCATGGATCCAGAATACTGTGCATCCTGATAAAGTTACCTTGGCCTTTGGAATTAAAATAGCACCACATCATCACATACCCTTCACCATACCTAGAGATTGGCATGGTGTTATTTCAGTTAGCCTATTAGCTGGTATGATGCTCATTGAGCTCAATGCAAATCAAACCAGCTAGGGGTGGCAATACTTATGACCCCTGTATTTTAAGGAAGAACATTTATTTATTTAGGATACATTATTCATTCACTAAGAAAATTGGTGTCCTTAAACGTTAGATATTTCCTAATTTTTCACTTAAGGCATTAAGATCAATTTCCAAAAGATGATTTTATATTCCTCTTTTCAGTCAACTTTAGCATGGGTGCCAACACTTTTGGCCATCACTGTAGATTGTATTGGCTGTTTACAGTATGTGCATTGCATTGTGCATGTATATTTAAGCAATAAGCCCCGAGAGGCCGTAGGTTACGCTGATTCTACAACAGCTAAGGGGCGTTGTTAGGCACGAAGCGCTAGCAGAGTAAAACCCGCCTTAGCTGTTGTAGAATCAGCGTAACCTGTGGACTCGAGTGGCTTATTGCTTTTCTAAAACTGTTGCTATAAATACCTGGCAAAGTTTCATAAAGCAAAGGCAAAGCAACGAGAAATGTAACAATTTATTAATAGATAATCATTCTTCTGTAAAGAAATATATTTCCTCTATCTAAATGGTTGCCAAGCAACGTCGAGACGCAGCTACTTTAACTTTTGTATCAAGTTATGGTAGTGCAGTAATATAGAACGGCAAACGGTCAAGGTGTATGTTTGTGCTGGATTTTACAACGGCATCGAACGTGATTCAGCCAATCACAATCAAGGACCGGAACTATCAGTTTTAGAAAGAGAGATACTGTATACATCAATACATAGGATAGCCTATACAGTATATTCTTTGAACATAGACTCTGACTACACACTTCAAAGACATAAGCATAATGTATAATACTTAAAGATGCATAATTTGTGTGACTGATGAAGGCAAAATCAATTACTGAAGGAAAAAAAGAAATGTACAATTGTGCAAGATGTACCGGTAATGATCTCAAAATGATGCTTATACAGCACATCCTTTGTTAATGTGCCTTAATGTTGCACACATGTGACATTTAATCAGGCATAATCATGGACAATTAAAGCTGCACAGCTCATTTCCAATGCCTCAGTAGTATCAGTGGAATAGGCATTGCCAAATGAGCTTCATTTCTCTATGGCAACCCTTTAAGCACAGAGATATAGTTATAGCTACAGTGCTATGGAGAATTCCATGCTATGCCACATTGCTATGGAGTGCTTTAAGGTCACCGACGCTTCAGTGAGCAATGTGTGTGTCCTGTAGTCTTCTCCGGAACAGATGCCAACCTGTTCAAGAAATGACGTGATCTCCCAACAGATCTATATTTAACCTCTCTGGTAGGCCAAGAGATGAGGTGAATTCATTTGTCAACAACAACATCTGGGTCAGCAAGAGATATGGACTTATTAGTCTACCTCTCCCCTCCCTGTCAAGTTGACAGATCACCAGACAGATTGAATGTGAATAAGCATTTCAGACAAGCGACAGAGAGTGTTGATATGCTTAATACAGACTTTTGTACAATTCCTTAAAAAAAATAAGAAATCTATGAACTTCGAGAGGGGCTATCAAGAATTCTTAATGCTTGATTCTTCAGCTATGATGCCGAAACCCATCATATAAATGTCTTTGTATAAATATGTCAAGAGAGGCAGTAACTTTTGCCTGAATGCTACAGTTTCAAATGTGGAGGATGAAGACAATCCCCCACCATGGCTGAGTTTCCACTCAGAAAACCTCTTGAGAAAGTAGAACCCGCTGTATGCCCTGCAAGTCTCAAACACAGCATGACATGAATCAGCATGGTGACACAGAGCCAGAAGACTACAGTAATTCTGTCTAACGATACCCTTTTATTCAATTGAAGGAAAGATGTCTGTGTGTCATATGTGTTTTGCGGTGAGAAGTCCTGCGTCATTCAAACTGACGTTTCCCATCCGGCTCTGGAATGGATGAACATGTCTGCTCATTATAAGTTGGCCCACTAGGGTTTCACTTTGTTGTGTATATCTGGCCTCTGTAGCATTACTAAAACAGGGTTCCCAGAAGTGGAGACATCTACGCAACCTCCACTCTTTACTTTACTTCATGCCACAGAAAACACAGCCTTGGATAATGCTCTCTTCTGTCGCATATCTCTGGATATCTTTTATATTTTTTCAAGAAATGTTTGATTCACTGAAACGCCACTTGAGTCCTATAATTTAAGACCAACATAACCTTGTCATAATAACGTTATGACAGATTCCACACACCGGATTTCCAGATTATTTCCATGGCGTCACATAACAGTGCAGGTTGTTAATATTAGTAATGCTGGTCATGACATTTTGTTGCATTTTATAAACATATAACAGAAATTATTAAGACATCTGTGTAAGACTACTGTGACAGGGTGACAATTATTGGAGGTGATGATTAAAACTGATGACACTGTTATATCCCTAACGATTAACTGTTTTAGTTGATAATGGTGATGCTTATCCCAGTCATTTCACAGTGACTTTCATTAAAACAGCTAAACCAGACTTAATTGCTGTGAGCACTGTAGGAAGTATTAACACTATAACAACAGTGTTTCAGAAAGTGGTAATTAGACACATGGAGGCTGTTCAGAGTTTATCTTCACAACAGATTTACCGTTAATAATTGCTGATGCCTTGTTGAAATTTTCACGCCTAACACAAAAAAGTTACATACCTTCAAACTCACCGTGAACCAAGCACGTAAATCATTAACACGCCATTTGTCAAGGCAAATTCCAGTAAAACTGCTATTAAACTTTGAACACTGTTCCCTGGTCAACACAGGAGCAGGATACGGAACTCCATATGTGTGGGCTGTGGGGTCAGCGGTCATGGTTCCGTGTGGGACCCAGCAGCTGTGACCTTGAACAAATCGCCCCGCCTGGAGAACCCGAGAATGAACAAAGACATTGATGAATCGAGGAGGGGGGAAGTTCCACCACGGGCTTAAGGTCCGCTGAGAGACTGGGAGGTCTGTGGATCGTTCTGGAATGATGAACAAGTTTTTTTTCTCTCTATATATATTTTTTTTCCTACAGTATGTGTAGACAATACAGTCCCATGAAGATCGTTTTGGTCAGCGGGAATGTCAACTGCGCACGCACTGTGCACAAACGCCATACACTGGCCACGCCAGGGATGATTTAGTGCTTGAAATTGGAATAAACAGGTTGTGGTGTAAACACAAGCCTGTTCCTTATTTAATGCTCTGTATTTACCAATTGGAATGCAAGAACACCCAGAATTAAACAGCGCTTTCAAGGAAAACACAGAAAAAGGCGAAGACAAAACATCAGTAGCGTCTGCCCCATATTGTGTCATGCACTATGGTCTATTGTAAGGGAACAGAAAAGAGGATTAGACAGCAAACAAAACATTAAGGCATATCCTCTTCATTTCAGTTGATCATACAGTAGATGTGTGCATACAAATTATCATATACTGTAGCTCTTAATGCCTTGTAAAGTCGTTGTGAGCGTTGTATTTTGAAAACAGTGAACTATCATGAAGGAGTACACTATATATGACAAAGGGAAAATTGGTGAGTCTTGCAGGCCAATCTTGCAGAGCCAGCATCACATTACTGGACCATCCCACCCCTGTGGGCAAAAGCAGAGGCGCACACACACAGTGACACACACGGGCACTAAACGAAGTACAGGCATAGGGGTGATTACTCTCCCACGAGAAAATGGCTGTACAAAAGCAGCTAGGACAACGAGGAGGCATTACCTCACATGCTGAGAGAGAGTCCACCCAGACATTATGCAGTGCCCAGATGCACAGCTGGGGAAAGAGAGAGAGGGGGGGGGGAGAGAGAGAGAGAGAGAGAGAGAAAAAAAAACGTAGCTCACCACTTCGCTGACATAACAGCGAAGCGTGCCCATTTCATAGACTTCTGGTCTAGGGTGCATATTACATGTTAATGACTTGGAATGTGGACAGTGGAACAAGGGCTCAAACTGCCAATTAGGCATATGCTGTAGACAGCCCTGGTGCACAGATACAACCATCTGATAACGCTTGAGCTTGGCGGACAGATCAGGCTCCTGGAGTAAGACATGGAGGGACTCCAATTGGGACTCATTAAGCGCCATCATCCCTTGAAGCCACTTAAGCGGTGGAGACCTACTGATCAGATGCCACTCAAACCAGTGCTGATCATCACCCCCAGTCTCTGGCTTCTATATTTCCCAAGTCCAATAGGAGCATTGACAAATGAATGCTCTCATGGCAGACCATTTGTATACAAAAGAAGAACACTGAAATGCAAGACAATGTTTCATATTCTATGGTCTTCATTTCCTTTTAACTTAAAGACTTCCAGGCCTGTGCCTCCTACGAGCTCGCCTTGGCAGTCTTTTTGACGGGAAAGTTCTGGGGAAACGATGTGTTTTTTTTTTTCACGTTTCTTTTTTTCTACTGAACTAAAAGTGGGAAACCAGTGTAAAAGTGCATTAGTAGATCCTACCCACACAGAGTACTGGACGAACAGAAAGCGCACTGTCAATCTTGTGAACTGTAGGGCATGTCAAACATATGAACACACATACTGTACTCCGTTGTAATAACAGTGGTTTTGCAGACTTGTCTGAGTCTCAGAGGCTCCCTGATAATACAAAATGGTGTGTATAAAACGTGTGGGAACCCTGAAAACTTGTTTTATACACATTTCTCTTTCTCTCTTTCTCCTTGTCACCACATGCAAGTGCTAAAATCAATGCTGACAACTCAATTTTCCACATTCCGAAGTTGCTCGGCCCCCTTGCATTCAAGCCGCACATTTCTGCAGATAGCCCCGCCTCGTGCGGGAGAGAAAAGTTGGTGCCAAAAGCAGTTTGAGTGCCATCCCTTTGACCTTGGCATGATTGCCTTGCGGGTTTAATTTAATCAGCTCCCCCTTCATGAGGAGCAGCTCATTGTTAAAGAGAACGGCTTTGTGTGCACTCCTGCCCTGTTCACCCCCCCCCGCCCCTTGTGAGGGATGGGATAGGAAGGAGCTGGTTGGCTGGCGAGTCTGAAGACATATCCTCTCCAACACATGTGGAGCGGGTGGGTGGCTGAGGAATTAGGCAGTGCGTCAGGCTGCTGTCTCTGGCACAGAAAAGTTATTAATTATGCCATCAATCACCTCTGGGCTGATTGGCCAGCCATACATGAGAGACTCAAAATGAACTGACACTGACATGATAGGCCAAACCACCCCCCCCCCCTGCACCACACGCCCACACTCCCCCCCAAGAGATTCCACATGTATCTCGTTTGTGTCATGAGTACCCAGATGTTTATAGTTTGTAAATATGGTGACAGCAAAAATGACCTTTTAAGGAATGCTAAGGTCAGCTGTTTAATTCTTACAGGGAGGAATGACAAAAAAAAAAAAACACAATAGCCGATATACAAGAGGAAACATGATATTTCCTGTCTTGATCTTTAGACAGTTAGGTTATCAGTGACTTAATTACTCATATATGTAGGCCATTACTAACATAATAACACATCAATTTACCTTTTTTTGTTTTTGTTACATATTTTCTTGCGTCCTGATTTATTTGACACCATGTGTTCTCTGCACACAAGTCAGCCAAAGTCAAAAATGCAAACCTAGTACTTGTTAGCCCTTGAACTGGGCGAGCGTGAAATGAATGCTCGTGGGTTGTCAGCACTCTCTGTTTCAGTGTGCATCCCACAGCATATCAGGCACCATAGACAGACACACTTGATAAATTGGTGAGCCGAATGGCGCCCACAGTGATCCATTAGATTAGTATTGGACATGTTTTCGCTCAGTAAATGAACAGGAGGGGGGAGGGGACTGGGGGACGCGTGGAGAGGAGAGGCCAGTGGTCTCATCTCCTAGTCATCCATGCTGCCCCCACAGTGAATAAATATGCTTTAATGCAATTACAGCCCCCTCCCACCCCACACCCCAGCCGGCATGGCCCTATGCGATCAATAGTACATGGCTGCATTTGCTCTGAACGTCTATGAAGACAGTCACCTCACTGGGCCCCTTTGACATCACTCCTTTTCCTGGAATATGAAGAACCGGTTAGTGGTTCAGGTTCAAACAACAACAACAATAATGAAAGACTAACACGAGGTGCAGCAGTTCATTTGGTTAATGGTTTGTAACACCGTTGTGCCTCTTCTCCTGTTGTTGAGTGTGCTTTTAAAGGCTGCTTCTTCTCCACTGTTTGAAAAGTGTTGGCTAAATAAAGAGTCCAGCTGTTTTGAAGACGGAGAGAAGCAGGGCTCTAATTCGGCTGCAGTGCACTGCTGATAGAAGTGCTGCTCTGCTCATCAAGTGACTTCAGTCCTTTTCATCCTCTTTAAACCACTGATACCGAATGCTGGCATCTAGCCAGATCTTCTATTTATTCCTCCATGTATTATTTATTTATTTCCTGGGTGGTAAGACGTCACCCTCGCCAGTCTGCAGGTGTTACTCCACAACAGAGGCTTAACGAACACAGTAACTGAAACAGATGGGCACTGGCCTTGAATAATATACAAGACCACTTACTCAGGTAACAGAGGAAAGGAATAAGAAATAATCATGATCTTTTAATAGTTCACAGACTTCCATTGTGAGACTTCTTCAGATTTTCATTCCTCTTCTCTCACTACCTAGCTGAGGTCCTTCACCGAACTTCGCTGGTGTAACTCGGAGGCTTAGAGCCTGAATGGCGGGTACTGATTTGTGCCAAGGTCTCTCTGGAGAGCGAGGTGAGGAGGCGGAACAGCAGCGGCGACGGCCGACTCGAGACACGGGAGACGCGCGCGCGCTGAGGCCAAGAGTGGCAGCGAGAAGCTAATCATCGCTGATTGGGCGACTGGGCACAAAGGCCTGCGCCGGGTGGGCCCCACGCTTGCCAGTGGCAGATGCCATTTGAAAAGGGGCTGGCATGGCCCGGCGCTCGCTGTGAGCCCTGCACATGGCATTCTTCAGGTCAGTGTGGGGGTACTGAGAGAGCGAGCGGGCAAGAAGGAGAAAGAGTGAGAGAAAAGTCAGAGAGATGTGAGAAGAAAGCGAGAGAGAGAGAGAGAGAGAGAGAGATAGAGAGAGCGATAAGGAGAGTGCCAGGAAGACTCTTTCAAACCCAGAACTGGCACAGAGCGAGCGGAGCTGCTGATCCAGCACGTGTCAGGACTTCATTACTGTTCGTGTCCAGAGAATTGCGAGGCTTAATTCACCTGACCTAAGCTTAATGCACTCGGGTGTAGATTCAAGAACACAGCAACCCCCTGCTGCCTCGGTGGGAGCCAGCTTGTCAAGTGAACTGAGTGGGCTCAAATTGTCCAATTAAATGTTGAAAACCACCAAACTGTTGTTGTGCTGGTGTTGCCGGTCAGATTCTTGAAATACACTTTAGTCAAGTGGAATGGCTAGCAAGCCCTTACAGTTTCTTACTGTGAGACTGGAGTTCAATTGATATCATTGCACAAATTCGAGGCTTTACTCCCAGTTTACAAATGTCAGTAGTGATCCATTTCATATTCCAAAAGATGTCAAATTGAACAGTGTGAGACATGGAGCAATGCTGTCATTTCCAATTGTGTTTGTGTATGCATTTGTAATAAACATTTTAGGAAAATGTTATGGATACAAAAAAACAAAAAACAACTCTCCATGTTTCTATCAGGTAGATACTGTCACCGTACTCAACGTACTTGTATTCTTCTCTATTTTATGGTATGGTATTCTAATCTACATTCTGGAGGCATATCTATGTGATGTCAACTTTGTTTATCTGATTAAAAATATTAATGTATTTCACACTTGAGGGCAGGAAATGCAAATATTACAAGGCAGGAAACTGATTACTCCCTAATGGCCTATTAACTTGACAGTGCTGGCTGTGAATGCCATTTATATTTTCTGTGTTTGCGTGAGTCATTTGTCTGTTGGGGATTGTGTGAACTGATCGAGGAGGCTGGCTGGTTAAAACTTTTATTTTTTTTACAGTCAGGCAGAGGGTGTCCATTGTCAGACAACAGGCATTCGCCAGAATATCCTTGGCCACAAACACAGGGGCTCGAAGCACATACTTGCTCCAAAAAGCAAACAGAAAAAGATTGGATTTCATTTGCAGTTCATTATGTTGCATTGACAGTTAGCAGCTTGCAGCCTTGCCAGTGGCAGCGACTAAATCCAATTCCAAATCGACTTCTTGTTTTGTTTTTGCTCTTTTCCCCTCCCGATGCATCCACGGATGCGTGCATTATCATGCATAAGGCAAATGAGTTGACAGTGATATTTTTATCCAGTTCATCAACTGAATCACTTTGACACAGTTACGTTCCTGCGCTGAACGTTCATATTTTTGTCTGTCTTCGCGATTTCCTTAGTCTCTCCAGGGAAGAGGCGAGCTCTCCAGTGCATTCAATCATGACAAAGATAGTATGTTACGATTTTACAGCTTTCCTCTCCTTCTTCCTTCCACTGATATTGCACCATACATCTGGCTGAGCTGACACTTCGACAAGCCTTTCCTGTGGCACTGATATTGTGCCAGATTCCGACAGCTTGACAGCAACACCAATAGCGTGTTGAACAAAGAGGTATTACAGTGAAGATAAACCGCCCTGATTCTCCCATAAATCTGATCGGGCAGTACTTAGAAATGTTGCCCAGAGAGGGTCATGGTCATCCTTAATCGATATAGCCTCGTTAAGCAAGGCTCCTATTCTGTTGACAGTAAGATGACCACTCAAGAGGCCCTGAGAGAAGGGAGTCACAAAATAAAAATCTTCACACTACGCATTGAAGAGAAAAACATCGCCATTCCTTTCAAGTGAATGTAAGGCATTCTGTTGAGCAATGGAGAACATTTAATAACATTTAAGCTAGAATTCAATTGTACAGCACTCAGCAGCTACGAGTGTCAAAGCTGGCATGCAGTATAAGAGAGAAAGAAATGTGTCTGTTGTTCTGGCCTTTCCCAAAACCACGCATCTTCAATAGGGACCTGTACTGCCCCTTGAGGTGATTTCATTTGCTTCGTGGTTGTGAGGCGAGGCAGTTCCTGCAGCGTATCTGAGGCTATCGTGCCCTTGACATTTGGTGAAGCTGATAATCTCAAACCCTCGTCGGAAAAGAGGAAGTCAAAAGTGAGACAGAGCTCTGGGAGGAGAGTAAAAGGAAAAAAAAGATTACAGATACCATCATGTGTGGGCTTTTTTCTTTGAGGTAATTGTAAGCCTCCAAGGCTATGAAGCGCTACTTGACAAAAAAGTCCCACAATGACCTGATTTTTTTCATACAATCCCACAAAACAGACAACAGAATCCCACAGCGGAGGTGACCTTTCGTCTGTCTTCACAACAAGCCATCAGAGATGCCACATCCAAGGCACATCAAAGGGGAGCGCGTTGACACTGCCGCATCACCGACAAGCCTTCTTGTGTTGCGACAGACCTGGCACGGATAAAAATATGTTTGTGTAATCTTTCCAATCGGATTAAGTTTCGCCTTCCTGTCGTCGGGTGCCGGGTGACAGCAGGATTGTGTATCACGGCTGAAGGGCTTCATAATGAATATGGCACCCGCCTCTCCGATAAAAAATGTCATCTCCAATTTTCTTTCGGATTTCTCTTTTCCCGTGTAATGGAATCCAGGCATGTCTGTTTAATATTGTTGTGAAATACTTATTTAGATCCGATATCAGCCCAAAACATACTTACACAGCACACCAAAACACCTGGCCTCAGGGCAGTTTAGTTTACAACATGGAGGTCAGGGCCAATTGAACCCGGCAGGACGATAGATGGGAATTAATTCACACGGTAAATTACAGTCCCCCCCTGCTACCTGCGCTATCAGAACAGCAGGGGAGCGGCACTGGTGAAATGCTGGGCCAAGCATTTCTGGGTCTTAAATACGGCCATATTGTCATTTTGCCATCTTGAATACCTTCCTGCATTACCCCCAAGGACCAGTGGTATCAGTGGTATTAATGTGCACTGACATTTCTTTCATCCTGCACTCTTCCCCTCTCCCTCCCGCCTTCCCACACCCCCGGGGGGATCTGAAGTGCTGCCGTCGTTGGTGGTGCTCGCCGCCTATTCACCTGAGGGCTGCTATTGCTCAGCACATTTCTGTACCCCCCCCCCACACACACACACACACACACACACACACAGACAGAGAGAGAGAAAGAAAGAAAGAGAGAGAGAGAGAGAGAGAGAGAGAGAGAGAGAGAGAGAGAGAGAGATAAAAGGAGCTTTTTTCCAGTGTGTTCTTGCTAGTTGTTGTGCTGAGGTATCAAACCTTTTTCCTTGGCAATTTAGCAAAGGCTTTTTGTGAGGAAGGGTGAGGTTAGCCACATTCAGTGTGGCCCCATTACCATGTTAGGTGCTTTTTAACACCAACGATTTAAGTGCAAATACCCTCAGAGAACCACAGCATGCCCCTTTGAAAATTAAGTGGATCAGCGCAAAAGGCTATTGTGTGTATACATATATTGTTCTCCAAGCAGACATATCTGGAAATGGCTTGTTTGCCATTTGACATCCCAATGCCTCTGGTTTGCATTTTCTCCTAAACGCTTCATCTCTCAATGTTTTTCTCAATGTCAGTTCTTCATTTGAGTGTGTTAGAAAAATTGCAGTGTCACAGGGATAACATGAAAAATGGACTTGGTTGGTCCACCATCCCACGCATGCATGCGCGCGCGCACACACACACACACACACACACACACACACACACACACACACACACACACACACACACACACACACGTTGGGTATTGCATTCAATTTTGGGGACTTTTTCTTCAGGCCTTTGTTTCTGGGCACTTCAAGGCATATCAGTATGCATGAGGGTTTCCAGTTCTCCTCTATCACGTGCACGTCTGATTGTCTTATTAATTACTATAATTATTGTGGTTATCCTTTTTTGCCAATTTACAGCTGCCAATTATGTGTATAACAAACAACCCCTCAAACATGCACGAGCCAAACCAGCGCATGTCAATCATCCTCCTCAGACCATTAAAGAAACACATATTTACGGTCTTCAAGTACATAGAAGCATTGCTTTGATCAAGCACCATAAAAGAAACCTTAAACCTATTTGAACTAATAATCCTTTAACACAGTTGAATGCATGGGGCACTGCAAGAGACAAATGGCACTCCATATGAAAGCATGCTTCTGGATTCACACTGGCTACCCTACGCAATAAGTTGTGCTTTTTATTAGCTCAGTAAAAGTCCCGCGGCACAATGGCAATATGCTTACATTTGATGGTGGATAATTAATAGCACGCAAATTCCACTACTCTGTGTCTCCTTAATGCAGCCATCAATTAAGAGTTGAAGGGTAACATTTTTCAGATGGCTATAATTACTTTGTAGCCTGCAGAAAATATAGCGGCTGTTCGTTCAGCAGCGGTCCAAATGCCAGCAGGTCCTCTGCTGTCCTTTACAGTGAAATGGGCCTCTGCCACATACAGTAGACACAGTTCCACAGCCTTGCTCAGCAGGGTCATGTGAAAAAAAGATTAGGCTTGTATGAGGGAGCCATATGGCTGTGGTACCCCAGACTAGTGTGATGATCTTGTTGTCCCTATCTGAAAGATACTGTACCCTTAAAGCTTATTGATGCATAGGCTGTGACATGTCAGAACTAATCAAAATGATATACAAAGCTCAGCTACAAATCTATAAAACAAAATGTTACTGAACCTGTGGCAGTTAATGCCTTCATCTTCATCTCACTTCGGTTATGACAGACCTCTGCAATCTATACAGTGGCACAAATGACAAGTGTTCCAACAACTGTAGTTAAGTCACCAGAGAGATGGTTTGTCAGCAGACCAGTTACTGATATGGTCAGTATTGGAAAATGACATTATTTCCCTTGTAAGTGCTTGAGCTCAGGTCTGCTGAACCTTTCCTCAATTACTTTAATGTTCAACAAGAGTTCAGGGTAAAAGGCCAACCGAAGAGGTGGAACACATCAAGTCAGTTTTAGTGCTAAATGGACACTAACTCTGTAAGATGACTAGGGATGAAGGGAGGAGAATTATATTATGTGTCACAAGAACACACACACACACACAGAGAGAGAGAGAGAGAGACTCAAGGACAGGATGTATCTACAGAAAGGGGGAGGAGAAAGAGAAAGAAAAATGGCAGAGGCATCTGAAACAATTTCCCACCGTTTTCATATATATATATATATATATATATATTCCCCGTGGAGATAAATTAAACCATTAAAAACAATAAGGACGTCCACCAGAGGGGCTGGTGGTGGGCTTGTCTCTCTCACACACGAGAGTCCATTTGAACAATGTCACCCATGAATAAATCAGATTTATCGCATTGTCTCAGCCGGGCCGCTGCCACGGCGACGGGCGGATCAGCTGAGAGAGCTGGCGACGCTGCGAGCCAAATACACCGCAAGGATAAAGAGAGAGAGAGAGAGAGAGAGAGAGAGAGAGAGAGAGAGAGAGAAAGAGAGGAGAGGACAGAGGAGGAGAGGAGAGGAAAGGAGAGGAGAGGAGGAAGATAAGGAACCTCTCATCGGCCATAGAGGACGGAGTTTTTGTCCTCCTCTCCAAGGAGACGACAATGACGTCACTTTGCTTCCTGGACCGAGGGTGCCCCACTCACTCTCAGTAATGCTGCTGACTGTAGTTTTTGGTGCCATACCGAAAGAGCATGTTAACAGGCTTAAATAGAAGGCATGACTCTACTTTCTTTTAAACAGCAACAAAAGGTGGCCCTCTCTCTCCGATACAGCAGACGGGATCGGGCAAGTCAGTTTCTCCTCATAAAAAAAGTTGGGTAAGACAAGCGTGAGACAGACCGAAGAGATGGATGATGGTGCTGCCTGCCTGCCTGCCTGCCTGCCTGCGTGCGTGCGTGTGCGTGTGCGCGCGCGTCTCCATGGCTCCTGGGACCCCTATGCTCAGACAGCTCTCACTTAAACACATTTTTAATTGCTCCTGGTTTCCCCTCTAACCTCAATTTCCCACCACATTTATCTGTCTTTTATATTCAGACCTTTAAATTACCCCCCCAAGTCCCCAATCAATTTTGGCACAGTCGTCCATTTACGTAGATAGCTACATGCCATCCAGAACGTACAAAAAAAAAAAAGAAAGAAGAAAAATCTTCATATATATTTTACGTTAAATTTAAACCCAGCATGCATATTTAACTCCTCTCTATCCACAAACATTCCATTAGGACCTTGATGATTACCCAGACGTGAAAAATGATTAACTGAAATGTATCCTGCTGCCTCTCCCTTTGCCATCATCTCTTGACATACTGGTGAATATTTAAAGCTTTCTACACGCTGTAATAATGACCTCATGAATAAAATATTGAATAATTTGTGATTGAAGTGATACTATGAACATTTATGACAGCACTCAATCAGAATATAGGTATGTGGTGCATGCAATACTAAAGGAATGATTAAGGTGAATCTCTAGTTTATTCTCAGCTCTAGAACAGGAATGGTTTATTAAGCCTTTGCCATCACTAGTCAGAAAACTCTAGTTTCATGCATGTCTACTAAAGTTAAGTTACCCCGATCATTTCTAATGATTTTCTATTGATATAAATAACAACTTTCTGAAGAATATCCAGTGCATACATTTGGGAGGAGAAAAAAACAACAGCAGCAACCCAGATGGGGTCAGCATACAAAACAAAATAATAACAGTAAATAACTAACAAAATAAAAAAAAATAAACAACCCCCCCGCCACACACACACACACACACGTCCGATATTGTGAGGCGGTGTTGAGGGAGCTGGTAAACATCAATGGTTTTTATTCCTCCTGCGAGGGCTGGGAAGCGTGACAGGATGACAAGTGCGAACCCCACTGGGGAGGCGGCTCCAGAGACCCTTCAGGAAATGAAATATGGATTGAGGGAATCTGGGAGCCCCTGACACTCCAGGTCTGAACAGCCACTGTATTTGCTACCAGGAGAGTGTGTGTGTGTGTGCGCGCGCGTGTGCGTGTGTGTTTTTTCGTTTGTGTTTGTGTGTGTGTGTGTGTGTGTTTGTGTATGTGTTTGTAGGTAGAAGTACGAGAGAGAATTTTGAATTTAAAACTCAGGATGCCCATGCATATATGCTGGATAGGGGTGTCACGATTCTCCAAATCCTCGATTCAATGTAATTTTCGATTTTAAAGCCACGATTTGATTCGATTTTCGATCTTTTTTAAATATTACTATTAATGCATTCCTTATATGTTATGTACTCTTTTTGGCCTTTTCTTTTTCGGGGGGCTTTTATTTTGAAACTGCTTTGAAACCGTTCCAACCGAGGTTGTAATGTAAACAGAACAAACTTTAGGCTAAAACAGAGACGTGAACATAGTAAAATGAAACAACACAGAATGTTAATTTGATTGTTTCAGCACACTCTGAAGAGACCCAAGGTTAGTGTTCATGGAATATGTACTTATAAATGTGCATTTTAAGCCTTAAAGTGACTTTGGACTGTAATTAGATCATCTTTTCACTTGCTAAGTTGAGTAGGCTAAGTTAGTTTTAATTGACGTGAATGAACGAATACTTCCACACCGGTGATTTCAAAGTAGCAAGAGGGGCTTTGATTTCGGTAGGTTGATGTGTAGGCCTATATTTTAACTGGCTGCAGCCTAAAATTAAAGGAGTGTTGACGCACAGTTCAGCACGTGCATGTGTGTTTGTGCGTCTTGGCATACTGTACATGCTGGACGTGACATTGGGGGTGTGGCTGCATCGTCGATTCTACTTTTAAGTTCGAAGTTCGAGATTGAGATGTAATTTCGATCGATTTCGAAATAAAATCGAAATCGTGACACCCTTAATGCTGGAATATGTCGAGTGCCACTCTAATTGTGTGTGTGTGTGTGTGTGTTGTTTTGTGTGTAGGTGTGGACACCGTAAGAAAATACAAGATAAGCTAAACTGCATCTGAAGATGTCCGTATGCATACAATGGTGCCAAGAGCAAAGCTGGTCTTGTCCTGCATGTGTGAGTGTAGGGGTGTGTGTGTGTGTGTGTGTGCGTGTGTTTGTGTGTGTGTGTGTGTGTTTGTATGTGGCTGCATGTGTGAACACACAAGCCTACATGCTCACTTGTGATGGCAGCATCTGGCTGCCCGCGTCTAGAAAGGCACCTCTCCTCCCATAGTGAGGGGTGGCAGACGGTCACTCCAGCTGGAGTGTCTGCCAGAAGAGGCCGGCGCGATGGAGCTGACAGTCGAGACCAGAGAGACCTCCGGATCATTTAGCCTCCCGGAGAGGAAAGAGGAGAAGAGAAGAGAAAGGAGAAGGAGAGAGAGAGAGAGAGAAATATGCATTATAAGTGGGAACGAAGTGGAGAAAGAGAAAGAGGGAGAAAGGGAGAAGTTTAGAGAGAAAGAGAAAGAGGGAGAAAGGGAGAAGTTAAGAGAGTAAGAGAAAGACTTGAATATAAATGAAGGAGAAATGGGGGAGAAGGGCAAGGATAGAGACAAACAGCAAGAGAGAGAGGGAGGGAGAGAAAGAAAGAGATGAGATGAGAGAGAGAGAGAGAGAGAAGTAGGATTACGGGGGACAGAAAAAAACAGAAAGAAAACAAGAGAAAGAGAGAGCAAGAGTAAGGAAGTGAGCAGGCCAGAGCATGGGAGTGAGGAAGCACATCTCCTGCAGGCTGGCTGCTGCACCAGGTTCTTACCAGCGCCTGATTAAAGAGAATATTCATCCCGACTAAATCACCTCCGAGCTCCTCCTTCAACGCCACTCCTCTGCCGCTGGCTGGCACGGATGAGAGACTCCTAATATCCCAATAAGCAGGGAGCGAGGCGGCGCAGGACAATCACAACATCCACACGCTCAAATCACCACACCACATGCGCCTCAACGTCTCGCCCAGGATGAAGTACTGTAATTCAAGAACTGGGGGCCCCATCTTGTGGATGGATCTCTTCGTCGCTCTCTCTTTCTCTCTCTTTCGGTATCTCAGCCAACGCTCCGCACAGGGACGTTCATGAATTACGGGATGGATCCAGCCGGGAGGATGTGTGGGGAGGTGTGGCTGGGGAGGTGAGGGCGTACTGTAGGAGAGGCCATGAGCACGGCTCGGGCCGCAAAGTGTTAAATCGTCAGTGTCGAGACACTGCCGCTTGCAGCGAGATGTAAACAAAGATGATTGCATTTCAATTTCGCTTGATCAATGGCCCGTGTTTTTTTTTTTTTTTTGCAGCCTTCTGTGGGGGGGGGGGGGGGGGGGGGTTCGGAGCGGAGTGGCGGAGTCCAATTACGGCTCGTTGCATATTCCGTTCGGCGTGGCGGGCGGCTCTCGTCCTGGGTGAATCTGGAGACTTAATTAGACGTCGGCGCTCAAACAGGCTTTCCGGTGCGAGCGTATTTCAGAAGCCGTCTCCCTGGAGCTCCGCGGAGATGGAAGGAGCACTCCGAAGTGAGACGGCACCGAGCCGGAGCGCCTCCACTCTCCTGCACACACACATGCACCCACCAGCCCTGTCGGCTACAAAGGCTTGAGTGGAATTCCTCTGCCATTGCTTGCTAATTGAAGATTTGTATGAGAGAGCAAGATCTCCTCTAGCCAAAATGAACTATCAAAGGTTAGTGTTCTCTCGGCTCATGGAGATGATACTCAGATAGACTACACCAGATGGGCCACTTGCATTGATAACCCTGTCAAAAATTACCCCTGATTTCCTCTTCCAACCATCCACAGTGTAAAATATGTATGATAGTAAGGATATGCATTACAACCACAAATCACAAGCTCAAAGACTAGAGTCAATGTATCCATTTGTATTCATATACATCCAACACGCAACCAGTCTGTGGGCCAAGATGGTGTTTTTTTATCTCCACGGATACATACTGTGTCCCATAAAGCTGAACAAAGTGTTCCTCGGCAGAGCGAGAACACCATACTCTGTCCTTTTCTTCATTCAAAATAATTTGCAATGCAATATTCAGGCCCATGAACAGAGAAGTGTTGCCTGGCAACACCAAGAAACAATAGGACTTATTTTTTCTCGAAAAAGCAGGGGAAGAAATCTAGTCAATTACTCAGCTTCTTATAATACATGTTTTGCCAGGATGGAATCAGTGCCTCATAAATAGGGAACAGCAACAACAACAAAATAAAAAAAAAAAAAATCAGATATAATTAAAAAAAAAAAAACAATCTGGCACATAATTAATGACATTCTGTGCCTTAAATCCAATTTCCTCAATAAGAACTTGGTTCCTGCTGTTAGTTTTAGGCTATTTAGGCAAGTTTAATTTTCAGGAACCAATTAAGCCATCTCAAACAAAAGCATAAGCGTTAAATTGCACCAGGAAGGATTGGCAGGATACGGCTGGTTGAGTCTACAGATATTTAACATAATCAATAATGCTAAACAGGGATGCCCTCATGACATTACCGAAGACATCTCTATCAAACCAATCTCTATCTGGTTTAGTAACACAACAGTTATCTTGAAGGTTAGTTAATACTGCATGTCACTGTTACCACGGTCACTACCAGATGCTATGACTATAAAAAAAATGCACAATAAAAATGTTTTCCATGTAAAATATGCTTTTGTTGTTTGACTTTTATTATTAAAAATATACATAATGGAGAGAATGCTATGAGGATATGATATCGCGGGGGTGTCAAACACAAGGCCCGGGGGCTAGATCAGGCCCGCCAGCAGGTTTCATACAGACCCCCAGATATTTTGGGTAGGAAGGGGAAATTGGAAGAAGAAGAAAAGATCCAGTTGTCTTCAACAATGGTTAATAAGCAATATCTCTATGATAAAATAAATTGATTAAACCTAGCACTACAAACCATCCTAAGGAAGGAAGAGGCAGAAAAACTGACATGGAAGTAGGGTATTGCAAGAGAGAAAGAGCAGTATATGACAGCAATACATGATTTCAACTTGTTTGCTTAGAAGTGGGTATAGTAAATGAGTAGATCATCAAACAACACTCTGATGCCCCTGCAGAAAAATGGTAATGACCATGAGAATGACAGCCCCTACGAGATCTCATTCCAACAAATCCGGCCCACTGCCTAATATCTAATATGAGTTTGATGCCCCTGCTCTAGGGTACATAGTATAATATACTGTACACCTACCGCTCTTTCAAAAAGTGTCAGGGTCTGAGAACCAGGACTAGAAATGTGACTCTCTCCCCCTCCCCCTCCCCCTCCGACTCCCCATCCTCGACAAAAAGAGTCCTGAAAAACGGAAAGGACAGCCAGGCTGATAAAAAATCTCCTGAAGGTCATGAGGGGGATCTCATTGACTGGCTGGCGATGGAGCCCCTGATAGCGCTTGTTCCTGGGCGAGATTAGCCGTCACTCACGGTGTGAAGTCCCGGCAGGATCATAACAGGACTGATCGTATCATAACCTGTCAGTGCCACTGACCCCAAAAGTCCATTAAGAATCCATTTGGTGTGCAGCAGCAACAAGAGCAGTAGGAACTAAGCCAAAGCCGGTCTGGAAGGGTGGTGGTGGGGGGGTTGGGGTGGAGTGGGGGGGCTCAGTATTTGCCTTGCCAACTGAGATCTCTTCTGTAAGGAATATGGCCTACTGAAAGGTCTGTTTTAGGGAATGGCTATCGGCCTCGGCTGAAATAGGGTAAGTACTCAACGGCCACCGCGGAAGCAGGAATGGTAAATAAAAAAGGAAAGAAAGATAAGACCTACAGGCCCATAGCACACACTGTAGCAGATAAACAGAACACTAGTAATATACCACCTCCACGTGTAGCACAGCAGCTCAGCCCATAACATCTTAAACACTACAGGTTTAACAGCTTTCTCTCTCTCTCATACACCCGAATGTGTGTGTGTGTGTGTGTGTGTATTTTTCCCCTTTCCCAGTTCTTCACACATAAATGTACATCAATAATTGCACAACAGAAAATGAGCTAAGCTGATTACTAGGGGCGATACAGTGTACAGATGACTTAATATGGAGGTAAGAGCTCTTTCTATGATTGGATTAACAGGATTTCAAAGTAATTTCTGGATTGCATTACTCAAGTAGCTTTAGATTAATTCATCAATTAAAAGTGAGTGTATTTACCATCAAATTCACATTTTGTGCCTTTAATTAATCCTATCAGTTGTAGTTAGTGACGGTATTGTATAGTCTGTTATGTGCATTGTATGGGTCTTTAGGAGGAGGCTAAGGGGTATTCTTAATGAGCCACACACAATTACCTTGACATGAATATTGTAACTGTTTTGGATGTTAGAAAAGTATAAGGTTTAATGCAACTTTAAAGACATGTATCATCTCTTTGACTATTTAGACTATTATTGTGTTACATGTTCTTATCTATATTTCTGATATGTTGCTGATTGGATCATAAACAGCCACAGCAACGAAGAGGAATGACTGATAATGACTGACTCTTCTGTATTATTGTGTTAAATGCTCCAAATGTAAAGCAATTTGAGCTGCATTCTGTGTATGAAAGGTGCTATACAAATAAAGCTTATTATTATTATTATTATTATTATTATTATTATTATTATTATTATTATCATCATCATCTCTAAGTGGACTTGTACAAACTGGGGGATGGGGGATGACAAATCAGGGATGGACAAGCAATGATCTTCCTGAATACTCTATAATGTAAGGGTATTGTCAAAGGCATTGTGATTTTAGCAAGACTGACTTTCATAGATGTACAAATACAGTATGTAGAACAGGTCAGGTCAATCTGTTTCTATCTCTGTGAATGGTTTACTGTTTACAGCAGACACACTTTTCAAAGCTTGAGATCTACCATCTTTCAATTAGACATTAATTAGACACTGTCGAGACAAAGTATTACTACAAAAAAAAATATTACAAAGTAAGAATAAAATTAACATACAAATGACTGCAAATGATGAAGAATGCTTCAAATTAAATTTAATTTCCTCTATTCTATTCAGTGCAATCAAAAGGAAGATCATCATCAAGATTCTCCATTAATACTACGCACCTAGCACCGAGGCAAGCATGACACTGCTCCTTGGTCCTTGCTTGTGCAATGTTTAATGACAAGAATATCACAAGGTAATTAATTAGCATTTACCAAGTTAAAATGTAAAATAAGTTCCCCTCAGTAACAGATCTTGGAAATGGTCCCAGGAATTTCTCTTTCATCCAGCGCCAATCTTCCAACCAAATCCTGATATGCAGCTTGCCTTTGGTTGTGCCATCATTACCATTTCAAAATGTTTTAAGGCTAGACATCAAATTGAGTTATATTGGAAATCAAAACAAGGCATAACTGAAAAATAAAGTATCTTAGTATACTGTAACAGACTTCAAAGGACCCAGAAAAGTTTTTCTAACTTAACAAAACGTTCATCACAATTTACACAATCAAAGCAAATGGCCAAGGGTTCTGCACATCTTACTTATCCAACCTACAGACTCTCTTGTCAGAAGACTTCAGTGGATTTTCCCCAGATATCAGTTCACAGTGTGTGAAAAAAGTTTATTTTTTGTATTTGTTCTAAGCACACTGTCCCTGGAAGTGGAGTTAGACCTAAATTCAACTTTTGGCCTGTTTTGACCCCCTTGTTTCCCTGCTGTAGACATGACACTGCACTGCAACTGGATGCAGTCCCTCAGAAGAGACCAATGCCTGATGTTTCTCTTCTCGGTCGGGTACCATTTACGATTACCAATATCTGTCATGATAAACACAGACGCCACACATTTTCTAGCTGATCAGAAGCTTTCTTATAAGTGTGGTATTGAGGCAGAAGCTTTGCTAATTAAATAATCGGGTTTACTAATTAGCTTAAGTAGTGGCATGAAACTCCATCCGTAACTCTGACAGCACAGGTTGTGCAGTCTGCAGCTCTTGAAGAAAGGACTGGAAAAGATCAGGATAAAAAAGGTAGATAAAATCACTTACCAAATATCTACAGATCCCCATCTTGAGAGCCTCGTACTGTGATAACGACATGTGGCTATTAAAGTAATACGCCGTGATGGGCTTTAACAAAGGTTGATTGCTCGGGAAGAGAAAAATGACAAGTTGCTCAACAAGTCCATTTGAGCTCATCTCGGCAGGTGTCATCCGTGCTCTGGTGCTCCTCAGGGATGGCCGTGGTGGAAGTGGCTAATACTCCTTCCTGTTCTGCAGCTGGCCTTGGTGATGCTCAGGGGCACGCCAGCCGTGGTGACATCCACTGGAAGACTACACAAAGATTTGCATAAGGTTAATGGCCTGGAAATCTACTTGTGTCACTGAAAGCCATGGGTCATTAGCTCTCAAAACGTAGCGGCTTAAATGTGCAAAGGGAAGTTATTTGATTCTGTCAAACCCTTGCGCTTAGAAAAGTGCTTAAACCAGTATTTGTACTGTGATAAGATCATGGCATAGTTACAATGTGTGTGTTGGATACATATAAGTTATGGATTTAAAACAGTTTCTTAGTCAAGGTGATAATTCTCAGGATGATGCTCTGCTCTGTTTAAGACTGTTTGGAGACAGAGTTGAAAGGAACATAGCTTAAGAAAGTTTAAAATAGAATATAAAAGATGACAGAACAAAAAAGTGTGATCCATTAGAAACACTCTCTACACTAAGACAAGAAAGGATCAGAGGGAGGCAAGAGGCTTTCAAATACAGAGGTAATGGAGACATTGGGCTACATCAAAGGTAACTTCGGGTGTGACAAGCCGTGATTCAGCTCGATATCTGGTGATACAGAAATATGTACCATCTTGCATGTTGAATTATTTGCCTCTGGCTCTTTAAAGAATGTGCTAAGCTTGCCAGTGAGAGGTCTCTCTCTCTCTTGCTTCTTCTTAGACACCTGCACACTGCCTTACACTATGGCCTGATGTGATAATTATAATCTCTGGCTTGGAGGTAAGGTAGCAGGGTATAGATGGAAGTTTTTTTTTTCTTTAAATGCAGTTATTTTCTGACAGGAATACTGATTTGTCAAAGCAAGGTTGTGCTAGGCACTCATTGTACAATTTCACAGGTGTCTACAGGGAAACAAGGCTGAAGTTTTCTTTGTCAGTAGGCCTATAGGATGCACCCTGTAACTTGTGTATCATTTTCGCCAAGACCTAGCTGTTAAAAAATCATAGCTGGTGAAGCCATGGGACCACAAAGAAAACTCATCTTCTGGGTATCATGCAGAATAGAGAATGAAATTGCTGATTGACCAAAATTATTTCCCCACCAAAGAGTTGTGACACTAGTGTCTCAGAGGACACTGCCGGTAAAACGAAAAAAAATAAATGTCTATGCTGTGTCTGTGCATGCAGACACAAACACTTTTGTCACTGAGGAGAGCAAGAGACTAGCGAGTTCTCACTGTGATTGTTCTCAAAACGCCTGTGTGATTTGCTGAGAAATCTTTGTTGCCATTCCGTCAATTCCTCCCTCTGAGTTCTCTCCCTGAGTTCTCCTGGGAGGTGACACCAGTGTCTCGGTTCTGTATTAGTATGCCACACGGTAGCATTTGACAACAAAAGAGGGAACTTCTAGCGAAGGGGCATCTTCCTTGAGATATTTTGCTGTTTATATATAAAAAAAGAAAAAAGATGAGACAAAGAAAATGGGCCTTAGTGTGCGTCTGAAAGCCCTCTATCTTTATCTGCCATCTCTGCACAAAAGACATGAACCTGAGGTTAATGGATGGTTTCCGAGATCATAACTAAAATGTGGGTGTCTTCTGGGTGTTCCATCATCGACTGCAGCACACAGCTCAGGTCCCACCTTTGCCAGTTGGATGATGGCCAGGAAAGGGCAAGGCTGTCATTACCAAATGTCACCCTTCACATTCTGACGGACCTAATTGGATGTAGCGCTCGTACTAGGCGCACATACAAGGTTGCAGGTAGTCCGACGTGTACTGTACAGTTTAATTAGCGACTCACCAGTCCATGGCCACACATCCTGCAGATCGGCTATCATGTTCTCATACTGATGCAGCAATTTTTCACGCCCACTTCGAAGCTCCGACCATATCAGACTAGAGACAAGATTAATTAGATTTAAGAGTGGCTCTGTTCGGTTTAGCATTTTTTTATGAACTAGGTGTAAATTGATGTATGTAAGGCAGTATGGATGACGACTCCTCATTTATCATATAAATTGTTTTTTTTATGGGAATAGCTACAAAACACTTCAGTTTAAGCCAATATCTCACCTAAACACAGACTTGCAGACTTACACAAATCTAAGCTCAAGACTCATAAACTGTATATTCAAAAACATGAATTGCCAGCTAAATAACAGAACAAGTACATGAGCAGATGGAGGCGATACGCCATCATCTTGCCCTAAAGCCACTGATATCAATGTGTAGTAATCACTGACTGCAGCTCATCTTTAAATTGCCACTGATTGCACTGCACACACCAGATGTGTATTACAGCTCCCACTCTACCACAGAAACCTATGATTAGTCCATCCGTCTGCTGTCGGGGACCAGATATCATGCATTGTACCTCTATTGCCAAGAGTAACAGAGGAGTATCTATAGAAAGACAGTGACAGTCAAAGACAGAGACAAAGGCTATGAGAGAGACGAGGAAGAGCTTATTGCCTTCGCTCCAGAGGATCAGTGAGACGGAGAGAGAAAGGGGGATATAATGATCTCACTCGTTCTTTTGCCAGGGCTGAAGGAGGTTCCCCCCATTTTACTCGGGGTCACCGTTGCATACAGGGGCACCAGCACACCAGATCCAGCGTGTCTGTCTTGGCAAATGGCCAGAGCGATACTGTAACCAAAATTGGGAATTTAAACAATAAAAAAAGAGCGAGACGTTTTTTTTTTTTTTGTGAAATTGCACAAGCTCCAGATGTTCTGTCACAACAAGCTGTTAAGTTAGGAGTGAGGGTATGTTCGACTGAGTCTGTGTATGTGTGTGTGTGTGTGTGTATGTATGTATGTATGTGTGTGTGTGTGTGTGTGTGTGTGTGTGTTTGTGTGTGTGTGTGTGTGTGTGAGTGGGGAGGCCTTGACAAATAAAAAGAAATAGTTATTACTGCTTTAAACAGCTGTTGAGTTGTTGTGCTAAACAACTAGTCTACAGTATATAGCGCCTCTAGCATAGTGCACATGCTGAGCTATTGTTGTTGCTGCTGCTTTTACCCTTGCCTACCCTCCTTCTTCAATAAGTGGTATCAGTAGCCCGGCACGTCAAACAATGCATCATGACAGGTAGGAATATAAACGCCCCGCCAACAATCAATTCACGGTGAGATTGTCTCCGGCACCCAATTCATCTGCAGGCTTGATTTCAGCCAGGATGTGTGAGCACGTCCTTCAGCTAGAGCTTGAATCTGTCTCAATCAATGACTCTGATGGCCCAGCCAGTGTATACGTGTGTGTGTGCGTGTGCGTGTGTGTGTGGGTGTGTGCGTGTGCGTATGTGTGTGTGTGTGTGTGTGTGTGCTTGTGTATGTGTGTGTTGAGAGAAAAAGACAGCCTACTTGCACGCCTGTGTTGAGACACTCAGAACTCAAACTTGAATATTTTGTACTCAGACACAGACAATAAAAAAAGTTCTTTACACTTTGTCCATGTACCCCTATCCCTTGCATATACCTGCATAATTGCTTAGATCCTGATACTGTACATTTATGTAACAATTGCTTTGGCAATACAAGTGTCATATTTGTCATGCCAATAAAGCACCATTTGAATTGAAATGAATTGAATTGAAAGAGAGAGAGAGAGAGAGAGACTTATGCTTTTGAAATTGCGGGTGTCTGAGTGTGTCTGTTTTCTTTTTATCTGTATGTGCATCCTTAGTAAGTAGTGCATTTTGTGTGTGTGTGTGTGTGTATGTGCATGTGTGTGTGTTGTGTGTGTCTTGCGTGTGCAATGAGAAAGCAACATAATTCTCAGCAGGGGACCACCCCAACAACCAAGGGCTGAAAAATTGCAGAAGTGCATCCGCCATGATGGCTGTTGTTAAGTCTATGTGGGAGAGCTCTATCGCCTGAATATTATTTTGTTTGTTTCCTTTCACACTTACTGCACTGCACTGCCAGGGCTGCGCCGCAAGCCATCCATGTCCACTCGAGCCATTTTTGATTCCATACTTGGCACAGCATGCACACACTGTCAGCGTTGCTCTGAAGGAAACACAAACATGAAGATACCGCTCGTGATGAATGCTGCATTCAGCTCAATATTTACCATTTCAATGCTCTGCACAGTATTTCAATGCTAACACCGTGTTAGCATAGACAGCCCTTGTGGAATATGCCAGGATCTGACAGTCCATGGTGTACCAGGGCCTTTAACTAAGGCTGGCATTTTAAAATCATTTTCCTAGTGTGCATGTGTGTCGTCTGTAGAGGATAAAAAAAGGGCACCATAGGCGTAAGGCTGATACAGGCAGAATCAATTCACCAAGACGCACTCATTATCCCTCATTTCAAAAGTCCTGCAGCTCCAATTAATTCTTTAATGAGACTTTTAAGGGAAAAAATCACTGAGATTGATTTTGGAGCTGAGGCCTCGGCAGTGAGGCGCGGCGGTGAGCAGTGTGGGGTGGGGGTGGGGGTGGAGGAGGGGGCGCGGACTAGGGTCGAACTGTAGCCGCTAATCTAGCGTTAAACACATATCCCCTCATGTATCGCCACCCTTGCCCATTAACCCTCCTCTGAGGAGCAGCATGGGGCAGATGGGCTGGTTAATGTCCTCTCTGTTGCGCACCGATTCCGCACTCTCATTTCCTCCTCCCCATATGTAATCTGAATCGGCCTTTAAAAAAAAAAGCTAATGGCTGGACTGTACAAGAGCCTGCTTGCACATTGACCGTTCACTGCAGTTCTGCCTCTTCGTCGGACAGAGCAAGTGGACAGCGTGGGACGCAGACTCTGCGGGACACAGGAGACGTAACTGAATTGTTGAAAGCCAATAAAAGCCAGCTGCTGAACTAGGCCACCCCTGCCTGAGTTATTGTTTGCGCTGCTCACAGTTAGGTGACAGGTGCAGCAGGCAGAGATAAGGTTGAGAAACTGTCTGGTTTGCCTGAAATGGCGGGGCGCACAGAAAGACGCCCAACCCACTTTGTCTTTTGAATGGCAGTTGAGATGTGAGAAGGTGAGAAAATAAAATTATTTATCCAGCAACGTGACATGTGTTACACCGCACCTGTGCTGCTATACAGTTGTCCTTGATTCCATTTCCTCAGCGTGTTGTGCACAATGGTCATTCTGATGCAAAGTGTGGGCCTTCAGAGAATCATTATCTCTCCTACAACAAGCAATTCTTTTCCTAGAAGAGGCTAAGGTAAATTTGCAGACTTAGGCCTAATGCCGTTTTTTCCCCATTCAACACCTTCAAACTGAAGTGCTTAAGAGGATCTCGGGAAGGTCAATGGAATAGTCAGTGCCCAGGAGAGCTCTCTGCGCAGCACTTCTTTTCCCCACATTCTCTCTTGGTCCCATTTCCAATTTCAGCTTCATTTATTGATCAATCTTTGCTTTGTTTGCTTCTTGCCCCCTATTGTGGTGGTCTAGTTCCACATTTTTGACCTCAACCCCCCACTAGAGTTGGGTATCGTTTGGGTTTTATCCGATACCGGTGCTAAATCAATACTTTTAAAACGGTGCTGGTGCCGAAACGGTGCCTGAACTGGTACTTTGTTTTTAAAATGTTTTAAATTAAAATGGTCTAAAGCATGAATTGCTTTTTTTATTGATTTGAACATGAAATTATATTAAATTTACTATCAATATCTCATTGCTCCTACGAACAATACATTTAAATGTTAAAACAAACAGCTTGCCATGCATGCACACACAGTGGTAAGCTCTGCTTTCAAGTTTACCCAGTGTAGGCTGTTTGCCATAAGGCATGTTAAAACCGCTTGCCATAGAACTGCCAGGTCATGGACAACGGCATTTGCAAGCAAGCTAATCTAACAGGGACTCTACTTTCCAGTTAATTCAGTGTGTTCCCAAATGCTTCAAAAAATTGTCTTTACCCATAACACGCAATAGTTTTGAATATGTTAGGCTACTTGTCGGTATAGGCTACTGTTGATGTTGTTTCATAGCCTTTTGCTTGTGTGTAGTTAGGCCCACTGCTAGATTTTGACAGGAGCTCGCGATATCGCTTTAAAGTAAGCTACTTGGACTCACGCAAGCTGTCAAACACTGTCCCCTCGCCTATGTGGTGCACCCTTCTGGCTCATCCAGTGTTTATGTTAACTAACTGTATCTGGATGTGTTGCTATCAGAGCAAGACGTTAGAGATGGCGCATGAAATGCAGTGATGCCTCGTGTAAAAAAAACAAATAAAAAAAAAACGCTATTTATGCACCAAAAGGAGGCACCGAAATCCACGTTGTTATCTGATGCAGTTTCTACCGTTTGCGTCGGCACCGGTGCCATATTAGAACCGTCTTTCGGTGCCCAACCCTACCCCCCACACACGTACACACAAACAAACACCCACACCTACCTCACACCTTTCGCATTGTGCGCTAAACCTACTGTTTTTGCATGTCCAAGCGACACAGTCTTAAATATTTACGATGGTGTGGGCAAAATCAATCATGGGGGTGGAGTTGAGCGACGACATGGCATCTGCTTTACCTCAGGCTAGATGGGGACCTTTCCACCCTGGTAGCATTTAACCTGCCCTTGAAGGCACTTTGGCATCACTCACTAGTAATAGCCTCTATCACCTGGAAGGAAAAGAGAGAGAGAGAGAGAGAGAGAAGGGGAGAGAGAGAGAAAGAAGGGGAGAGAGACAATTAAGCATCTGACACCTTGAAGTCCACCAACACTCCGCTCCAGGGCAAGTGGCCACTTCCAAGTGTTGGAGAGGGGCGCTGGGAGGCCCGGCGAGTCATCAATCATCATTTACGATGCTATTAGTGGCACTAGGGCTCGCCCAGGGGATTTGAAGCACCAAGCCTGTGCGCCTGCGGTTCCCAAGCTAAGCATTTTCCAAGTGGGCTCTCGATGCATCAAACAGTCAATGTAGAGCGACTAGTACACTCTGCCCGGCCGACGCTAATCCAAGACCAGATTCTTTTTTTTTATGTTGTTTTGTTTTTTTAGTGCTGACATACTTAATGAGTCTGAAATCAAGCACATAGATTGAGTCATTCCGCCCCTTTTGCATGAAACCAAATAAAGTGTTTACTACACTAAAATTAAAAAGGACTTTGTGTGTCATCTGATTGTCTGTGCTCCTAATGTGCCATGAAGTAGCATTTTAAATGTCAATAACATGAGTGGGCTTCACTTATCTCCAATTGGCTTTGGGAGGGAGGGAGGAAGGAAGGAAGGATAAAAGCACTGACAACGATTTCTCTCCCAAATATATCTAAATGCCTGACTTAACATCTCTAATAGAGTTTTCCTTTACCTCCACAGGTAGATTCAAAATAGCCTCTCCCACTGGTGAGAGAACATTTGCCAGAGAGAGAATTGCTTTGCTTAAACTGTTGGATTGGGTTCAATGAAATATGAGTGCTTTAGAGTTCTGACGATAAAAGCCTGATAAATGTCATTTTAAAAAACTAAATGCCTCTTCACAAGCACTTAGTCGAATCCAAAAAAAGAGAACCGAAGACAAAAATGGTGCCCACACATGCACACTTAAAGTTTCCACATATCTCAACAGACGCCAAGAGATTCAAACCGCATTTGTAGAGAAATATTACACTGAGTGTGATCTCATGCGCACATGTACTGAAACAAAACAACCACATCCAAGGAGAGTTTCCAGGATTTCAACAGCAGTACTCAGAATAAAAAGCATAATTCTCCATCTGAACCTTGTAAATCACATTAAACATGGATGTCATCCACTGATAATGCAACACACTGCTCGATGTTTACAGTAGCAAACACCACTCGGAATCCAATTTGGTTGAATGAGCACTTGTTCCACAAGGGAGGGAGGGAGGGAAGTGGGGCCGTGAGTGGGAGTTCACAAGCTCCGGCGGCCATATTGGAGTCTGAAAAACATTTGTTTATCGCCCCCAAGGGGGGGGGTTGAGGAGGGGCAGAACGAATGTGCTAGCTCATTTTCTCCAGTGTTAACACACTTTATTCTCTAGCATCGTGGAGAAATTACGTAGGCCAGCCAGTCTCTCTCATCTCTGACCCAGTTTAGCGGTGGAACTAAACTTATTTCGGATGCTCAGGGAAAGAAAAAAACAAAACACATTCCTGTCTCACAATTCAGAACCATTATCCTGTCATTGCGCTTGTTTATTTCACTTTGTTACTTTGAGAGCATTCCTTCGACTAGCAGCTCATCCCACTCTTTTTTTTCTAGACACTTATTTGATGACTTTTTAATTTCCTTTTTTTCCAGAAGATAGACTCTATTCGCATGCAATTCTCAACTCAGCATAGCGTTCAAAGACTCTACCCCACACCACTTCACAAAAACTCACAAGTGAAAAAAGATATTCCGCATGGTAACATGGCCATGAATTCACACACATGGACCCCGACAGCCTTCCAAGGCCCAAATGCACATTAGGTGACGCGTGATGAGGTTTAATCTCAGGACTGCGCCACTGGCCATACAAATGTGGCAATAACGGCACAGGCCCTCTGAAAATGACTAATTTCCACCGAGTTGTCTTGACAACTGCAGTGCGCCAATACTGGCACACCATCGCTCAAGACTTTTTATTTATTTTTTTTGGTCATAAACACAACAGTGGAGAGAGAAACTAATCCATTCAGTTTTATTGTCTGCATCATTCTGCCCAATCATGCGTGTCACTTCTTCACACCCTTTCATGAACTTGTTATTGAAATACTATTTGGCGGGTATTGAAATTTACATGCTTTATTTATCTAAGAGGAGGTTAGCAGTTAGAGACGAAGACTTCCGTTACACAGGATTGTGGTTATGATTGTTCTATATTATTCAATCCCCCACGTACAACTGCTGAAATGTTATTGACTTAGCGAGACAAGAAACATAATCAGCTGAAGGCACTCAATAGCTGGCCCATGTAAAATTTACGGAGAAGCAGATGTCACCCATGAGGAGCCAGGCAAACGCAATCAATAAAAGAGAAAAGAATTATGGTAATGTAGCCATCCACTAAATGAGGCACACTGTTCTACCAAATGTTTTCATACTCTGTGGCCTAGCAATTCAGCACACAGTTATAAAACTGCGCAATGACTCAGAACTATTCTCTTTTTAACTTTTGTCTCTGTGAGAATCTTTAACTGAGATCTTACAACCACCAGAGATATAGCACTAGAGCAAGACTATTAAGTGCAATCAAGCACATCCCAAAATAACTCTTCTGTGCTGCAAGGCCTTGGCACACACCTAGTGATCTTTCTTCCTTGCCCATCAATGGACAAGTCATCCCTCTCGGAATGTGAGATGCACACGCACCAGTTTGCTCATACACTAAACAGCTTCAGTAAAATATTTATGAATACATTCAAGGAAACAATTGAAATACATTGTCGCCTGTATTGCGCTATCTAATCGAACGTAACCACCGCGTGCTGCTCAAAATTGGACCAGGAAGCAGACAGAAAAGTGGTACTGCTCATCGCTTCGCTCTCACACAACAGTGAATATCTATCAGCCATTGTTCCCTGTCGTCATCAGAGCCCATAATAGAACACAATGAGATGGGTAGCGTAGGAGCCTCATGCTTTTATGGGGTGCTTTGCCAGCACGGAGAAATGACTTCATTATCCCACTGTACCATTGTACAGAACGCCATTCTCGGTTAAGACTGGAAAAGGAGAACGAATAAAAAAAAAAAAAAAGGAAATCAATATGAAAAGGATTCCATGTCTGCAGATTGTCATGCTTTGAAGCGCGCATGAATCTGGATCTTGTCAGTCTGGTGCGGTAGGGGAAACTGTGCTCACGTTCTGTGTAAGTCATCAGCTGTAACTGTGATTGACAGTTGACAATTTCCCAGAGCCTGCGGGTGAGGATCCACTGTGTAAACAACATCTGAAGCTTGCAATGACAGAGATCCGACTCTCTGCTCGCAAATAGGGATATGCATTATAGGAATCTGTGTGATCCGAAAAACATACACAAACACACACACTCACAAATAAACATCCTATGTCCAAAACACATACACACACACTCTCTCTCTCTCTCTCTCACACACACACACACACACACACACACACACACTAGTGATACTGTGCCTATAGGTTGTCATGTTTAAATGTAGTCATTTAGCAGATGCCTTCTCCAAACTGATTTAAAAATGAAAGTAAACCTTGGTGTTATCAAACCCATGCTCCACCAGTTGAGCTTTTTGTGCTGTGCTTAGTTGTGTATGGTTCTTTTTGACCACTCCTCATGCCCTTTGTCCCCCTTTGTGAGATGCCCCTGGTTAATCCCTGACCAGTACTGGACTTCCTACAGCTCTGAATCACTCTGAAGCCATGACCCCCCCAAACGGTGTCCAATCTGGACTGGATACTGCCTCACGGGCAGGGACTGGTGAGAAGAATGGGCACTGTAAAAGAGAGAGAGAGAGAGAGAGAGAGAGAGAGAGAAAATGTCTGACGGCCCGCCAGCACCGTTATTTTTCTCTGTGGCGGGCACCCGGCCTCACGACACACAAATAACGGAGCGCACTGGCTGCCGTTCAGATAGGCAGGAGGAGAAAAGTGGGCCACTGCCAACCCAAGGCTATGCAAATCCGTCCGCTGCTGAGTTTAGAAATCTAATGATCTGACTAAAATGAAACGCTTTCTCGCTCTCTCTTTCACTCCCTCTCTCTCTCCCTCATCCTCCCTTCCTCCAATCCTCCTCCCGTATCTTTTCCCCTCATGACTCTCCTCTATGTTTTTCCTTTCTTCTTCTCCTCCTCCTTTTCTCCCGCTGACTGGCATGGCCATCTGGTGCCCGTGCCCAGGAGATGGTCAGAGTTGTAGAGTCTGGCCTCGGGGCACTGAATAGCAGCCTGGTTCTCCTCGCCCCCTCCAGAAACAATATGCGCCGGCAATAATGATTCATTCTTTTTGTGCATTCCGGAGGGCCCCTCTGCCTAGCCGAGCATGTGCCTTCAATTAAGCACTGCTTTAAGTAAAAAGCCTCATTTGCACAGAGTGTGTGGGAGAGAGCACTCCCAATACAACCTCCGGAGCCAGGGCAAAGGTAGGGAACGACCAGAAGCAATCAGTCGAATCTGAACAGGTCGCTCAGGATATGATGGAGCCTTTCTGGGAAATTGTTCATCAGCAAAATACAAGCCAAAGACGTGTAGACATTCAAATATTTCTTTGCATTGCAGCATTGAGGCTGCTGAAGCAGTGCAGCAGCCCAGTTATCTAAATGACATTATGCATCACAAAAATTACAAAACAAAAATAATTGGGCAGCCAATTAATGCAGTGGCCTCTTAACTGTAATGGCAACAACTAGTCATTTGTAACACACTATAATGTACAGTATGTTCCTAGAGTCTTATACATCACTGGAGTTTACAAAAACGTTTGCAAAGATATATGGGTAACCAAACAAATAATCTCAATGTATTTTGCAGTAGTGTTACCTAAGCCTCAAAATGTCTGTCCCTTCATCAGTATAATATATGATTATGTACTGTGGGTGTAAATGTGTGTGTGTGTGTGTGTGTGTGTGTGTGTCCACCAGCATAGCTGGCATAGATGAAAAGACGAACTTCTCCCATTTGCTGAAAATGGGACGATCCTTATCACTTAACCCTTTGGGCTTGATAGAAGGTCAGCCAGGAGATAATGTCCCTGTCGCCTCCAGTTCAAATGTAATTGGGTTTTTATTCATCAAGTTCTTATCTGTTAACATTAAATATGCACATCATCATCCCATATCTCAGCTTGGGAGATAATAAAAAAACACTGTCATTGTCTACCCATAGATCTCACTCAAGCACGAAAAGAAAAAAATTCTCTCAAATCTGCCTTCCAAAAAATTGCCCCCCATAGCAAAGTTCGCCAGTGAGAGAACACCATCACAGACATTTATCTTACCCTGTGCTCCATCTCCCCAAGCCTGTCAGATGGCAGCCTTCCGAAAGGCAGATCTATACTTAGTGAGGGAACAGAGGGTGTGTGTGTGTGTGTGTGCGTGTGTAGGGGGGTGTTGGATGGACTGCAGCCATACCAGCCCCAAACGCTAATATCCAAACATGCCTCACTAAGCAGATCCATGAAATTTGATTTGCGACTCTTGACCCCAATATGAATGCAATTAGGGCCTTAGATGGGGTCCAGTCATTCCCGCGTCTGCTGGGGACCAAGGGCCCGCTCTCCTCAGATACGTTTGTGTGGATTGGAGACCAACTGTGAGGCCTTTTGTGATGCCCATTTGATCAGGCTCAAAGCGAAGCCGTCACGCCTCCGAGGGGCTCTGCTCTCGTGCCAAGCACCGCCGCTAGAGCCTTCCGTCGCAAACGGCTTGGGTCAGACTTAAGAGGGAGTCGGTGGGAGTGTGTGTGTGTATGTGTGTGTGTGTGTGTGTGTGGGGGGGGGGGGGTTGAGATGGGGAGATTTGGGGGAAGAGAGAGCCCAGAGGCCACAGGCCTGGCGGGTGGGCCTGCTTGAAACGGTGAGGCCGCCGCCTTGTGTTGCCAGATCACAGCTCCATACGGCATCACCTGAGGCACCGGCCACAGCCAAATGCAATGCAACCTCCATCTGACTCCATTAGGAGAGATCTATATGGCAGCTGTCCCTCCATGTCAGGCATCTGTTGGTGTGTGAAACAGTGTTGAGCAAGCTCACAACAGGTGGTGACATGCGTGGATAACGCCACAGCTAGAACACAATTAGTGACGTAATGATTCCTGAATGCCAACACTATTAACCTAGTAGGCTGAAATGTTCTTACCAGAAACGGAACATAAATAATCTCAAGCCAACAGCTGTTGCCGAAAATTGGCGAAAAATGCATCTTTTATGTATCACTTTTATTAAAAACAAATGCACATATTGCGCGACCGATTGTGAGTTACATGTTTCTAGAAATTATATACAAATTTGCTGAAAACTATGCATATACCATCTGACAGTTAAATCAGTTTAGGACATCCAAGAGTAGTGTGCTGGCAATTTTGCTCATGATCAGCATTCCCTTCGTTTGCTAACTAAAGCAATTTGACAAGTTGCTTTTGCCACCGTGATGAATGAAAAGAGGTTTGAAGCGACATGTGAACAAATAGGAAAGCCTCACTTAACCGTCCCGATTATTAGGAGCGGGATGATCAGATTTATAGCTGTAATTTTGTCAGGACATGCCGGTGTTTAGTCATTTGCATATGGTTTATGGCGGGCGGCGGGGCATTTGCATAATGCCAGCTCAAAGTGACACGCCAATGATGAAAGCTGCGGGGGGTCCGATAAACTTTTCCCTCACGTGTGGTGCTTCTGGAGCAAGGGAGGGAGGGAAAAATGGCCAGTATCATAAAGGCCTGGGAGCAATCACTGCCCAACAGCTACCCTTCCCCTTCTACCTTAGCACATGCACTAAAACACAAGCTGGAGGAGTGCAGGGGAGAGTCAATATGGTCCCAGGGCCAAAGAAAACAAACCGTAAAAATCAATGGACTCTACATGCCCAGGGAGTCGCGTGAGAGATACAATGCAATGCTATAAAGTCTGATTGACTAGTAAACAAGCAGCGGGGCTATTTGTGGGGATCTTCAGAAATCCATCAAACAGTCCTGTTATAGATCACTTCTTCGTAGCGCAAGACATTATGCAAATATGTTCTGTGCACATACTGTGTTGTGTTGACTTGACAGGTAAACTCAAATATAAAAACATTGGCATATCCATCCATTGAAAACAAAGTCCAGTCCATCTTCCAGTGAAACAGATTTAATTTGCTTCTCTAGCCAAATTCTACTCAACAGTATTGGATTCTCTGATCTTACAACACCACCAAAGCCAATACAAGCAATCGACAACGCAGGAGGCCAATAAAGGTGTGTACGCCACCTTGGCACACCAGAGTGGAGCTTCCAAACAGGTTGAATTACACTGACCGGGGATATCTGAACTTTTGCAAGAGGGCATCGCAGGTGAACTGTAAACAGGCTTTGCTCCGTTACTCTCCATGGGAATAAATGCATCAGTGCAAAAGCCGAATATGTCACCTGTCTATTTGTGGTCTTTTTGAAATACCACCCTTGTGGCCATTTGGCAGAGAAATCAATAACAGGTCACCGATCCCTATCTCCCTCTCATTTCCTATTCCAAATGAAGCGGAGCGGAGCGGAGAGGAGAGGAGAGGAGAGGGGGCATTTAGATGCTGTCACATCATGAGCGTCTGATGCCAGCGTCTGATGGCAGGCCCCTGTCAAAGGTAGATTTCCGTGCCCTGCGCACCAGTGTCTGTGTATCATCAGGGGAGTGTGTGAGTGTGTGTGTGTGTGTGTGTGTGTGTGTGTGTGTGTGTGTGTGTGAGGGTGGTGGGGGGTCACACAGACTGGCATCCATTCACCACTGCTGACTGCACGGCTCTAAATATTTACGAGTCAGCACCCGGATGGCAGGCAGACTCTGACACACACACACACACACACACACACACACACACACACACTCACCCCTGGCACTGGACCACAGATAATTGCTGCCAGTCTGCACACAACCACACACACCCTACCCTGCCCATCCAGCCACACACACACTGTCTGCCCGTGACCCCTCAAGGTCAGACCGATGCGGCTGGCGGCAGCTTCCCCTCGTCGTGCGCAGCCTATGTAATTAGCCACTGGGCGACTTCAAAGGGCACCAGGGAGAAAATGCCAAGGGCTTTTCTTCTTTCAGAGCAGCCAGAGTATGTCTCTTTCTCTCTCTCTCTCTCTCTCTCTGGCCACACGATGGGCACAGCAGGGGAAGAAAGGACAGTGCCTGTGTTGGGCCTTGGGAAAAGCACACCTTCTGAGGGCTCATCTGCAGGATGTTGTGAAGGGGAATTGATATTATGAGTGCTCTCTCTCTCTGCAGGCAAATGAGGGTTTTATGCCCAGGACTGCACACTTCTCCAACCCAGCATGGCACACATGAATACTTCCCTGAGCCATTTCTTGTCCTCCTCCTCTGTGAAGAGAAACATGAAAAAAAAGAACTTTGTAAAAAGTTTAGTGCTGGAGGCATAATGGAGGACAGAAAGCAGCATACAAGAGAGCGCAGCGATAGGCTCCCATAGGGCCTGGCATTGTACACGCGCTCCTTCAAGAGCTCTCTTTTTGGGGGGAAGGGGGGGGGGGCTGAGTGGCAGAGTGACACATGCTCACTTTGTTTCACTTGACCCTCCCTGACTGTGCTTAATGCACCACTGGTCCATGCCGTCTAGGGTCATTTTTTTCGTTTCTTTTCTCCGCCTGCCTTCTTATTTTTTTATTTTTTTTTTGCGGCTGGCAGGTGTGTTGCCAGTTTGTATAAATGGTTGACTTGTCCAGACATGGCCAGTGTTCTCCACCGGGCCGCGGCTCGTGTCCCTCGGGGTCCGTGGCATCAGAAGCTGCCAGTGACAGGCATGGCATAGCGTAAGGCTGGCAGTGCCACGTCAAAGAGAGAGCCCGCAAGCTTGACCCCTCTGGGATGACTGACACTTAAGACATGAGCCAGCCCCTGCAATATGCAATGTCACGCTTTAAAGACATGACAACGAAATATATAATAAATCAAATGAAATAAATATAAAATGCCAGATTTGACATGTGTCAGCTTCAAGAGGATATTCCTGCACCCACAACATTTCTGAAACACTCTTTTGTATAATGAAGTGAGTACTACATCTAATCCATTTTATTCACTTTATTTTACAAATTATTTATTTAAAATTCTATGCATAATAAAATTAAATAAATTCCTAAGCAATAGAATATATAACACATAATATAAATAAAAGATACATATATCCTAATATATCCATACCCATATATCAGTTTCAGATTGGTGTCAGTTTTGATAGGAAATTTCTGCACCAAGACATTTTCCAAAGAAACCCTTATATGTGATGTGATTGCTACATCTGATCCCTCTGAGAAAAAGGTCATATGAATGATGCATCAACCCTCAGACAGCGTGCAGCCCGTTTGAATTCCACCTAATCTTTAGCTGCAGTTCAGCCGTAGCACAGCACATTATGATACCTCTCACAAACTTCTTTTCTTCTCAGCAACACAGGAGCCCATCTTGGGCCTCAGGTACCAATAAGCCAAATGTTGCCATCTCTTTAGAGAGAAAGGAAAATAATAAAGCCCATTTGAAAGGGGAGAGAAAAGACAGACGTGCCATGAATGGTGACACTTCCAAGAACAGGTGCCTAGGAGACAACATCGTTCATGTACAGTATGTATTTGTCTGTGTGTGTATATGTGTGTGTCTATGAGTGTGTATGTGTTTGTGTGCGAGTGTATGTGTGTGTGCTGGAAAGTGACTTAGGTGTGAATGTGTTTGTGTGCGAGTGTATGTGTGTGTGTGTGTGTGCTGGAAAGTGACTTAGGTGTGAATGTGTTTGTGTGTCTGTCTGAGTGTGTGTGTGTGTGTGTGTGTGTCTGTGTGTATGCTGGAAATGGTGATTTGCGGAGGAGCAGTTCAAAGCCCCAGCCTGTTTTGTGGCTCTGGAACAGATGGCGGGAGCCACTGCCAGAGGTAGGCCAGGCCAGTGTGGGGGTGCAAGGTGGGCCTGCGCACACACACCGCCAGTCGCAGCAACACGCCGCCAATCTGGACCCTGATCAAACTAGGACAGATCTCTCAGAAGGCGATAATTACTGAAGCAAGGTAGAGCTTGCTTTGAGAATGAAACAGGCGTGCGCTTCCTGCGATGATCATTACAAATCACATTCATATACATTTCAAAAGGATTTCCGCTCTTCGAGGCTGCACTCTCTTTGGCTGAGCAAAGGCACAATACTGGACTGAATATCCACATAAAGGTTGTTGAAATGGAAATAAGACCACCCCCCCCCCCCCCCACAGTTAGACTCTGGCAGGCACAGGTCTAATATTGTTAAAGGGTTTACTGTAAATGTTTCTTTTATAAGGTGGGCCGGATCTACACTGTCTAAGAAGACAATAAAATGTCTGTACACTGGACTAAAATGGAAAATAACATGCTGAGGTTCCTGAAGTCTGTGATTCTAACCCATTATACTTTTGATCAAATTCAGCAAAATCACAATCCCTCACAGTCCTCTAGCTGTCCAATCTGTGTGTGCACACAATGGAAGAACTCAAGGGGGAGTACTGGGACACAAGCGGCTGCAGCATCTATACCACATTTGGGTACCCGGGTTCTAATCCGCCCCGTGGTCATTTGGGTACCCGGGTTCTAATCCGACCCGTGGTCATTTCCGATGCCATCCCCTCTCTCACCCACTTGTCTCCTGTCATTCTTCACTGTCCTGTCAGAATAAAGACAAAACCCCAAAAATATACTTTAAAAAAAAACTCTGATATTAGCACACACTCCTGTCTCTGTAAAATGTTGCAGGATTCACATAATGTTACATTCATAATGCTGTGTCAAGCTTGTAACCCAGGACATGTTCACTGTTTAGTTCAATTCTTTTCTTCACAAATTAATTCTGTTTCAACTTTCTAGATAATACATCTGTAACTCCTAGAGGAATGTATATTACAATCCATTTGTAATTTCTAGGCATAGAATAACAGCCCACTCCTAAAACTATTTTCTGGTTCAAGCTCCGAACCAAAGTGCCACGTTCCGAAACGTTTTTTGTTTGGTCACAATGCTCCGACCGTTTTAAATGTTGGTTTGCAAACGGGAACGGAGCTGGTTCTCTGTCGGTGGAAAAGACCTTTGTGTGTGTCAGTCAAGCTCTTCCACACCAACCTCACCCAACCATGTCTTCTTTGGACCTTACTTTGTGCAGCTTGTGTCACACTTGAATTCACTGACCTCTTTAAAACAAACCATTCTTTCACAAATGTTTGTGAATGCAGACAGTATGACGAGGTACAATGGGACTGATGAAACACTCACATTCCGTTATTACTTGGTTTTACTAAAGTTTACATGTACCTGGCTGAGGAGTTGTGCTAGTTGGAATCAGCTGGCTGAATTTTTGGATTGAATATAGTTTCGCTCCGCTGGCCAAAAGTTTGGGCATATGATCAATACACTCTGCACCACTGGACAAACCATACGCCATCCAGGAGAGCAGGAGAAGGGAGAGCCAAGGGAGCAGGGGGGAGAGGGAAAAGAGGCGAGCAAGGCACAGTGCTCAAACACAGATGCTATGATCTGCCTTTCCTCCTTTGGTCCTGCTGTCTCTCCGGTTTCCAAGGAAACACATTTGATGTATGGTTCTTTTGTACACATAGTGACAATGCTTTTAGGGGCCCCCTTTTAATGTAGAGAAGTCCTCCAACAATCAACCTGTCCACAGTAAAAGCATTTAAAAGCACTCCTGTGTGATATGCAGACATCATCTCCAGTTATTTCAGGCTGTTTCAAAGTAACAGTGGCACCAAAACACTTGGGGGAAAAAGTTCATGGAAACATCCTGTGGTGTTAAAGCAGGTAGGCTGTCAGCCCAGTACCACAAATTCTGCTCAGACTTTGTCTATACACTGTTTTTTGTAGATAACTAAAGGCTCTTTCTGAAATGATGCCCATTAAAGGAGAATTCCAGTGTGATATTGACCTAAAGTGTGTTGAAACAAAAATTCCAGTTGCTGCTACTGGAAGCAACTGAATCCATGCATTTCCACTGAATTATTTTTGGAATCTGATCCCTTATCATACCTGTTCATTCGTACTCGTCGCTCGACTTATCGTGACTAAATTCAAGATGGCGTTGAACGATAAAATCCCTTAAGGTACTGTCTGTATAAATCGTCTTGTAAATAAACTACCAGTGCTTTTTCAAAGTTCTCCATGTCTCATTTTAAATATCATGGCCCTTGGAAGTCAATGAAGTATGGAGCTACTTTGAGCCTCGTAAATGGTGTAAAACAGTGATTTATTTGCATGGCTAGGCCGATGCCCGAGGCACCACAACGAAACACTGTTGGTAGCATTGGCTAACTAGCGCCAGATTTCTGAGTGCAGGGGGCAAACTGAGGTGAGCTATGAGACATACGTTCACACTCTGTATCATGTTTCAAGACACTTTAGATCAAAATCACACCGGAATTATCCTTTAAATTCGCAGTAAAAAATAGTTAGATAACTTTTTTGCGACCTCACATACTCTGCCGTAATGATAAAGTAGGCTAGTGGATCTTCTCTCCCCTCTCTTCTTATCTTCTCTCTTTGCTATGAACTGTCCAAGCTAGGCCTATACTAGGCCTACTTTGAGGTTTAATCATCGCTATCTATGTCTAATGTTTGCTAGCTATCTGTCTTAGCTATCATAAACGTGCTAATTACCAACCATTTCATTCGAAAATTCGAAAACAACAATGTTTTTTAATACTTCAAAATAACATTTGCTAAGTGAACCTTACATTTTTCAGTAGCCATAGGTGTGTAGATTTGAACAAAATCTAGTTTTGTTCTTATCGGGGATTTTACTGCCTGAAATATCCGATTTTGTTTACCACGCTTGGAGTTTAGTGCTGGGCTGGTGGGTGCTTATTTCCAACCTTTCTCACGGCACATCTACGGTTAGCCCGAGAATTCTCGTCAGCAATTCAAAATTCCACTGGAGCTCCAAGCGGATTTGTACACGCAGCCTTACAACACTGTTTACAGCTCTTCGAGTCACAATAAACAATTTTTGGTACAGTTAATTTAGATAAACTTATGTGTGGGTGCTTGCATTTCTTTAGGAATCCGCCGTCTTGGTTTGTATAGAAATGAATATTAAGTGACACATACACATAAGAGGTTGGACATACGTGAAGGTTGGTAATATGTGACGTTCCGATATCTGAGTGGCAGTTGCTAGTTTATAAACTGGCCAAGCACTGGAGCACATGCATCCTGCACCCTTTCCCTTTACAGTTACAAGCTGATATGTCATGTCAAGATAAGTGAATATTAGGTATTTGATGCAAATAGAACTCTGCCCTTTGCTAACTTTATTAGCTGACAATAGTTCTAGTTTTAAATAAGTAATTTAATAATTACTAATTTCACATGCATGCGTAGCATTTGTCGCAGGAGGAGTTATTGCCGATTCAACTTCAGCCAGTCGACTTCATTTTCACATTGGACCATATCGTCAAATTAGCACTAGAAACCTGGGTTTCACCTTGTGTGAGAATACAGCTTAAAAAGGTAGAACAAATGATACACAAATCAAAAGCATCGACATGTTCTAACGCTGAGCAAGCATTGCACCCATTCTGCTGTTTAGTGCAGTAAATGTCCCCCTTTTCTGAAAACATCCCTAGTTCTCTTTATTCCTCCACCACATCCAACATAAAATATGAGGTTAATAAAGTAAATCATTCATTTAATGGGTGCAGTTGTTCAACGTGACTTACAAATGTGGTTGCACATGTCAGATGGCATTAGAAAAACAAGGGTGTAGCACGGAAGTTTGGTGTGGGGGGTAGAAGGGTGTAGTGACAAATGAGTAGGAAGCCACCACTCCTTGTATCCATCTTCAGTACATCATGTTAACTCGCCTCACCTCTTCCATCATGCCATTTTTGCTGCAGTGCTCATTTTAGCTCCCACCTCCTCCCTTTTCTGGATCCTCTCTCTCTCTCTCTCTCTCTCTGGGAGTGGAGAGATCTGTAAAGGTTTCTGCACTGAGTCATGTACTTGCATGTGTCCCTGCTAACATCTCCTTCCATTAGTCTAGCCAGAGACCTAAGCACACAACACAAACAACCCTCCTACTCATGTCACTCCACTGGCTCCCAGTTAGGATCCAGAGTCCCACATGGTCAGGTACCCATCTATCTGACTGATAGCCTACACACCTCTACTCTGCAACTTGCGGTCCAACAACCTACATTTTCGATCTGATTCCCATTCTCCCTCCCAAAATGGCTGAAAACATATCTGTTCAACACGGCGTTTGATTAACTCTTATGTACTCTATAGTCTCCAGTCTACTGTGCCTTGTGTGCACAATATGTCTGTTTCCCCATTTGGATATTGTGTACTGTGCTCTTGTATTGTACATTGTGTGTTGCATTTTTAAAAAATCAATTCCTTGTAAAGCACATTGCGACTAATAATACATATATTCATTTTTGTGATATATTTTACTTACTTACTATTTTCCCAAAACAAATATAAAATAATAAAACAGTAGGAAGACCGAGTAATGAGGGCTATAGAGTCTATTTTCAAACAATTACTGCTTTCTTCACATGTAAGACCCATGAAGAACGTGCAGAAAGGGAAGATGTGGAGAAATCACTCTGTGAAGTCAAGGCCCAGGGGTGAGTTTGTATGCAGAATGTGTGAGATGAACCAATCACGCAGTACTGTGTTACAAGGAAGCTTCAACACAAAGAATAGCACACTTCATAATCTTTTGTATGTCATTATGCTCACTACACAAATTAGTTTTTTCTAAAGTAGTCATTGTAACCTCCACCTGACTGTCAAATGAATCTAGAGGATGACTTAAAAAGTTTGCATGACTACACTGATCATAACTTTTTGTCTGTGTGATCCCTAGACTCATTTTAAATACAACATAAAGTGCAGCGTAGCTTAGTTTACAATGGCATAGGAGCCCTTTGATACTGTGTTTACACAAGCAAAACCTAATCGTTGCGCTAGTGATATGGGATTACAAAATGTCGAAGCACTATTACTCTATAAAATGTGATAAATTGCAGAACATTCAATAGTAAACATATACTACCAGAATGCCTATGATAAAGTGGGGCTCTCAAAACAAAGCAGGGCTTGCTTATCTCTCTTTTGCATGCTGTAAGTCAGTGCTTTATTGCTTTATATATTATCAATGGCCATACAGTAATCATTGTTTTCATAGCTGACCGTTACATACAATGATGAATTTAGAGGGCTAGGATGTGATGGTGCGTTTAATTTATGGAATCATATCATCCGCATCATTTCCTTTTCTCCATATCGTGCCTGCTCTAACGAACACAGAGAGACTCTTACTACTGCCTATTCTCTGGGAGAATCATAGACGTCATTAGGGCATTTTTCATGTAGCGACTCAGGGAAATCAAGTGGAAATTTAACCATTAAAGCAGGCATGGGCTGGCACTTACTTTACTGAACATTGTTCCCTTGCTCATGTCATTGGCTGGCAGAAGCTCTGCATTCACTTTAGTTTGCATTGATGATGCCTACATAACTAGGAAATAATGTATGTGTGCATTTAAAAAAAGTGTATTGTGATTCTGTGTGCACATACTGTGTACGGTAATGCACTGCAGTATGAGTGGGCACTTTTCTACCCAAGAGAAGACCTGGGGCATTCCTACTGTCCAGAACATATTCTAAAAGCCAAACACTTTTCAGCGTTAGCTGTGATTCTCACATCTCTGGAACATTTCAACACTGACCAAACCTGGCTGCACTGAGTTATTTATATAAGATATTTTCACACATTTTCTATGTGAACACGTTCAAATACATTGTCAGTGTTCGCTCTGGTTCTCACATTACTGAGACATTTCAACACTAGACAAATCTGTCTGTATGGAGTTGCAGCACTTGTGGAAATAACACAAAAAAGATACACTTTGCATGCTAAAGAACCTATAATGGAGATGACCAGCCTGAAACCTCGCTGCTTTGCATAAACCAAGGTCACCATAAAGGACATGTGTGCAATGTGGGAAAACCACAGGGGGCTAATCCTCTATCACTACAGATTCCTGTTGGGCTTTCAAAAGGAATGATATTGATAAGATCTACATAACTAGTAACTACACCCAGTCAAACTAAATCATTGTATTACTGATGACACATACGCAATGCAGATGACTTATGCCTATACAACAGTATGAGGACAACCACTGAGACAACGGAAATGCCTCTAAGAGGCACTACCTACACTCCATACCAATCAATATCAATACAAAAGTTATAAATACTGCAGAGAAGCAAACGTTTATGTCCCTCAGCTTAAATAATCAGTTCCTCAGACAACGTATGCATTGCTATAGCTGTGAATGACACGCCAGAGCATTGTTAATTTAAAAGACAATACTAATGCAAGTGGAGAAGGAAATATAATATAAAGTAGGACATAATTAGCCATTAATGTAATTTATTTAAATACTAGACGGCGGAGACAAACAAAATTTTACAAAACCATTTGCAATTTTTAAAACAATTTTAATTCATTGCAATGTTTTTAGCACATATTTTATTTTCTACAAGACATATACAGAGTTTTCCATTCTCCTCAACATCTCATTACCACGTAGCACGTTTTTTCTCCGCCATCTGAAAAACCATCAACCCTTGGAGTGACCTATGGCAATTTTCTTTTTTTCCCATGGAGCGCAACATTGCTGCGGATTCATCATGCAGGATTCATCATGACGAAGAGCGCCGCAAAGCAGTTTGAGAGGAAGAGGACAAAGAGACAACATGAAAATCATCTCTGAAAATAGCCAAACTCAGACCTCTGTGGAGAAAAGACCTTTTTGTTCCACTGCCTGATTATATTGTCACCAGCCTGCTCACTCCAGCAATGTTTTCCTGTCAGATATGATAAAAAATTCTGGCATTTAAGTGTCGGGCGGGTAATCTGTTTTGGAGAAATGTGCATGGAGAAACAGGGGCTTTTAAGCACAAACCTTTATTCATGCATACACTTATTCATGTTTATTAATTTATGAGCCTATGAAGTACTGTAACATTTCCTCGGTTGTGGTTGCTTGCACTATTCATTAGATTCCATTTAGCCGGGGGAGCAACATTCCACATTTTATAATGACTACAGAAGCAGCACTATTGACAGGCCCGAAAGTCATACTTCACACTCTGAAATTTGTTTTTGTGAGCATGTGTGTGTATGAGGGAGAATTAGAGACAGAGAGAGGGGCAGAGACTGAGAAAGACAGAGGCGGGGTGGGGGGGAAGATATTGCTGCTTGTCTGACATCTCAATTCTATTTCCATCCTGCTTGGGGAATTGTGTCAGACCGAAGCAGATTGTGCGTGTCCTCATCATTCAAGCGCCCAAGGTCTCGCACAGACAGACCGTAATGCGTTTAGATATTGATGATCAATATTGATCATTTCCCACGGGAGAGATGCACTGGGATTGTCTGTGTAGGTGTCTGTCGTTGTAGATGCTTTAGATGTGTCATTTGCTTGGAAATTGATACGAACCCACCACGGCAGTACCACTACAATTCTCTAACTTTGTAACCTTGGGAGAAATCCCACTACATCAAAATAATAGCATTGCTATAAAATACATATTGTTTTGTTGTTGTTGCAATTGTTACTGGAGGACAAGTGTGTCATACAGACAGACGCTCCGACATCCCACAATCCAGCCCATTTAAATCATCCAGCAGCACACAGCTCGGAGGTGCAATAAAAGCTTAGCCTCACCTAACCACAACGCAAATTCTCCAAACATACCTCACACTATACTTGAGTTAACAGACCTCAAGTCGACTACAACATTCAACACACAATGTGCCCTAACAATGGCGTAAGCAAGCAGGTCTGAGAGGAGCTGTGTGTTTAACCTTCCTGTATTAAGGCCCGCTCTTCACTACAAAGCCTTCAATTTGAGCCATTATTCCTCTGCAATAATTCCATTATGTGGGCTATTCCACGTTATCTAAGGTCTTCTCTACAGGGATTCTTTTCAAGAGCCTGACTTTCAATTTCATTCTTATTTCCCTCATTAAACTGAATTTCAGATGGCTGTGATGAGAAAGAGAGGGTGGTGGGGGTGGAGAGGGAGAGAGAGAGAAAGAGAGCAAAATGTACCTGTTTGAACATGACAACCAAGAGAACATAGACACAATCATTTCATGAAAATCGATGCCTCAAGAGTCATTGAAGCATACATTGGGAAATGCACAAGTTAATGCTCATGGTGAAAAAATCTTCCAAATGTGCCTCCAATTACCCCCATGGTCATGTGTTACTGAGGAAAATCACTATCTATTCATAGTCGTCAGCTTTGTTGTGTGCACGTCTGCATGTGCGTGTACACAACAGTTTTTGCATTGCCTTTCACCCTCTCATGTTATACACATTTCCTGGAAAATAGTCCTAGTCAATAGGCTCGCCAAAGCCAAGTTAGTTGTAGCACGGGGAGGGACAGGCATGTGAGAATTAACAACGAATGGCCTTTCCCTGAAGATTCAGAGACTTTTCCCTCATGCTGATTACATGCCTGATGACAGGTCAGCCAAAGGTCACTTTGGATTTAAAGGGAAAAACAGTGTCTAAAAATAATGAACGCCAGCGCCACTTCACCCCAACCACCCTCAAAGCCATCTAAAGTGACAGCCATTGTTATCAGCCCCCCGATGTGCAATCATTTCCAACATGACATGTCTGACTGCACTAGGAGAGGATATGCAAATTAATGTACTGCATCCCCCACCATACAGTAGTGGTAGTTATGAGGAACAGGGGGTGGTAATGATGTGCCTTTTAACTGCACGTGTCAGACGTGCCACTTACCGAGTCGGCGACCTCTAAACATGAAACCAGACGAGCCACTAGAAAGCTTTATTTTGTGGAGGGGTGGGGTGGCTTTGGTTATTTGAGTTATTTTCATGGCCAGTCTAGCATGGAGTCCTAAACACAGGCCTGTGCTAAGTGCCTCCCAGACGCTATTCACTACACCGTGCTGAACATTTGTGTCTGTCTGTTGCCTGAGGAACATATGTCACCCGCGGCAACTGCCGCCTTCCCTATCAACGCTGTCCCCCTCAACCCCCCACCCACGCCCGCCTATTGGCCCGCTCTGCTGCTGGTCGATAGGGATTTTAACCACATCTTAAGGCCTGGTAATGGCAGCCTCTCTATGTGTCATTGTCACTTACCCTGCAGTCGTGCCTCCTAACTATTCCCATCCATCAAAGCTGCCACCTGCCTCTCCGGCCACCAGGATCTCCCTGCCACCCCCAATTTCTTTTGGGTTCCTGTTGTCACTTTTGTTTATGCCCGGACTCAAGCGTTAGAATATTAATTTAGGGCTCTGGATGTCTGGCAGAATAAGCATGTATAGCCTGGCATGTAATACTACACAAGACACACATACAACATTAAAAATAATAAAAGACACAAAAAACATTCAATAGATAGACTAAAAAAATGTATAGAGGGAGATATATTTTAGTGTGGTAAAACTCTAACGGGGATTGAATGCTTTCCATCTAGAAGTATTTTCCATTTCCACAGTCCGGGATCTCTCCCTTTCTCTTCCCTGTAGGAAACCAGTGCCTTGCCAAACTAGAATAGAGAGCACACTGTGAGTTGCCCTTTTGCATTCGTCCCTTCTAGTAAGAAGCCTATATCTTGAAAGACGTCGCCCATATCACCCTCAAAGCTTTAAAAAAGAAACAAAAAAGTATTTTCCTCGTTCTGATGCAGATGTATACTAGAGCGCAGCGACCCATTGCCAATACCTGCCTTGGCAGCTGATGTTCTCCCATTCCTACTGGTGGAGAGCAGGCACTGACCTTCTACCACATACTTTAGATGGCTAATCTGGGCCTGTATTAAAATCCATTCTGCAATCAAGGCTGAGACTCGAGACAAAAATCAAACGTCATACACACAGATAATCCACAGAGTGGGGCCAAGGCACAGCAAAAAGAAAATATATTCCACTGCCGTTCCCATGCTCTGCTATGCAGGCATAAATACAAAGAGGAAGCACACAACATATCATAGATATTTCAGCTAAATAAGTTCTTCACTAAGACTAGAAAATATCAATACGTACATACAACAGAAAATTGTGTATTGTACAATCACATATGTGGGTTATCTTACATGTCACTTGTGAGGACCACATTTTAAGCATCATAATAACACCAATCATGTTTTTTCTTATAAAAGTATAAAAGGTTAAAGTATAAAGAATTAATATAGAAAAACACATCAATTATATGGTATATTATTTGGTAATTAGATATATAATTCCTTTATTTAACTCTGCTACAGTGGGATTTGTCTAAGTGATTTAAACACTGACAGAAAAAAAAAAAGCTTTCAGACAGTTATAAATGTCGGTGCATATTATATGTATGGAAAGTCTAAGCTGCCATAGTTATTTTGGCCAGACATGGAGGAAGCTGAAAAGCATAACCGAGTAGGTGTACAAATAGTTGCTTTTTTCATTTAGTGACCCAAGAATTCTATAAAAAATAATAGCGAGCACTGAATATTCTTCATTAAATGGTAGAGTAATGGCAGTAGAAGGTATTCATTTTATGTACATTTTCATGTTGGCTGGCAATCACTCCCCTCATTTTCAATTTTGTGGTTGACTGACAAAGATTTTTTGTTGCCCTGAGCAACCACGGTCGGCCGCGGAGACAAACTGGCACGCAAAAAGCCGAGCCTAAGCCCTCATTAGTTCAAGCGCCATTGTCACAGTTAATTAAATTCAAACGTTGTACTTTTAATTTGTTTTTTCGCGATGAGTGGAATTTCTTGACCCCTCTCTCTCCGTGAAGACTCGGGGGAGTGAAAGCATCATGGCCGACTGCAGTCATTTACCTAAAACGGGGTGAGTAATGAATGAGGAAATAAAGAAAGGACCCAAAAACATTGGGCAACTCCTCACAGCCTGTTTGGACGGGAAAAGGACAGGTGAGGTGAATGGCTGTCAGATAAAAACCCAGGTCTTCCTTCACGGACTCCTGGGGAAGCAGACAGCTGTGCGCTACGATGGAGCGAAGCTTTCATACGGTTTTAATAAGCCCGGCACCGAGACAAAGAGGCCTATGCCTGCCGTCCATCCTTCCTGAGCCAAGCTGATATTTCAGGACATTATGAAATCTTGGCACACGCCAGGAGGCCTCTGGAGAAAGGCATCCAAAGAAAGGGGTGTGTGTGTGTGTCTCTGTGTGTGTGTGTGTGTGTGTGTGTGTGTGGTGAGGTGAAAGAAAAAATTGAGAACAGAAACAGCACCCCAGTTCCAGTGGCGTGAGAGACTACTGCAGTAACCTTGCGTTCAGGCATGCAAGGGAAACTTCATTGTGTATTTGTTTTCATCTAGTCTAACGGTGCCGTGGAATTGCGGTGCGTTACGACCACACTCATTTGCATATAGAGCAAGCCTCTCGCTGGTGGTAAGTGGACTTCGAGTGTGGGATAGGTTTATTGCTTTTCATGCTGCAGTGGCTGCAATGGAGAGGCATAGCTTTTCAAATGTGACAACAAAATCCATAGATAAATGACCACAGGCTGGCTGGCTTTTTTTTTCTAAAAGTCACCTTGGCTTGACACAGACATCTGAAAGAAATACCTGTTCATCGGACTTGATTCACTTCACCCTAGAGATGGATTCTGAACTTTGGGTCAGCAAAGTCTGAAAGTCACAAAAATGATGATGATTAAAAAAAAGAAACTCTCTCTAGCAAACTGACACAAGCAGCCCATGTCACAATGCTTACAGTAGTTGGTTTAAAATTCATATTCAACAATTCATATTCATACAACTTATTGACCAGTTTCTCAAAAATAACAAAACAGCATTTTCTTTCCCCTGTCAAAAGTATTACTTAACATTTGTTGAGAAATTAATCCATCAGTCAATGTCAGACTTCATGGGGTAAAAAAAAAAACATTGCATTACAGCACCAGAAAACACTTTTTGCTGTCTGGTCCAGTCGGCGGCCATGATTTATAGCGTCGGTATTATGCTAAACATAATCTTAGACCTGCTGCAGGAGCTATGTATGATTTATGGACACTTCATCTGTTTCACACAGCATACAAAAGGTGATACGAGAAACATGGCAACTGTTGTAGACACGTTTTGACCAATCACATGGGCAGATAAGGTCTGGGACGACATAAACAAGACCTCAGACACAAAATAAGTCACTTAATGCCACCCCAGCAGTGAGGATAGAAAAGTCTGAGTTTATTGTGACTGACATATTCAAGTTTCCTACACACACAGCATACAGTCCAGTGAGATGTGAGGTTTGGATTGATGTTTAACTCAGAGCCATGTTTGCCTTAATTAAGCTAAAGTTGAAAAGAAAAGTCTTCAGCTGAAAGGCAAGCAGCCAGTCCTTGGGAGGGCAATGAGAGAGCTGCCATTTCTCAAACAGTTGATCTCCGCCTAGACGTTCCGCAGACCGTCACGGGGTCTCTCCCGTTATTAACCTGCCCCGGCGAGGGGGCAGTAGCTGGTGAATGCGGCCTTGGCGTTCATACAGATTAGCCTTTAGCCTGGAGAATATGCACTGTGACTTTGACTACTTATTGCTTCCTGGCGAGAGGATCATGCATCTCGGGCTATTGATTGCAGAGTGCTTTAGAGCTCTAATTGCGGTGCAGCCTCGCATTTCTCAGACAGTAATAGGTTACACAGAAGAATAAAGATGCAGTCGCAAACTATTGATCAAGAGGAATCCACACCTCCGGCAAAATTAACGAGACAATGCAGGAAGGGTCGATATGATATTCCATTGCTCTGTGCCGCCCCCCCCCCCCCCCCTTCTTTTATTCAGGTTGTCTGATAAAACTGCTGTGTTGCACCTATTCTTTACTACCACAGCTATGATATCACACTTCATATTAAGTGTCTTTCTTACAGTGTAGGTATGAAAGCAAATAATAATACCATGTTCTTCTTATGTAAGTAGATATTGTTACAAGCTACAAACCCCCAGAGCTGAACCATATGCCAATTTAGACCACTCCCACTTCGATCGGAAATCTAACTCCCTCTACAAGAACAACTTGTAGCAATAATGATATGGGAGCTACATGGTACATCAATTAAGTATATTGTAAGACAGGGCTCACAGTTCATCTACATTACTGAATACTCATCTAAGACCATAAATTGGTTAACTGAGTAAAATCTCAGAACGCATTTTGTGAACTCTGCCTAATTGTTCAGCTGTAATTGTGGTGGGACTTTGTATTTCCATTTACTAATTAGCTGAACTGTGCATGACAATACCTCACTCTATGGATGTCTCTCATCCTGCAACCAAAAACAGAAAAGACAATGAAAACAGAAGAGGACAAAAACACAATGTACAAATTATGCAGGGTGATTTGTAAGGATTTCTTCCAACATTCCCACAGAGTCTGGAGTATGAATAATGCAAATGCTAAATTTGACTGACAAGCCACATATTTGTGTTTTGGTTCTGTAAGTGTTGACTGATGGGTAATTGTTGAAACTTCAAGGTAACAGCTATGACAATGGTAAAATCAACATGGAGTGTAGCTTAGGGTAGAAAAATGGAGGTACTTTGGAGGACTTGATACACAATGACAGGAGATGTTGTGGTAAAAGAGCTGTATATGCCATGACTCTGCTGTGTATGTTTAGATAAAAGAAAAAGATGACTTAACCTCCCATATTTGCAATTCCTCATATTATACGACCCTTACATAATACCCATCATCCATTAACACAACTTGTTTCAGTCTGAGGGGACTTGTCATCCTGAGAATTTTAAGTTTCATGACTTCTGATAAAGAAGTTCTTTATATCTAGCATTCAAGGCCACAGTGAATAGCACCTCATGACACAGCGAGTGAAATGAATAGAGCTGCTCGTCGTGTCACAAACCTGTCAGAGCTTTCTGCGCCGTATTTGATAGGAGACGTTGGCGACATAATAGGATTCTGTAAAGGGAGTTTAAGGTGAAGACAGGAGACAGATGTAGCTGGCGAGCGCTTGGGGAGAGCCGGGGCATGTGTCGTCAATCACCCGAGGCGAGCCAATAAAGCGAACCTGGGCGGCCCCCCGCATTAAAATCGCAGCTATTTTACACAGTCAGCACAGGTCAGATGCTTCTCCATAAACGCCAGCGAGCCTCAGGATTGATCATGGAGTGGAGTGATTATCAGCAGCACGTCTTATGATGACATCAGTCACCCTGGCACCCCAGTGCATGTCGTTTACGGTTCGGGGCATCTGTGCAGCGGTCATTTATTTCTTTCCCTGCTTCTCCTTCTTCCTTTATTTTTTAAGTGCCCGGCAGTTTGGTGTCTCAACATTTCGTTATTTACCCACAGTTGTTTTATTGCGCTTGATACGCGTCATGTAGTCGGAGGAATCGTCCTTTAATTAAAGGCAAACTCCGTAAAAATGGGGCCCGGGGGACACGAGCCACATAGGCCGCAACAGAAACAAGCCGGCCGTTTACGGCGTCCTCTGCCTCTGGTGTGAGTGATTAATGGCTCAACGCTATCAGCAGGGCCCTCTTATCGGGGAGGGATGCTCATTTTAGATAGAGCCGGGGTTAGATGCTGCTGGTTAAACTGCTGGAGTGGGACCGATGGTGGGGAAGCTGAGATTGGCTTTGCATCCTAATGACATTAGCGTCGATGTGCTGTGCCGAGATGCAACGGATCCAGCCCCACTCCTACCTCCTACCACCGACCAAAAGAGAAAAGAGGACCTGACATCCTCTCAGCTTCCGATGAAAGCTTTTTAGAGGGCATCATTTTTGCAGAACAGTGGTATTATGTGATTAGCACGTGTGATTTGCGCGTGCGCATGTCACTTATGCTCAAACATTGCTTAGTTCGTGGATCAAAAGCTTGTGATTTAAACCCCCGTGAATTGGAGCACTCTGTGTGCTCGAGACCAGCATTGACAATGATGCAAACAAGATTATTTTGTGCAACTTCATTGGACGTCACATTTTTTTCCATGCTATGCCTTCATTTTGATTCCTCAGCTTTTAAATAGTCATAGCATGTCAGTGGTCCTTAAATTAGATTTCGTTATCTCCTCTTAACTCTACTCTACTGAAACCGATATCTGATTATTTGTCACCATGGAGACATTATCGCTTAGCACTGCAAGATCAATATCATGACTGCAGTTTCGGGCACAGAATAGATTACAAGATATCTCTGAAACCATCTGATAAATTGAGAATATGGAATCTTATGAATGTTGAGATATCACTCTGCTTTACAACTGATTAATTTCAAAGCATGGAATAGTCAACTCTTGGTGTTATCCCCGTTTTGTAGCCTACTATCACCTTAAAGGGAAAAAAAAATCAATGGTTGACAGCAATTAAGTGGAGGGAGACATAGAGCAAATTGTTGGGTGAATGTTCAAGATCATCTGTGCAAGCAGGGGAAGCACTATGTTCTAAGCATTTTTGTGTTCATTATTCAGCATAAAGAGCCGTTTGCTTAGATGATGAAGGGCACTTGCACAACAACATTGTCAATACCGGTGAAACCTTGTGAACTCTATACTGTTCCAATTCATCCAATGCCTACTGTATACAGCATGAGAAGTCTTCAAAAAGGATGTGTCAGATAAGCATGTTTCTTTTGAAAAACGTATTTATTTCAAAATAAGTTATTGTGCATAAATATTATCCCTGAAATCAAATAATACCCACTAAATGCCAAAGGTTTATGATGAGCATTCAGTTGCAAGTGGAGGGGGATGAAACACAGAGGTCATTCACAGTGAAGTACCTCAGGATTATCTCAGACTGCCCATAAATACAAACCAATCCCCAACTATGCTGAGCTTTTCATTCTTACTTTATTCATTTACTCACAGCACCTCCTGTACTCTCAGCAAATGTAATCAGAAAAACATGATTAATACTTAATGACCATGCTATTTATTTGCATTTTATTCAAGACTCAGGGGTAATGGAAAAAGAGAGCTTGCAAAAAAAAGAGGGGGGTGAAATACCGCAGATCACAAAGCAACTTGATCTAGTTTACTACGCAGACGGCAGGGTTAGATGGAGAGGGATGAAAAGGGTTGCCTGACCAGGCAATGTTCCCTTATGTCTCTAAGGACAGATGCAGATGAGTACGGTGTGTGTGTGTGTGTATGTGAGTGTATCTGTCTGTATGTGTGTGTGTGTGTGTGTATCTCAGTGTTTCTCAAAGTGTGGTCCGGGGACCACTGGTGGTCCGCAAGCTAACCCAAGTGGTCCGCGAGCAGACGTGGTAAAATATAATATAGATGAGTTGTTTGCAATATTGAACCAAATTGTATGTAAATCCAAACAGTTCTGTAACAATGCTTATGTAAGCTACGCCAGTTTAAATGAATCTTCTCACAAAATATAAGCAAGGTGCAAATACAATAAGCAAGGTGGTTCAGTGAGTAGGCCTACTGTGTAATATACTGTTTTTTTAGCTAGGTGGTCCGTGAGGTTGTTTTTATTGGTTAAGTGGTCCTTTGTCTGAAAAAGTTTGAGAAACACTGGTGTATCTGTGTGTGTGTGTGTATCTGTGTGTGTATGTGTATCTGTGGGTGTGTGTGTACAGTATGTGTGTGTGTGTGTGTGTGTGTGTGTGTGTGTGTGTGTGTGTGTGTGTGTGTGTGTGTGAAATGCACATTATGCACATATGTAAGTGCGGGTATTGTGGCTAGAGGAGCATGTAAGAACATACTAATTGGAGAGCGTATGGTGTGTGTTTTTATGTGTAAAAAAGTGTGTATTTGAGCATGTGTGTGTTTGTGTGTGGTGTATTCTTGTATGTTTAGGTCTCATTCCATCTTTGGGCTTTTTCTCCTGACTGAGGCCTCCACTTCTGGCCTGGACCCACACCGCACCCGCATGCTGGAGGGGTCCTTGGGACTCATTAGTGATGATGCCCCCCTACACACACACACACACAGCCTACCCAGCCCAACAGGCATTGCCGTCAGCACCATGATTTCCACACCCTGCCAGCGCAGACTGACTCCCCAACCAAAGCCCACTCTTTCCCCTTCATTAGGATTTTTTTCTTCCAGATCGACATCAATGTACCCCCCCCCCTCCACCCCCCGCTGCCTTTCCACCACATCTCCCAAGACCAAACTCTGTTGAGTTAATTATTAACAGGCTCTTGCCTTCGCCCTCTTCCGAGACTGATAAGTATTTCCATGCACGTGCGAGGGGAATGTGGGATGCACTTTCAGCAGACGGGATTGGGGGGGGGGGGGGGTCACACTCACCACTCCTGTGAGTTATTTTTAATTACGCAGGACATGTTTCGTGTAGCGGTACAGTTGGACCGAGAAAGCGATTGCGTACGACTGCACTATTTGCTATCGTTGCTTGTGCACTTGCAGGTGGAGAGGCAGGGGTCCACAACTATCAAGACACCATGTGGCTCATTTTCTCAAACACCTGCTGTTTCTTGCTTTTCTTTCCTGATTGGATCTCAAAAGCTCACAGACACATCAGCCACATATCATATTGAGGTATGTGTTCATATTTGAGCTAAGGAACAGCTAAGGAAATCATCAACAACAACACAGGTGATTAGCTGGACTTCATGGCTCAGTGCAAATCACTGTGTTTATTTCTGACCTGCGTATGGATGCCACAGTTTATTTTAGGAAGGACCCTGCGTACAGAGCTAGATGACCAAGGGGAGCAGTTTGCTGAATTTGACAAAAAGGATGGATTAAAATGGCACCTTTAAAACAATAATGAACCGATGACTTAGCTGTACATTTTACTTACTTATACATATTCTGTTATTATGTTACTGGAGGATAGAGCATGATTAAGAGTCTTTCAACATAATACTGAAAAGTGCATGGAAGTATTATTATTCAGGCAATATAAAATTATACTGATATTTCAAATGCAAATATGTTGCATTAGGCAAACAAAAATGTGGATTTCTAATATGGTCACCATACTGAGAGAACGTTCACATTGATGCTCTAATTTCCACCATGAAGCCTCACCACGGTGAGATGGGCATTCTATCATCCACAGATAGATAGAAGTCAGAAAGTCCAGATCATATCAAGAGATGGAATGGAAAAGAATGAGATAACCCCAATTCATCACTGGTATAGCCTGCTGTTTGGTAATTTGGTGTGTGTGTGTGTGTGTGTGTGTGTGTGTGTGTGTGTGTGTGTGTGTGTGTCTGTCAGCGTCTGTGTGTATGTCTGCCAGTGTGTGTGAGAGACTGAGAGAGTCTGTCCCATCTCCTTGGTGATCCCCATCCCTTCACCTTATTCCAGTGATAATGCTCATCTCATTCCAGTTAGAATGAATGGCAGGGCTGACACCAGGAATCTCAAACATGCTCCAAAGTCCACTGGACAGATAGCATACGCCTGATACACCTTAACATGTGCCACCCAGCTGCCATTTTAATCATTTTAAAATGATTAATAAATTAGTCCTTGTGGGAATCTGTTAACTATCTCAGTGTAAACTCAGACCCAGGCACTGGCCTTTGTTGTGTGCCTTGAACCGAGGTATCACAGAAAAAGAGAGAGAAAGAGAGAAGGAGAGAGAGGAGATGAATAAAAATGGCATCACAGAGACAGCACAGAAGGAGAGAATGCAGACGGATGTTTCGTGGAAGTCGGTGTGGGGTGTGGGGTGTGGGGTGATGGTGCCTTATTGTGCCTCGCACCAGGTACCGGCTCACGTCGGAGTGGCGTTTCTCACTGATGCCGGGTGGTGTTGTTGCGTCGGCAGAATTTTAAGCACCACCTGAGTCCTGATTCAGAGGCGCACCACTCGACTGCTCTTTGATGCGTGCTCGCTGACAATCTTATGGAAATCAGTGTAAGTTTCATTCCAACAAAAGAAGCAGGCTGAGCTTTCATCACTCTATCGATACATCCATACTCCACAGAGTCTTCTTTGACTAATCTTTGTTTTAACACAAGTTGGCATAGGCTGCAATAACAGCAAAACACCACTTTCTCAATTGAACAGGGGTGATTTGTCTAAGGCTGCATTTACACCGGCAGGCCTAAATGCAGTTCTGATTTTGCGCCTATATCCGATTTTTTGGGCTGCCTGTTTATCAGATATCTGTATTTACATGGTTCACTAACTTGTATAACACTTGAGACAACCCGCATGCGCACCAGAGAAATTTTGGTCACCAAAATGAAAGCAAACAAACAGACGGCACTACAAATTAGGGCTGGGCGATATACCAAATATACTCGATTTATCGCAGTTTGCCGTTTTCTCTCTCTCCACTTAACCTCTTTCCCTCCCTCTCAGTAACAACGTGAACAACGCGCATCACAAACTCACCAACCAATCCTGAACAGTCTATTCAGAAGAGGGTGAGAAGTAAACTTTTAGTACAACGATATCCAGGCCTTTAAAAGGCAGAAGGGGTACCTATGCATGTCTGACTGTTTCGAAACGTCAGAACAAATGCGCACATCTCACTCCACACATATGCTATTTTAGTGGTAAATGTTCATCTATGCTTCCTCCAGTTTGATTTCTAAATTCAACTCCAGGCATTGAGGCAGATTAGGCTACTGTCTATGAGTGCATCTGACTCCAGCCTGTCTCAAAACAAAAATGCAACCGTGTCATTTATCAACCAATAACCGAACAACTAATTAAGTAATGCCCTCAGGTGTGGATCAATGCATAGGCTAGATATGGCTGCAGCCTAGGGGCCCCACGTGTGTGTGTGTGTGTGTGCAGGCGTGGATCAATGCATAGGCTGGATATGGCTGCAGCCTAGGGGCCCCGTGTGTGTGTGTGTGTGTGTGTGTGCAGGTGCGGATCAATGCATAGGCTGGATATGGCTGCAGCCTAGGGGCCCCATGTGTGTGTGTGTGTATGTGTGTGTGTGTGTGTGTGCAGGCGCGGATCAATGCATAGGCTAGATATGGCTGCAGCCTAGGGGCCCCACGTGTGTGTGTGTGTGTGTGTGTGTATGTGTGTGTGTGTGTGTGTGTGTGTGCAGGCGCGGAGCAATGCATAGGCTGGATATGGCTGCAGCCTAGGGGCCCCATGTGTTCCAGCCTACCAGGGGGGCCCCCATTGGCCATAAAAAAAATAATAATTCATTCAAATTTACAGAGAATAAAACTTCATTGGCCCAAAATGAATATTTAAAGTAGCAAGGCGCTGAGGTAAATATGCGGAGTTCACGATCAAATTAGGTTTTAAAAATAAGCGTCATTCATACAGTAGGCCTAGGCTACAGTTCTGTTAAACACCTTTAGAAAATGTCAGAAAGAAGATATGAGAGCGGGGCTCAAAAGCGAAAGGCTCTAGTGTAAGATCTAAAGAACAGCGAGACCAACATATCCTGCAAAAAAAAAGGCTGCTGTCGTGTTTGAGTAGCCTAAACCACATGAGAAAAACATAGAGAACTGTCACGCAAGGGATTCTAACAATACCACATAATCGCAATATCGTCTTAGTTGGAACATTAATGTCCATGTAAACATAGTGTCACGGTTGATGGAAAGAACGTTAAAAATTCTGAGAACACTAGCCATATGCCAACGACAAGCAGCAATGCCAACGACAAGCAGCAATGTCCATGCACCACATTCAGCTCGGAAGAGCACCGCGACTTTGCCACGTTAGCTGTGCTGGTATAGCAAATAGTAGGCTATGGTTTTTGTTTTGTGTTGGTTGTTGCTGTAAGGAAGTTGTCAGCAAGGATGTCTTGTCTGTGAGTATTTTGCTGCATTTTAAGGATGCTGCCTGATGTGAGTAGGCCAGTTGTTGCTGTAAGGATGTCTTATGTGTGAGTTGGTGGTTCAATTGCTGCTCTGTAAGGACGCTGCTGGTGTGAGTAGGCCTGTTTGGTGTTCAGCTGTTGCTGTACTAACGTTGCAGTGATGATGTATGAGTAGGCCTATCTGCTGGTTCAATTGTATGTTAACTTGGAGGAGGGCCCCACAGAAAGTGTAGCCTAGGGGCCAATGACCACCTTAATCCGCCCCTGAATGCCCCACACAGTTATTACCTTCTAACGCTGCCTTCGGGGCACACGTACAGTAAAAATAAATTGCTATTTCTATACCACTAAGAAGGCTTAAAAAAGCACCACACTTACACGGTAGCATAATGAGGGTCTCTACATGTAAACCGAAGCATTGAGAACTTTGTCAGTGTACAGTACAGGCAGTTTATTAAAAAGAAACACATTATCGTTCACGTCTGGTTCACATACAGGCAGGCGCCTTGGGAAAACAGAACTCTCTGGGATGTGAAGTGAATCTCGCGTGAAAGGTTGTTGCCGAAAGTAAGCACTGAGCGGTTATTTCAACGAATTTGAAGACATCGAGGATGAACCCTTTCGGTTTGATGGACGTCCTTATCTTTTCAAGCCGGAATATACCAACGAAGAGCTGCGGGAGCTCCGTGAAAGGGCTACGAGAGAGAGAGCTACCTGCCGCAACACAGCCTCGCACTTCTGGAAACTGGTGGTGTAAAGTACCTGCGGACATTGTGAAGCTACGGCCACCGAAGAGGAGTGCCTGTGTTGCATGGGGTGGGACCTGTTGCGTCGCGACACCCAAGAGACGCAGTGTTTTGTAGAGTCTGAAGATTTCCCCTCATTGATAAACAGGGCTGTAGTTGAAACTTTTTTCCATGTCCCGAAAATAAATTGGAGGCGGTGATCCATACCAGAGGGACCAGATGGACAGTTATCCATAAGTACAAGACAAGTTATGTTACAAGTTATATTATTTCTGATAGGCCTATATTGAGCAAATTACGTTTGATTGTAGTTCACATCACCTGCCAGCAATTTTTTTTTACTGTACGTGTGCCCCGAAGGCAGCGTTAAACGCTAATTAGCGGAACAATAAAACTGGTTTCATTCGTCTAGCATGAAAACAAATCCCAGCGAACGATCGAACTCGGTACACATGTGTTATTAACCCCTGGTTCATTTTGCGCCGGAATTGTCCTTTAACTAAAGCCATGCAAAAAGACGGCAGGGAAAGAAGAAGAGAGGATGGTGAAGCCAAATAACAGGCCCTAATGAATGCTCTGCAAATAGACAAAAATAAATCAATTGACCCTATTTAGGTCTGTTGACATTTTTGCGTGCACACTTTTCCCTATGAGACATTTTCATAGTAGGCTACTCAAAGGAACTCTGGATGTCATTCATAGTGACCACTGGGTCCTTGGTTACATGTCTGATCAAGCCCCTTCGTCCCGGATTACTCAGTTTGGCTGAACGGCAAGCTCTAGGAAGACTATTGGTTGTTCCAAACTTTTCCATTTGAGAATGATGGAGGCTACCCTGCTCTTGGGCACTTTCAATGCTGCAGAAATTTTCTTGTATCCTTTCCCAGATCTGTGTCTTTACACAACCCTGTCTCGCAGGTCTATGGACAATTCTCTCGACCTCGTGGCTTGGTTTTCACTCTGACATACACCATCAACTGTGAGACCTTGTATAAAGAGATGTGTGCCTTTCCTAATAATGTCCAGTGAATTGATTTAGGCACAGGTGGACTTCAATCAAGTTGTAGAAGCATCTCAAGGACCATGGATAGAAGTAGGATGCACCAGACCTCAATGGCAAGTGTCATAACAAAGGGTCTGAATACTTATGTAAATGAAATATTTCAGTCTTTTATTTTTTATAAATTAACAAAACACTCCAAATACCTGCTTTTTGTGGAGTGTTGGAGTATTGTGTGTAGATTGATGAGGGAAAAAAAAATGATTGAATCCATTTTCAGATGAGACAGAAACATAACAAAATGTGGAAAACTTGAAAGGGTCTGAAAACTTTCCGGATGCACTGTATATATATATATTACACTTCTAAAACATCTATATAATGATCTATATCTATATAATGATGTATATATAGATGTAGAATACATCTAACATCTATATAATATATACCAGATATATATACATCTAAAAATATCACAATATTATTTTATATAATATAATTTTTATTTATTATCACCCAGCCCTACTGCAAATGCATGAAATAAGCTTGCATTAAGGTATTTCAGTGACTAGCTGTTTACTTTCATTTCTAAAGTATCTTGAGAAGTCCGTAAAATAAGCTATCGATTTTAAGGCGAAAAAGACCCTACCACCATTAATGCAGCTTTTCCATCTGTTTTCATTTTAATTTCACTGTTATGCCAGTTGTGCATTCACGTGAAACTGAAAGCAACGTTGAATGTAATGTTATGTGAAAACATAAAAGATTGTGGGTAGATTGTATCCGATCTGCCTGTTTAGACTGCAGTCACATTGGCACACATCCAATTCATATCTGATTTATTTCCACATAATTATGAATGAGGCCTGAATCCGATCTGAACATAACGGAATCCATGTGTTTTTTTTCCTGTTTACGCGTTCATGTTGCACATCGGAACTGTGCCACTCATGAGCAAAAATTTGGGTCACATTTAACTGATGGTGTAAACATAGCCATAGATGGTGTTACAAAATGACAACATTTAATGTTGCAGATGTATTGAATCTAAACAAGTGCAGCTGATATCCCTTCACTTTATTAGAAGATTGAATGCTTGTGCAGTATACAACATTCACCTGTAATCTCAATACTACTGTACAACTGACCAAAGTTTCAAGAGGAGGGTTATCATATTATCATGGGTATACCGTTGAGAGATAAGGCTTTATTGAGGGGGAGATGGGCATTATTCGGGTAAGCCTTATTGATTGCACTTGTGTGCTACACAGCGAGTCGACTCCCTTGCCCTGCTCTCGGCGGGGTAAGATCAGGTACAATTGGTTTATGATTACGTTGCTCCACCGAGACCACCCCCTTGATGAGCAAGTGTGTGTGCCTGGGAGGAGAGGAGGTGAGGAGGAAAAAGGGAGTCGGGTCGCACACCGCGCGTATCTCAATCCTGTCTGAAGTTAGTCAGCAGAGATTTCATTAGTCCCAGACTCATTAAAATGAAAGGCGACACCGTTATTAATTATTCAGGGTAATCGTGTTATTTAACTACAAATCGAGTGCTCGGAACTTTACATGCCAGAGGAGGTGTGTCTGTGTCGAAGGAACAGACACAGTCATTGTCGGAGGAGGAAAAAGACTGTTCAGTGACATAAAAATAGCTATGAAATGGACTGTGACTGTGCCTTATTAAAATAGGGCTTGGGCTCAAACAGCAAGTGATAGATGGATGTGCTTCAATTATATCAGAGCAGCATCCTGTGCATATCAATTATGCTTCAGCTGATGTGTCAATGCATAAATGACTGTCACATGTTGTACAGTGCTCTATTGTGTCGTCATATGCAGTGACAGACGAAAGATGTTTGTGGTCTAGAGTGCAACATCCAAGATTATAACAAGGCTACCAATGAGAGTGCATCATACAATTAAACACTTAAAACACATAAACATACACATACAAATATTACTTACTTACTTAATTACTTACTTCATTCAAATAGCTAATACTTGCCTACAAAAGTAGTATCCATTTCTGCACCCTTTTTCTTGAATGCCCTCATACAGACATACAGTACTATGATAAAGTGTTAAGCACCCATTAGATTTGTTGTTTTATCAATGTTATGATGGCCATTTGATTTCTCATTGTCTTTATTATAGTTCAACCAGAAGATAGAGGAAATATAAAAAAACAAAAAAAAAATGCATTTCTGGTTCAGGTCTTCTGCATCCATTTGATTGACTGTTTTTGCAGTGTTATAATGACCAATTCAGCAAGGGGGAAGCTGAAGCCGGTTCGCACAGGTACTGGTTCTGGCTCACATTGGTAGTATCAGAAGTGGGAAGGAGATTACGACACTTTGACAGATCGCAGATCTCATTGAAAAGCTACAGCTGGAAGAGTTCACTGCTCACCTACATGTAAAGTGGAAAAATAAAAAAATATTTCTATTCAAAGAGCCTTGATGAGGCAAGGTGACACTGTATTCCAGCTTGGGAATACAATGAAGAGGGTCACCAGAGATGTACAGTATGTTTCAGGTGGCTCCTCCACTTTGCGCCCTGCCAAAATGCTCTTGACACGGCAACGTCAGTTTTAGGATGAGCCTCGGTCAATTCAGCAGCTGATCTCGAGACCCCCATCGTAGCTGGATCTACTATCAGCTTCTGGCAGGACAGGAATGCCATTCAGTGGCCTGGGTTGGGAAGGACAGCTCCGCCAAGAGCTTCACCCTTGGGTGACTGGTCATATCCAGTCATATCCAATGGCAACAACAAATCCAATGAGACTGAAATTGGACTGGTATCAGAACAAAAACTACATTGTATGTGTATTTAAATACTGTGTACATATTTCCTGTGTTCTCTGGTTATATTGTAATTAAGAGTGAGAATGAGAAATAAACAATATGGCCCTTATGGCATTTCTGAAGCAAAACATGTAAGGTGCATAAGACTTTTGTACAACAACGCCTGACTGCCACCCGTAAGCATTTTCTCATCTGTTTTTCTCCATTGGTGGAACGTACTGTACTACCAGTTACTACCAGAGCAGGGGCATCCCTCTATCTTCAAAAACCCCCCAAAGACATGCTTAAAGGCATCCTATGTGATTTCAGGTTCTAGGGCTCCCCCTGGAGTCGCGGAGTATTTATATTTTACCTTGCCATTGTAAATACTTCCCACAGCTTGAACCCTTCCCCCTGGATACGGTACATGTGCATTTGTTTTGGAGCTGAAGGAGTAGTAACAAGTCAAGACAAATAGCCATATCTACTGACCAGGTAATGTTTCACGATTCTCGCGAGAGGTCACTGGGGTGCTGATCAGCCAAATTGCCAGGCTGGTTCTCTGCCTACAGGGTACTTGAATTTCCCCTTGGGGATCAATAAAGTTATCTATCTATCTATCTATCTATCTATCTACTGTCAGCTATGCTAGGTGTGTGATTCTCCCTGTTACAAGTTTGTTCCATCAAAGTAACTTCAAAGCTGTTATATTAAAAAAGAAACGTGCATAAGATGTCTTGCATAAGAACACTTACTACTAGATCCCTCTTCTCCTTCCCTTGACTTAATTTTGCTGTCTTTTGATTCCATTTGTGTAGTACTGCACTAGTATTGCTGCACTAACATGTCCTTGTTGCACTGTACCTTGATTGTCATCTTTTTTGTAAGTAGCTTAAAAGTGTCAGCTAAATTACTAAATGTAAATGCAATCAGCATGTTCTTTAATCTACAGTATAGCTCAAGTTTTTCAGATATACACAAGAGAGATGTTAAATTCTTAGTGCTATAGGTAGGGGATTTCCTACAACGGCAAATCAACACCCAAGCCTATTTACCGTCAAAAACAAATCACCAACAAAGGAACCTTTTAGGCAAAAAAACCATCCCCAACAGAACAGCCTTCGAAAGTATTTTACTGAGGTAAAGGAAGCTGGCCCCTTCCTTCATGTGCTGTTTCATTGAATAAGGCCCACGTTCAGATTAGTATTATATATTATTATTATATACAGAAGTACAAGGCATTAGTCTGTTGTTATGCACTGCTAATTCATGTTGGTACAATGCCTATAATTGTATAATTACTGTGCAACATGGGCTGTGTCACTTTGAGCTACAAAATGATGACAAGAGTGGAAAGTGTCAGACTGTGATGTAGAGTGGAGATTGTAATTGGAGGCTATCTTTCATTGTTTAGTTCCACATTGCTCTAATAGGCCCTGCTCTCAAAGTGATTGCTTCCATCCGTCTGACTTTTTTCTACCTCCGAGCAGAAGTCGTGCTCGCTTCGACAGGTGTGTCTTTCACACAGTCATCAGGCACTCGGCACTAGATGAGTGCACCACATTTGCCTATACAGGCTTACATTCATCATGAGGAGAGGACTACATTCCAGGGAGCAACATTGCATGAGAAAAAACATCAAGTTCGTGAGTCCACAAAATAAGCTTATATTTAATACTAGTGATAAATAAAAATTTAAAAAAATCCTTAAGTGGTTCTTGAGATTGCCTCAACCAAAGATTCCCAAGGGACTAAACGGTAGATAGAATATATATGGAAAGGAGCCTGTGCTTAGGTATACAGGCCAAATTTTAATTAAAAAAAAAAACAAAGCAACCCATCAAACAAAGAAGTTGATGCAATACAAACTGTCAGTGTTTTGGTTTCGGCAGAGAATGTGTTTCAGAATGTGACATTATATTAAATTTGCCTCTGGCGAGCTAATAAAGGAACATTAGTGGGTGTTGATATTTACGGAGTAGCATTTGCATTACCAAAAGCTATGGAAACCCTCATTTACAGCAAAGGTACAAGGTAAAACTGAGAAATATGTATGAGTGCACATTTAATATTTTTACCCAGGAAAATAATTATGGCATCCCTGTCGAGTTTTTGGCAAGTCAATGTGAACTCCCGACTATAAGGATACACCAGCCTGTCACATTCAAACTCTGCAGGGAACCAACATATGCCTGCAGCAAAGTTGACTCTTCCAGCCTCTATAACAAATAAATCGCTGTGCAGTGGGTGGAAGAAAGGCAGACCAAAAAGACAGGCCACCACCACCTTCTGTGGCCAAGGCCCATGCCATACTGAAGGATTTATATAAACAGTAGGTTGCTTGGGTAGCTAGGCTTTTGCAGGGATAACTGCAGGGACAGACTGATTGGGGAGTGAATACATGTTTTTAACATGGATCACACAAGCTTTTAGTGAAATTCCTCTGTAAGCACTTCTGTGAGTAATTATGCAAATTTCATGAAAATACTATACTTTGGCCAAGGGGGAAAAGGGGGTTCGAAAAACTGCAGTGCTGTCGTATGTTAGATTAACAAGGTTAACTTTAACTGCTTTTTGGCTGCTGAAATTTGTCTATAGCATTTCAGTGGGGAGGTCTTTGTTTTGGATAGGTTATTACCGATTTGAACAGATTTGGGACAACCCTTACGAAAAAGAACTGAGATTTCTATAGTAGTTCTAAAGTACGTGTATACGTCTGTATACGTCTATGTTGTCCTGTAATGCCTCTATAACATCCTATACCTCTATAGTGTTCCTATAGTACAGTCTTATAGTACTTATAGTATGTCCCAAAATACCACTTCTATAGTATATCCCAAAATACAATGTGATGTGATCTGGGAAAACCCTTCACATGGTTATGATTCCGATACCATCCTAGCAACATCCAAGATTTTGGGAGGGTAGTATCCAGGATTTTATGAGGAGACAGTGTCCAGAATGTTGCCAGCATGGTATCAGAATCTTAAGTTGGTGAAATTTCACCAGAGAGGGTTGAAACGGAGCTAAAATCAAGGATTTTGAGTGCACCATGTGAAGAGTTTTCCTAGATCGCATCACCAATAGTATTTCTATAAAATTATTGTAATACTTGCTCCCAAAATACTATGCAATTCCTACAGTTATTTTTTGTAAGAAAGGCAGTAAAACTCGTTACAACTGTTTGAGCTTCACTCATTTACAAACCGAAGCAGCTTAAACTGTTTGCAATTGATTTTATTGGCATGGTATTCATGTTAAAAACATACAAAATCCTAACCCTAAGTGGATAAAGACAAACGCAGCTTTAATCTGGCATGAGATCATGGCAATGTTAGACGATGTCGTTGGTGGAACAAATATAAGTTCGCCGACCTTGACTCAAGCGACTTGAGCGCCTTCAGCTGCGACGTGTGCCGATGTATGAACAAGACAGTTACAGTAGGCTATAAATATCAGGGTAAGTTAGCTGACAATAATGACGGATCTTTACTTAATGCTATTCGATATGGGTCCACAACGATTAAGTTTATCTACTCTTGATATTGACGAGATGAATCCGTTAGACTACTGTGCTCTGCTCAGCTCAAATCTACGCGCTGCAGGTGATTGTCACATAGAATAGTCTATAGAACTGGAATGTCATATCAACAATATGGCCGCGGCGGTGTTTGCGAATGAGCCCTATACACAATTTAACTTTCTCCACCACTCATTTGAGTTCAATTGATAACACTACTGGTTGCCCTCATATCATGCGAGGGGCACCACCTTGTGCAGAGGTCTCTGGACAACTTTGACAGAGTCTTAAAAGAAGCTTGTATAGACCCTTTCAACAATAAAAACAAAAACAATGCTTGAACGTTCTATTTGGTTCCCAATCGACTTCCTCTGCATTAAGATAACATATGGAATGTTAAAACGGAAGCCTTGTGGGGCCAACTATGATACTGATAATGGAACTCCCACAAGACTTCCGTTTTAACATTCCATATGTTATCTTAATGGTTATGGTTATGGATTTAGCAGACGCCTTTGTCCAAAGCGACATATAAATACAAAACAACATAATAATATTTAAAAATGAACAGGGAACAGATTAAAATCTAGGTCAAATATAGTAAGGAGAATAGTTGTAGTACACAATAATATCAATTCAATCAATAGCCTAATAAAAAAAGCAATGTAAAAAAGGGGAAAGGCAATAATAAAACAATAATGTCAATTCAATCAATAATATAAAAACAATAACATGCTAAGACTACATTAAGGAGAATATCAATAATAAACAATAATGTCAAATTAATTAACAGCCCAATTAAAATAAAACAACATTATATAAACCATAACACATAAGCGCTTAAACAACTAAGTATATGTTGAATAGGAATGTCTTTCTTAATGCAGAGGAAGTAGATTGTGAACTAAATAGAAAGTTCAAGCATTGTTTTTGTTTTTATTGTTGAAAGGGTCTATAACCTGGCTATGTCCACCTAGTCTCAGATCTCCTGCCTCCAGTTTAAAAGAAAGACCACCAGCTTTCATCTCTGCGTCAGCTTCAGTTAATATGGTTGTGAACATCATTACGCCATAGGTGTTTGGCGTTGAATTTGTATGCGAGTTTGTTCTGCTTTGAAATGCAAATTGAACCAGAGAATCAACAATTAATTGTCTTGGATTAGCTCTGAACTTCTCTTTGTTTCAGTTACGTATTCCAGTGGCTTTAATCCTTCTTGTTTTTTTATGCCATTGCATTTATCTTCTGTGTGTGTGTGATTCTGTGTGTGTGTGAGAGAGAGAGAGAGTGAGAGAGAGAGAGAGAGAGAGAGAAGAGTGGCAATGAATCACAGCTGGTGGCCTTTGATGTACAAACAAATTCACTAATTGGTGTTTTACCATCTTTTGACCACAGTTGCACTTTATAATACTATCACAGACAGACCAAGGTCTCTAATAAGTCCCTTCAAGACTCGTTTGGTGTTTGGGGCTACAAGGCACAGCTTCTGGCTGGGCTGGCTTGAAGTGTGAGCTGATTTTATCGACAGCAGATTGAAGAGGCCTGCTTTGACAGAAACACCTTTTTCTCGATCCTGGCAAGTCGAAGATTGTCTTTTTTAAGGGTCAAAAATGAAATTGAGCTTTGTCATTTAAATCATCTCCTATGAACATCCACACACAGAGGGAGAAAATGACAAAGGAGAGAAAAGCTCATTTATAAGCTTGAGAAAAGTCAGAGATGACCTTTCGAGGGAGGCTGTGAGGAGAATTTTATACAGAGTGATTGCTCTCAAACAAAAAAAAAAGAGAGAAGTTGAATTTCCTCTAAACCAGGTTCAAAACATTGAAGTATAATACAGTTTGTCACACAGTTGACTTCAGAAAGTCATCCGGTATGACCTTTCAATCTCATCCACATAATAATATGTGCACTTCATTTGAGCTATGCAGATGCATGGTTTAGATTCTAGTTTTATTCTGAGATCATAAAAGGAAACCAACTCCTATTTTATGTTGTCAACTTAAAAAAAAAATTTGATGACAACCTCTTTTACCAGTGTTCTTGCTCTGACCTTTAAACCCTTCAGAGATTTAAAAGTCACATGAAAGCTACTGGTCTCCAGCTGACCTTGTATGATGCTGTGGCCCATCAACCGCAGGTGTTTGAAGTCACATAAATCTTTGTGTCATTTGTTTTTGGGTTAAGCGCCATCTCTGGAGATGGGATTTGTTTACCAGAAGGCTTCTGTACAAGCCACTCTGCCACAATGGAGGACAGCTTCTAGCAAACAGAGGAAATATTCAAGTCAATGGAGAATGTCTTCTATATACAATAATATATGTATACGGTATGTTGTGTGTGTGTGTGTGTGGAGGGGTCAGTAAGTTGATGTACACATAAACTGGACACAATGTACTGAATGAATTGCTTACACATCAACAAATTAGTATGGATCGACTGTAAAAGTCAATGACTGAAATTCTCAAAGCATGTCAGAAGTCACATGCCACAAAGATTTTCCATTAAGACTGCAGCAACACTAGATATGCTCATCAGTCCTGCATGCGAGATTGGACATTAGCCGCAAAATTAGGTTGTGCCAACCAACTGATTCACATGCTTTTTCGCCCTGCCCAGCAGAAAGCCCTTGAATCATCAATAAGCCACTAGCACTCCTAATAAGGATGTTCTGTGCTAATGCAAATAATCCGAGGGTCTCATTGAAGAGCAGGTCTGTGGTGTATGGGTAATGAAGCCGCTGATCAAATTGTGTCGACTAAATGCAATAAGCCTCATCAAAGACCCCCTCTTCCTCACTCAACCTTGACCCTCTGCTGTGTAAGCAACATATGCATGTACATGCATACATGCAAATAAATATGCGGACAAACACAGCCATGGCGGTGGAGAGATTTGTTGGCCTCAAAAAAAAAAAAAAAAAACACAATAAAAGTCATAGGCACAAGACCAAAACCAGACCTTCTAAAAGTTCCCATTTTCTGTTGATGCCATTCATCTATGAAAACATCTATGGCTGCATTCGTAAAGCCTTCAGACACGAAGCCCTTCAGATGTTACTTCAATTGGCATTCGCTTCCGAAGACCATGCAGGGCATTCAAACAGCACTGAATCTAGTCCAGTCTCCTGGCTGCTTTTGGCTTGGGTAAATTGGACAAACATGGCAGTGGTATTGATTGCAAGGGCCCCTATATCAAAGACTTGGCCTGCGCTTTGTGTGTGAGGGGAGATATGAATTGTTTTTTGTTTCTCCTTGCTTTGCCATCTCAAAATCCTTCTCTTGAGCATCTTTATCGATTGCTCCGAGAAATTTGTTCTCGGGGAGAAACGCCAGCGGCGGTGGGTGCTTGGTTTGTTGGGATTTTTTACTTTCTTGTTTTATTTTTGCGTAACAAAGCGCCCTTTTCTGGCATGCTGTGAGTATGGAGGGGGAGCTCTTCCTCCGTGGAGCGAGACAAAGCAGAGCCGTGCGCCTCCGCTGTGTGGAGAGAGCTGGGAGGCACAAGTGGACGACAAAACTCTTCACTAGCACTCACTCACATCCCTCACTGACCCTCTCTCCACTGGCCCCCGCCGCCCTGAAAAACGGACCCGCTACAGCGAATGGTAATATATCAGTGTTAAACTGCCATAGATCCACATTAGACAGTATTGTCATACGGAGGATAGGATTTCCCTGAGTGTGGTAAACAGTACTCTCTCCCTGTGGAAAGAAAATAAATGGGTTTTTCGGGGCAAAACAAGTACAATGAAATCCGCACACACATACACGTTCCTCATTTCAGGAATATCAATTAACATATTTGTAGCATGAACATTTTTGACAGTGACCTGAGAGCATATATTTTACACTCAGAAATAGCTACACACACACACACACACAAACTCTTTCACCAAAAATACACAAATCTTTATTTCAGGATTATCGATTAGCATAACACACATTCCCGTCAAAGACCTGAGGTAGAAATGAATTTTACACTCGGAAAAACCCATTGTTCTTCTAAGTACTCAGGTTTGCCTGCCAACCATTTCCTGCTCGCGATTCAATTACGGCTCCTGAAAGCCCTTCTCACCACTGACACAAAGGTGGAGGCACACCTACAGCACAATCACGTCCCACTCTACAGTGTTGCTCATTTCCACTGAGAAATAGAACAAAGTGCCATTTAAAATGGTAAAAGTTTATTGTGATAGCTGAAAAATGCTGAAACCTCATTATTGTTTTTTTTCCCTCCCCCTGCTCTCTCTCTCTCTCTCTCTCTCTCTCAAGTTTTTGCCAGGGAGCTTCTGCCAAACCTCTAGCGCCTACTCTAACTTTGCATAATGTCTTTGCACCCACTTTGCCAAACTATCTCATTTACATATGGCCCCTCTCTAAATTAGTAGTTCTAGCATCTTGGACCTGTTTTGAACTACACCTAACTTATGACTTAATGTCCAATTAATTTGACATTTTTAATGGCTCTGGACCACTGATGTGACAACTTTCCACAAGGCCTCTGATGTCATCCCTCTATTGCCCATCTCTTTGGAATGGGGCTATAAAATCCATGTTCTTTGTAATTAATTGAACTGCAAGGCCATCAGCTGTGGGGTTTCCAGTCTATTACTTTTGAGCATTTTTAATTACAGAATTCCGCAGATTAATTGAGAGTAAATTTGTCTTAGCGTTCCTTCTTGGAATCAATCATTTTTAAGAGGGGAATAAAAATCACTCCATCTCCTTCCCATCCATGGAGCAGGATGTTGGCACAAAATAAAACATCACGATGACTCAAGCTTGACAAAGGACTTTTTCTGGCATTCCAGTGGCACATGGCATCATTTCAGTGGAGGACTGGTGCTCAGCACACACGTCTGAAGCATTTCTCGACTCAGAGGTTCAACTGCTCACTGATCCACCACAAGACAGCGAGGCCTACTGCGCAATAAATCTTAATAGAATGGACAAAGGCAAGGTGAACGGCCTACATTTTAGAAACGCATAAATCAGTGGTATCAACCTTAAGATCAAGAAGCTCAATTATTGAACAAAAGTCTCTTTTGGTGCGTCAGAAATGGCATTTCAACAGTCTTCGCTCTCAGAGAGATAAAAGAAGACCTCCGAACTTTACCAGCATGCCCAGAATGTTTTAGTCTCTGCAAGCAAAACAGGAAGTGGGGCAGCGTACTGTAGGTGATCTGCACCGACTTTGACCCAGCCACAGAAATAAAGTAAAGAACACTCATCATACCTCTCAAGAGATGAGCACTTACTTCAGCATTGTGCTCCCTCTTTCAGCTAACTGCCCCAAAAAGGTTCTCTCCTCTCCTCTGCACCCCCTGACATTTTCACGGTCGGTCCACACTGCTGTCATAGATCGCTCCATGAGCAGGCAAAATGAGGAGGCAAGCGAACATCTCGCCCCTTCTCTCTCTCTCTCTCTCTCTCTTTTTCCTCCTACCTGCCGTAAAGGTCCTCTAACTAAAAGCAAAGGTGGCTTGTGACTCTGCATCCGCCGCAGGAGAACCATTGTCCTGTCAGGATTGTCACAACTTCTCTCTCTTGTGCGGCTCAAAACATGACATGATATTAAAGGCTGGTGATTTGGAGAGATTAGTCCTCTCTTTTCATCGCTATCCACCGGCGCCTTCACCCCTCTCCCCCTGCCGCGCCACTGACAGTGAGTACCTGTCAGGACCAGTTGCTCACAAAGCTGCCACTGCGTGCCCTACTGTCAGCTCAGGGCTAATGTTCGCGGGGCAGGCGGGGTAGGATTTGGGTTAGTGTGTGTGCTTGTCTCTGTGTGTAGTGCATGCCTGTGAACGTGTATGGGTGTGTATTTGTGTAGATGTCTGTCTGTCTGTCTGTCGTGTCTCGCTGTTTTTGTATTATGACACATATTAGTTTGTGTGTGTGTGTGTGTGTGTGTGTGTGTGTGCGTGTGTGTCTGTCTATCTGTCCATCTGGCTGTTTTTGTATTAGGGCATTGAGGCTTCTAGCACCCTAGTATGTGCAGCTGCATGTTTTAGCCTGTAAATGGCTGTGTATGATTTAAGAATTTAAACTACCACCATTTTAATTTTAATCAGGCATTACATTCACTGTTTCATTCCCATCCTTATTTGCTCTATAAATCTACTACAACAAAATGCTGAAATGGTCAGAGGTATGTGACATACCTAGCTGTAAGAAACTAATTGTTAGTCATAAACTTCATCCAATTTCTAAAGGATCAGACATACCAGGAAAATAAAATGGAGATCACCGACTTCAATACTGACCGAGTAGGAGAAAGCAGAGAGCTGTATGAGAGTATGTTACAGTTTCAGGAAATGGCAGCATACCTCAAAGTGCTACCACATCCAGACAAGAAAGTGCTGCCACTTGATGATTTCCCCAGTACTAATAGAGATAATTATTCACAAGGAGAACTTTCAGTATGGAAATATACAGAGATGCATTTGAAACACTGTTTATTTGAAAGGACATGAAGCTTCACCACTACAAATTGCTACTATCATTTACTTTTTTACTTATACTTATCTGTATCAATGCCACTGTTCACAACTTTCAATCAGAATTAAGTTCTGATGCATATTTTATGAAATCACAGTTGTATGCTTAGAGCATACAAAGCATGCTCCAAAGTCTACTAGTTTAGGGTGTGTGTGTGTGTGTGTGTGTGTGTATTAGTCCTAAACCTGCAGATAAATGTATTCATTTCCATAAGGCTATTATTTCAAATCTTCCTTCATAGACGCCACAATGAGAAAATTTTATCGAGTTACTATAAGTCAGTGTATTACTGTAGCATTTTGGCATTGGTGTATAAACTTCCATCATGTTTCAAGTCTCAATGGAAAGCCGGTCCAAATCCAGCAATTTTCCAGGTAGTGCACAGACACTGAGCCCTGACAAAACGTAAAGTATACAGTAAGCTCTTTTTTTCTTAATTTATACAGAGGGGTGAGGCATTACTTCATTCTTATACTGTGACTCTTCAGTCTTCTCATCATTTTGCAAAGCCAACTGATCACTCAAAAATTACTCCTAAATTGGATCACTCAATATGAAAGAATTCTTTCATTTCAGGCTTCCAGAGCAGTGTGATAAACGGGGCACTCTGTGGTACGGGCTGGCAGTGGAGAGGTGAAGGGAGCGATGAGGGCAGCGGAGAAGAGAGGGGGGGGGGGGCAGGGGGGTTTTCATAAATGATTTGTGTCAGTAAGTTCTGAATCAGCATGGGGGCAACATGAATTTTCTGCAAAAGCAGATGGTTCTGGGAAAACACATTCTAAATGTGTGTGTGTGTGTGTGTGTGTGTCTTTGTGTGAAAGATAAAGTCTATTTGTGTGTGTGCGTGTGAGCGCATACCGCAGATAAGTAAAACTCACTTGGCCCACGTACTTTTGCAGGTCTTATCCACGTTAGCGGGGGGATGTAGGGTGGAGGGATGAATGTAAAAGATCAAAGTTCCCCTAAGAGTTCAGGCAGCCTGAAAAATATGACTCGTTAGTTACTGAGGGTAAGGATTTGTGTCCATCATCTTAAGCTCAAGCCCCCCTTTGTTCTGAGATGTATGCTGAGAACAAGCCACACCGAAATCTAATCTTCCCCTTGGTGCTGCCACACAAAACTGTAGCAAGAATACATATTTATGATCCCTCTTAAAAGCCTGCCTATCTCGGACTGGGTAAACAAACATGAGGAAATGCCACAGCTATGCTCACGTCTGTCAGGCTGCTTGACTCACCTCCTCGCTTAAGTCCGCAATCACAACGCTTACACACATTATAGCCTGTGTGCAATTTCCCTGTCTTGTGGGGCTCCAATGTGGCAGGGTGTGCAGGCTGTGCGCATACTGTTGCGTGCCATTATGCTTTTGACCGGCTGTGAAGCTGAAAGGATTGCATCACAACGGCACAGCTCCAGACTCATTTTAGGCAGTCTGTTGTGAAATTACACCATCTGAAGTACAGCAGGTCTTTTTAGCATACAAGTGAGGGTTTTGTATGTGTGTGTGTGTGTGTGTCTGTGTGTGTGTGTTGTACTCAGCCACTAGCTGCACCGTAAACTAACCATAAATCATGTGAACAGCGATACATACTGTATGCTAAAAAAATCCACCTCTCTCTCCCAGCTTTTCTAACTTCAGGGTTATTTAGTGCTTAAAGAGGTGTTGTTCATCACAGTCAGAGAGTGAAGAAAGCTAATTTTGTGCATTGCTACCACTGACTTGAGCGAGGACAGAAATAAGCACAACTGCATCCAGGGATAAACCAGCCACTGGTGGAGCCAAAACCTGTGTGTAAAAGATGCTCCGTCGAACATCTCATTTCATTTAGTGGCACTCCGTGGGGCCCTTGACTCGAAGCCTCAGGCACCAGGGGCCAATGGCGTCCTACTTCAGTCAAGCAACAAACACCGGAAAAATAAGAGGAGCAAAAACACTGTGATGAGTTGAAAGCCCTGTGGAACAATTCCTTTAAAAGTTTGCCGCCCTTTAAAATGCCACCCCTCTAGCAACTTTATTTGAAGTGTTAAGCAAGCAAACAAAAACTATACACACATAAATACGCTGACCTCAAAATGTTACCAAAACATACACCACAAGACACACATCCAACATTAAAGGGACACCAGGCAACGTTTTTGTGTTAATTACTTATCTTCGTAAGTCGGTATATGGTTAAATTACTCATTACAGGGCGGATGAAGACTCTAGGAAGAATATCCCGCTTGCAAGTTCAGTGTATCGTACCCGCCGACCGAAGCAGTTTCAGTTTACATCCTGCATCCACAGCACAGAGGCAGGCTAACGAAACACTAGCGATTGTTGCAAACGTGTGTATAATGGCAGAACCGGCGAAGAAGCAGCGAAAAACCCTTGACGGAAGATGCAAAGAAAGGGAAAAGAGCTTCAGACCGAGCGATGGGGAGTTTCGTAGAGAAAAAGCATCAGGCTTGCCTGGTGTCCCTTTAATTCTTCCCAGCTCAGCGTCTGGTGGTGTCAAACGCTCAGCGTGCACAGATAGATCCCAACTAAATAAATAAAGAACGTGCGCAAGGAGATGTCTGCCCCGACTAAATGATGGCGTTTGGATTATTGCCGGCCACCAGTTCAGTGAAGCAGAAAATAGGAAATCTGCTTCTGAGGGCCCTGCGCCCTGGTGACTCGAGAGGGGTCCCACAAGGCGAGCAGGCGCCACCTCAGCAAAACAGGCCGACGGTGCTGCAAACTCAGACTGCATGGCTAATTGTAACTAATTGGAATTCAACAGAACAATGAATATATTATGAGAGTGTATCAAATTCGCAAAAGTTCACTCAGGCAAATAGCTTGGAAAATCTGTGAGGCAGTGCTGGATCTGAAGGAAGGAGCTGGGATTTGGAAAAAATAAACTGTTCATTCTTAGGATCAATTACAGAACATAGATTAGGAAAACGAAGACGACAAAAAATCAATTCCTCATTATATCTCAATAATAATTTGAACACAAAAATAAATGTTTTCTCGAAAAAAACGGATACATTTTTGCTTGTTAGCTAAGAACATTTAAATAACAACTGATTTAGACTGCCAATATCCCCACTAAATTGTTGTTCTTTTTAATATGATTGGCATCTTTGTACATCCATAAAAGTTTTCATAACCACACAGAGCCAAGTTCTGCTGCATTTTTTATTTAAATTATGGAAATAATTTATTGTGCTAAAAACTACTCACTCTCAGGGTAATGGTAAGAGAATGTAAACTCCTTCTTTATGTGGATTTATGTGTAATGTGATTACTTAGGATTAGTTTGGGGAACATTCCAAAAAGCGGGATTACTGAATTGAGATCAGCGGCATCTTTTACCTGCCTCCATCCATACTCCATACATTTCAGAGGGTTTTCTATTTTTTACTCGGTGCAGTTATCTGGCTAACTCAAAAATTCTTTGTGGAGTAACCACAAAAATGTTTTGTGGAATAACCCCTTGGTCAAGCCGGTGAGAAAAGTGGTAGTGAGACAAATAAAACGACTTTATGCGGCGTAACAAATCTCCACTGCAGACTCCAGGAGAGACTGAGTCATCCTGAAAATCATACACTGCTTGTCATTTCTCATTCTCATTTTTCTTGGAATACTTCTTTTTGCGACTATTGGTATTTTCACTCCAGTAGATGTGGACCAACACCACACCATTTTCTCTCTGAGGAAATGTGCATGGCATACCCATTTTAAATTTGACTACTTTATGGGGAGGTATTTTTTTATTCAGTCCCCTGACAGGCAAATATAAGGCTTAGGCACAGGATTTCAATTTTTGCATCTTTGGTTTAAATCTGCAGTCCCTACAGTGCTGTTTTACAAGCCCTTCAATGACTGTAAATCAGCTAAAGTAGCTGTGCTACTTTTCCCTCTCTCTATCTATAAGCTTCTTCTATATGTGCTCCTTCACTATAAAATCTCTCTCTCTCTCATTCATAAGTGTGTTTCTGAGTGTTGTGGCTGTGACTCTTCTATCTGGCTGTGTTTGGTTGTACCTGAGAGACTTTAGACTCCATGTGTAGGACAGGGCATATGGCAGGGAGTAGTGATGGTGACGATGGGAAAAGCCCAGAGCACTCACATAATTAAAGTGTATTTCTCTCTCTTTTTTCTCTCTTTCTTTCATTTTTTAAAGTGATGCCTGGCAGACACAGGGTGTTCTCACAACAGGGAGTCATTTCCCGGCCGGGACACGCAACACCTGCATATGGATCAGTTGCCGCGTGGCTAATGCAAAAACATGCAGCGGCAGTCCGCCAATGATCCCGGATCAGTGCGGCCGACGAGTGCCTAATGGCTCGGAATGGCTCCGGCGACGTGGCGCAGCTGATCCAGGAAGCATCGCCGCCGGCAGGGAAAGGATGCATCTCACGGCAACCCGTAATGAGACACCCAGGGAGCCGGGTCGAGCCGAACGTCCTCTTCCCTCACCACCCTCCAACCCTCCCTCCACCCTCCCCACTCTCCCACCATCCCACGCCACACCGCACCATCCTTTGAATGATCCCGCTGCGGGAAGGGCCAGGCAATGGAGGGGTAATGAAGGAAGAGTACCCGGAGGCAGAGTCACGCTTGCTCAACCACTCAATCTCCTCACATTATCTTCCAATAACACTTCTCCCCCTCCCTGCTCGTTGTCAGCGGGGAGCCTGCACCACTCGGCACACTATACACACAGTCATCAAGAGGTAAGACACCCCACTCCCTTAGGAGGCCGACTCCGTTCTAATATACTCACCGGCTGGTCAATAGGAGGTGGTGGTGGGGAGGGGGGTGAACAGAGCCCACACTCCTGTTGCAAATGCAGGGATGTCTGCAGTGTTGGTTGAAGTCTGCGATTCTTACTGTCAAATTCAGTGAATTGCTCATTGTGATCTACCTATACAAGAAAAACAAAAAAACTGCAGGGTTCATACACAGGCCTGACTTTGTGAAACAAAGTTGCTGCTCAAATATTAACAACCCCTCAGTAAAATGATGGAAACTCAAAAAGTATAAATCTCACAAAAATACGAAGTCATGGGCAAATAATTTGATTCAAGAGCTTCACATCAAAATTTGAACTACGTATCTATGTTAAGCGGTTCAAATCAAATTATACCCTGGAAAAAATAATAATAAAAAAAGAAGAATAAGAAGCCAGTGTATGCTTCACCTCACTGTGTGTTCAATGTGTGCTGAGTGTGTTTCACTAATTCACAGATTGGGATAAATGCAGAGACCAAATTTCCCTCACGGGATCAAAAGAGTATATATACTTATATACTTATACTAACAAACGTATTGTAAAAGCACCCCTTCCGCCCCTTTCGTTCAAAAAGATGATTTTTAATACTTCAAAATAACATTTAATAATTAAATTTTTCAGTAGCCATGGGTGTGTAGATTTGAAGAAAATCTCAGTTGGTTCTTAACAGGAGCATTTACTGCCTTAAAAATCCGATTTTGTTTACCGTGCTCGGAATTGGGTGCTGGGCTGGTGGGTGCCTTATTTCCGCCGCACTCGGCGAAAGAGAACTCTCGCTCTCAAAATTCCACTGGAGCTCCAAGCGGGTAGGCCTACGCACCCTTACAACACTGTTTACAGCTCTTTCGAGTCACGGTAAAATTAAATTTTGGTACATAGCTAATTTAGATACCGTTATGGGGTGGGTGCTTGCGTTTCTTTAGAGATCTGCCGTCTTGGTTTGTATAGAAATGAATATTAAGTGACACATACACAAAATAGGTGACGTTCCATTTATCAGTGGTCTGCAGAAGCAGCAATGGCATCGAGCAATTTTTGCAGGTTGTGCAAAAAAAACATGAAAGTGAATGGTATTTACACCCACTCGATCGATTTGTTTGCTAACCTAAAAAAGACATTGAGCAACGTCGAGAGGTTAAAGGGAATTGGATCAATGGTCGTGAGAGAGACTTTGCCGTCGCTCCGCTATCATCATCATTTTAAACCTGCATAGACAGGTAGTGCGCCAGGTGGATAAGCCAGCTTGTGATTGGTCCCAGCAGAATTGTAACGGAAGCAGCAGAGAAAGATACACAGGTTTGTACAGCCTGAGCTGCAGGGCAAAAAGGACATCGCTGGTAGATCAGGCTGGGTTTACCCAGTCTATGTATGGCTGTGAAATAATGGTGAAATCTTACACAAAGCACAGAAAAGACACACTTGCAGTAACTTGCCCATGTTCTTCAAAGGTGACTACAGTCAAGGTCAGAGACTGTATCTATGAAATCATGGTAATATCAAGAAAAACATTGTAAATTGAGACCTGTGTTTAGAAACTATTAGATGTTTCAAAGTATAGATTTCATTTATCATTGGGCTTGTGCACTGGGTTCTTTTCTACAATGTGAAGGGGGAAAATCACGTGGCTATGCACTTTTAAGCCTATGCATATATCTCCTCTTCAATAAAGTTTGTGATTTGCATATCATTAAGACAATCAGGCACTTAAGGCGGGGCAAACCCAAAATCTGTGATTCCACACATTTTGAGAGGTGTGTTGTGGAACCTTTGCCTTTCCCCTCCTGAAGTCTATCACTTGCTACATGATACATGCAGGTCTAAGCAGTTGTCCTTACACCAAAAGGATAGCACCTCAACCACACCCGAATAGGCTGTCTCGTTGTTGTTAGGGATCAAGCCTGTCACCACTGAGCCATGCGTAAATTTCACAATGCTTTTGGAGCTGGGACTGAGGATGCAGCCTTGAGGGGCACCAGTGCTTAGCGTAATGATGCTGGAGATGCAGTGTCCAGTCTTCACCGCCTGTGACCTATCAGTCAAGAAACACCCAGGAGCAAAGAGAAGCCCTTAATCTCAGATCCTTGAGCTATGAGCTTAACCTATAGTATTAAAGGCAGAGACTTTCTAATGTGGAGACAAAGCACTCCATAGAAATGCATGGGGCTAGTTTGTCACGCCAATATGGCCATTGTCTACACATATCCCACCCCTTCCTCAGCAAAACGTCGACATGTAAATACATTGAGCCAATCATGTGGTGTGATGTGAATACATTGAGCCAATCATATGGTGTGTTGTGAAGACATCGTGCCAATCATGTGTTGTGATCTCGCCGCTGGAGCAAGATTGGTGTCGTGAAGCCTTGCGCACGTGCATTTCTGCCGAAATGGATGCCCGACGAGTGCCCAAAAAGCATTGTCAATTGGCCGCCGAGTGGAGGGACTTGCCTAAAAGGACTTTGTTAAAGGCAGATCTACAGTATAGTCTATAAGCAAAATGGCTTAGATGATTACATTAACATCACATTATTTCCAATCTATGTAATGAGGCTTATGTCAGGATATATAATATTGAGTATATTCCAGAAAAATGAAAATCACATGACCTTATAAACTTATGATGATGAACTTATTAAAGTCGTCAATGTCAATCAAATCACCAAGTGTAAAGAAGAAGACAGCAGGGACCGTTCCGACCTTGTTTAGGCCAGACTGGTGCATCCAGCAATTTCGACTTGACCATGAAGCCATCATTCACTACACCTGTGCAGACGCCTAGACAGACAACTTTCAAACAAAAGTAATAATCTACATTCTCTGCTGGTTCTCATCACAAGAAAGAGTTTACGGTCTATTCTTGCATCTGGTGCCAAGGTGCCTGTTGTCTGGAAGTCACATTATCTGAAGTCATTTTCAGTAATTGGTGGGAAATGGTTTGATTACTTGATTACTATTCAGCGTTTAATAGGCTACGCAGCATGATCTCACACAGAGACATTGAAATGTGAATTTTGGTAGACTTTTTCCTCTCTTTTCCTCTCATTGCATTCTTTCTTAAAATGTTTGGTTTCATAGATAACAGCATTTAGAAGATTAATGTTAAATTGCAGAAATTAAATATGATTGGATAAAGTTGGGGCCATGTTATCACTGTTTTTAAAATGTTCCATATTCGCCTGTCTAATTGGCCATGTAAGGGTTGAATTTTGAAGATTCCACTCATTTACCACTTGGAACCTGTCTTCATGTGTTTCAGGCTGGGAACATTGTTGTCATGTGGACAAAAGGTCAAAATGCAACAAAAATCTTTTTTTACCATGATGGCCCTATAACAATTGCATAAGCGCATTTGGTTCAACATAAAGTGACTTTCTATCCATCAAACACAACAACTTCACCTTGTCTTAATATGAGTATGTGGTGAATATTGTGAATGTGAGGTTATGTCAGTCATTAAATCACTGGTAACGTTTTTAAAATAAAGTATTATTTCCCACCACCACTGATAAGGACAATAGAAATCTGAAAACTGCTGCATGTTAGGCAGCACTTTTCTGGGGTTGCCTTCCTCTTGGTTGCCCTGGTGATCGGAAAATAAGAGATCTTGTCCACTATAAATAATAAAAATAATATAAGCTCTTCACTATTGACTCTAGCAAAAGCCAGTGGAGAGTAGTCCGGCCAAAGGACACTTGCAAAAAGTCAAATCCCCTGGAGCCTTCACCTTTGCCCAGTGCCCTCAGAGCTGAAGGCACGAACGGTCCTCGCATTCTCAGAAGAGCTCCATGATGGAGCTCCATGAGTTCGGGGCAACTGTCTCAGGTCATGTAATTCCTGAAGAACGTTACCCTTTAGTGAGAGGTCAAGCCTGGTTTGCACACAAGCTTGACAAAACCTGGCATCTTAGAATGTAATACCGGTACTAGCCTTTCAATTGGACCATACTGTACTTGCAGTGATCAGGCTTGCAAGGTTTTCAATGGCAACCTGGAGCAATGTGTACGCATGGGCATACTGTCTGTGCATGTAATTACAAATGATAGGTTACTGACTGCTTTTCATTCTTTATCAGTAGAAATGTCAAAGCAATTTAAGAGCCGACATGAAACCTTTCTTTGTATCTCTCTCTCTCTCTTACACAGACACAGACACAAACACACACACACACACACACACACACACACACACACACACACACACACACACACACACACACACACACACACACACACACACACAAATACAGTGCAACTTGTTAAAATGTCAGTGTTAGACTTTATCGGTCCACTCTGCAGCTGCCAGATGAGAAGTGCACAGGCAGGCCCAGGTGAATTTTAAGATTGGCAGTCGCCTGAGCCTCTTCCATCTGCTGGTGTGTGTGTGTGTGTGTGTGTGTGTGTGTGTGTGTGTGAGGGAGAAAGAAAAAACGAAAGAGTTGCCGGAACTCACTCAACACGGACAGAGGAAAAAGGGAAACTTATTAAAGTCTGTTGACTGGCGGAGGGAGATGGGGAGAGAGGGGGATGGGGTAGGTAGGTGTGAGGGGAGTGAGGGGGGTGGCTTGGTGCAAGCCACGGCAGTAACGCAGCGGACCACGGGGAAGAAAAACAGAGCCGGGAGGGTGGTGGCAAGGCCTCCCCTTCAATCACATTTAAATGAAGTGGGGCCGCCTCGAGTGGCAGGAATATAACGGCAGAGTTGTTTTTTAATGCAGGTGCCCCTCACTTAAAGCACCAGCCACAGGCAGCCAGCTTTGCTGAGTAGACACTTTTTAAAATTGAAGCCAGCTAAAGCCCCCTTGGGTTTTTTTTTTTTGTTTACATAAAAAATGTATCAGTTCTGTTTGTGCTGTATATCATCTGAAAGAGAGAAAAATAACACCTTCCGAGGTCCTCGTATGTCTGAGCGTCGCCACACAGCAAGCTCATCACTGTGCCGTGTGAGCGGCTCAACCTCCCTGTAATATATTGGTGATGTGGGAGCGCGTGTGTGTGAGCATGTGTGTGAGCTGGATTATACCCAGTTTTGATTACATGTTGAAACGCAGATTTATCGTTTCGCCTAAATCGGACTACATGTTCAGAATCTTTATTTCTGAAACTGGGAAAGGCTCCTGTGACAACGCTCACTGTTCGCAGTCACCTTTCATCAGTTATACTAAAAATATTTCACTTCGTTCTCTTCCGCTGGATTTCAGAACATCTAGTCTACTTCACGGAGTACTATCCTAATTTAACTAATGACACTGTTTGGATTTCCAAGACATTTATGTATGCAAAATTATGTCAGAGATGGAGGATTGCCTAAGGGTCTGAATACATTTTAATATTAAATTTTGAATCTCTAGCTTCATGTCTGTGTTATGGGTTACGAACAATCCCCATGGAATGTAGGACATGTTAAAAGATGGTGTATGGTAGACAAAATCATAGTAACATAAAAAAGGAATGACAAACATGGCAATCGTTCCCTAAAATTATTCATGGTATTATTTGTTATTCAGCTGTAAAAGCATGTTCTGCCACAAATATCTTCACGCAATATCTTTATGATCACAGTGCAAAACCAGTGGCGGAGCCATTAGGGAGGCCCTCTTACAAGTAATAATGCCGTGTTTGCATCAGTGAAGGCCATTCGGATAATTTGTTTGGGGAAATGGGGCTTTTTGAGGGTAGGTAGCAGCAGCATCAGTAGGTGCATGCAAGTCATGAGGAATAATGGCCCACGCTCTGCTCTTGTTTGATGTCCGCTTTTGCTGGGTCGATGGGCATGACTACACCTGCCAGGCGTCCATCTTGCTTCACATCTGTACGCTTCATTGTCATGTTTTGCCTCCGTCCAGCACTGACTTGCCTTTTGAACTTTGCCAAGTCCAGAGTTCTCTGTGTGAATTCAAACTCCCACCTCCACCCCCACCTTCCTGCTAGCACAACTCTGTAGGCTGCAATGCCTGCATTGCCTCCTATTTCATTACAGAAGAAAAGAGGGTGATCCAAACATCACAAACCTAAGGATACTTACACAGGGCTTTCAGATATCCTAAATATAAGAAACAAGTCCACATGCTCCACCTCCTCCACCACCACCACCTCCTGCAGCAAGCTGACATACATGCAGGCTTTGTGAACCCTGGCACTGATGGCTTTCGGCTGTTTTGACAGGGGGCGAGATTGTTTTGCGTGTCAGTGTGAGGCCTGCCCATCTGAGCAGGCTGATTTATCCCGGCCAGCTGTGTGTATTGATTTACACCGCAGCGCAGTCTTTTAACTCCCGTCCCTGTTTCTTCAGCGGGTTTGATCCGTGCCAGGCATTCTCATTCTTCACGATGCCCGTTTGCCCTGTTATTCCCCCCCCCCCCTTCTCCCTTCCACCTCTTCTCTTTTTCCCCTCTCTTCCCATTTTCCCTCTCTCGCTCGGTCTCTCTCAGTGGTGTGAGGCAATGGGAGACTTCATGCCTCAGTGCTCAAATTCAACTTGTTTCCCGCTCACAAAAGCCTCACCCTCTCCATACAACATATATTCAATAGTGTATAAAAAATTAACAATCCAAATGTTCAAACTCTCTTGCATTCCTTAAAGGTGCCCCCCCCCCCACCATTCTTTGTGTCAGTGGATGAACTCAGCACTGCGCTTCACCGTATAACAGTGTGAATTTAATCATTAATGGTAAAAGGGTGCCGATTCCTCCGAACGTGGTCACCACAGCCGCTGCCGCACCGCCACTTCAAACACCGTGTCTATTTTCAGCCCCTCTCGTTTCATTAAAATGCTTGGATTATCTGTCATCAGACAGTAGCGGGTACGCCATCACAGCTACAATTGCCCTTGATCTCCTCACCATGCTGCCATGGTGACAGCTTACAGGTCGACACTAAAGCCTTGAATAACCCACTATACTATCCAGCCCCCGGCTCATTGAAAAGATGATCGCACTCTGATTGAGGCCGAGTGAGAGAATATGAGAGGGCCTTTACACTTTTTTTTTTTCACGGATGGAAAAAGGGCTCTTATTTCTCTCTAAAAAGGTCTCTTATTTTACGTTGTCATTAAAGGAAATTCTGTGAAACAGGAATAAATAAAACCTTTTGTGGTTGTAATTTGCACAGTCTGTTGGAACAAACAAAATCTAAAAAACCTCTCGCTCCAGCTTTGCTATCAATGTGCAGGGGGTTGCTATGTGAGGTTATGGATCTCAAAAGTAGGGGCTGACTGCTACTTGCATGAGGCTTTTGTGCTCTGTTTTTTTTTTTCTAAAAGACAGCTGTTATGACCCACTGGAATAAGAAAATAGAAAAATAAAATAAGAATACAGAAACAGAGGCGTGACGAGTGCAGCGAACGCTCCATCCTCCTCTCGCCTTGTCTTGCTCTCTCAGCTCCACCTGCCGTGGCCCAGAGGCTCGATGAGTCACCTGTCAGATGAAATTACCCTCCGTCAGCGGCTGCCTTAGAGGGCAGCGGTGAGGCTCACGGCTCAGGTGTGTGTGTGTGTGTGTGTATGTGTCTGTGTGTATGTCTGTGTGTGTGTCTGTGTGTGCTGTATAATGGGCCTAACCACACTTACACGGGTGGGATATCACCTTAATTCATTCACAGCATAACCTCATCATGTTTATTTCCTTAATAACTTCTAGAGGATTCTGACCTTGAGAGAAAGGCCACCAAGGTGGATCATATCCTCTTGTGACACTGAATGGTGTTTGTTCCTAAATGATAAGATTTTAATAAACCCCTGAGCATATAACGGGTTCCATGCTACATACCTCCAAATATATAGGCTCACCGTCAGATGGTTCTAGACTATGGCTAATCTCATGTTATTCAGTTCATATGGTGAAATTCTGATCACATTACAGAATTAAATGCCATGAAACACAACATGTGACAGTTTGTCCAGATTTATAATGTTAAATTGTTGTGATAATTGTAATTTCATGAAAGACTACAATGGCAGACAGCTGTTGAAGGCATTTCCGGCTGCAAATGCACTTAAGTACACTCTACAATGCTTAATGTAATTACAGAAGGCATTGACAAGCCTCTCGATGAGTCAGAATCTAACTGTGAATTACATTCCAAATAGACAAACACATGCACACATACCACTCAAAAAGACATTTGCAATAGATCAAGATAAGAAAGCTGTGAAGCTGTGGAAATGCTTTGACAGATTGCGCAAACGAGGTGAGATTACTGAGGAGCAGACGTTCACTTCATCAAGAAATTCTAAATCAGGGTGTTCTTGTCTGCCCTCCCACCCAACCGAGTCCAGGAACTGGTGAATCTAAGTAGCAGAAGTGATCGGCTTCAGATCTTTAGTCGCACATACTGTTCAAAGAGAACATTTTCAAAAAGTACAGTGGGCGCTCATAATGAGCCTCATAACTCCGTCCAAGATCATTACTGCTGTTGCGTCCGTCAGCAAATTCTCGAGAAGCTCCGGTTTAAAAAACTTGGCGCGTACGGCACTCGCGCACTGCCGCCGGCTGTCCCGGATCCAAGACATCCTCTCCTTGCGGTGTCCAAAAACCTCTTCATTCCACAAAACTGTCTGGCCTGTTTGAAGTGAGCGACTGAGTGCCAGAACAGCATTTAGAAAACAGACCCGTCTTTCCACATCTAGGATGAAAAGGGTGGAAGTGACAAAAAGAAAGGGGGGTGGGGGGTTGAGTAACAAAGAGACATTTCCTTATTGGTTTCACCGCCTGGTGAACTCCTGGTGGTGGGTTTGGTTGGTAATACAGGGGTGGTTTGTGTGGCATGGAGAGCGAATAGAGGGCAGCCGCAGGGGGAGCAACGGGGGGGAGGGGGGGGGAGTCGGCAGGAGACGGGACGAGGCAAAAAGGGTTCGCCAGTGCTGCCAGGTTTGGGTCAATACACACTGGGGCTCAGCGTGACACCGGTGGTAACAGATTGATCTGGCACCGGTGCCCTTTGCTTACCCAGCGCAGCTGGTGAAGAGCCAAAGGAGGGGCAGCCAGCCTGGGGGGGAGGGTGTCACACCGGGCCATGGAGATTTTTATCAACTGCAGCTTTGCGGGAAATTCTCCCCAAGTAAGCCGTCGGGGCGCACAAGTGGATCACTTGTGAAAATTGAGTCCCTCAGTCTGTGGAAAACAATCAATACAATAACCTTGATGATGTGCAGGGGAATTTAGAATACGTCAGCGCCAAGGAAAAACTAAACGCCTCTTGAAATGAAGGGCCAGTTTATAAGTGGAGGGCAAGAACAATGAATCTTTTCTCATACGATGCCTTGCTTGCATATAGTAGTTCACTTATAATCTGGCAGTTGGTATGGATAATATCCATGGCAAAAAAGCACATATCCATAACATGTGTATATGAAATTCATTGCAAAGCTAACCTGAAGGGACATTTCTGTATACAAACCCTTAGTACATGCAGAAATCACATTTCAAGATTTCAAGCTCAACACTGATGACAGAAAGTTCCCACGCTGAGACTATGGGTTCTCCTAATGGAGTACAGCTTTAATTAGCCTGTGCTCCAACTGATTGTTGGACCTACTGGCCTTGCTTGCCGTTGTCTGTCTGATCTGATCGCGTTGCATTTCATCACCTGGTGGCCGGTGGAAGGGGATCTCTACATGGGAGTGCTAACATAAGGCTCTGAACACTTCAAAGTTCTCTAATGCAAATCTTCAGAGTTGAGAAAAATATTCAGTCTCACGAAGCAACTCTTCCATGGTACACCGAAAAGTGTCTCGCTACTCTCTGTAGCCGTCACTGGAAATGGCATCTTACTCAAGGAGATAATGTTGTGTCAAGTTATTTTGAAAGGTTTCGCTTCATTTTCTCATATGGCAGACCAAAAATGGTCACATGCTGAGTGAAAAAGGAAGTCTGTCAATGCTTGTGAGTAATCAAAAAGTAGACTAAACAACTCCAAATGACCCCAAAACAAGCTCAGATAAACATGTAAATATTTATTTCTCAGTACTCTATCCAGTGCAGCTGAGATCCTCCCTTCTGTCTCCAACAGACCAACAGCACAGTTATTTGCATCCAGTTATATAATTAACTGTTTTTAAAACTCATATTACGTTCTTTTAACTGTTTTTATGCACTTTAGCCATTTACATTTTTTGCAATGGTTAGGGTTTGATCAGAAGGATTGCTCAAACACACACACACACACACACACACACACACAACACAACACACACACACAGAGTTGCAAGACCACACTAGGAGTCAGGGGGCTCAGCATAATCTCGCACACACCATAAGCGACCATTGCGTGCTTCTCTCCATCCGGCGATGTTTTTGTCTTCTTTTTCTTTTTTTTTTTTTTTTTTGAAGTCAAACGATCTGTAACCCTGTCCCGACAAGTTAATCCCGGCCAGTTAAACTCTTATTCCCCTGGAATCACTCTCTGGGAGATGGAGTCTGTTTTGTTCCCCACTGGGTAACCTTTTCCTTCCCTCCTCCCGCCCCGCTATCATGCAAAGACCCTATAAATCCGGCCAGGAAGAGTAGGCCGCCCCCTCTGGCATTCGGCAACAACAGTCACACATCACTGGGTGGCTGGCTGGAGTGAGCAGCGCCATTCGGCTGCCTTATCTAGCCCTGCGGAATACAGTCTGTCAGAGGGCTGTGAGAAACTGTGAAAACTGCAGGGGCAAGAAGGAGTGAGAGAAAAAAAAAAGGAGAGAGGAGAGAAAAGAGGAGAGAATCTGCTCATCTGAAAATTACAACTGCCATTCCAGACACAGCCTGGAATGGAATGGAAGGAATAAACAAAATAAACAAACAAAAAAACAGTGGCCTCAATATTAATATTTAGCGTTCTTTGTACCTATTCTACCGCCATGGATGGATCAATAGGTTTTTTTTGGTTGTGTGTTTCTTTCTTCAAGTGTTTCCGCATGGCTTGCAATGTATTCTTACCAACCCTCGTTTCTGTCGCTGCTTTTTGTTTATGCTTACAAGCCGAGAGAGAGAGAAAGAGAGAGAGAGCGCAGGCAGGCGGAACAGGGCTGACATCTTTTTGTTTCTTCCTTTGCAGGGTAAAGTCTCGTCCCACGGCGTGGAGATGATTCGGTTAGGAAGCACTTTTTTTATTGGTGGGAAGGAAAAGCCCCGGGGGCAAAATCTGGGAGAAGGCTGTGCAGAAGAAGCTTTGGCTCCTGTCTGTGAGTTGACAGCTCTGTGCAGATGAGTGTAAGGGTGGATGGATGAGGAGAAAAACTACTAAGAGAGACAAAGACCAGGCCAAGCATCTCATCTGCACATGAGGGACACCAGAGCGACATTAGACAACTTGCTGCTCATAACGAGGTTATGGAGATGGGGGCCCTGGTGAGGTGGAAATCAATGGATGGGGGCTTGGAGACTAGGGAGGGGGGCTGATCAGGAGGCTGGGAGACCTGCTCTGTTACACTGTATGAACTGTGTGGGTGGAACTGAGAGTGAGAGGCAGACTCTCTCTCTCTCTCTGAGTGTGAGCGTGCATATGTGTGTGTGTGTGTGTGTGTGTATGTGTGTGTGTGTGTGTGTACAGTGTGTGTGTGTGTGTCTTCGGCATTCACCCAGTAAATAATAAAACTGTGTGGGCTGCTATGCTGTCTTCCATATCTCCTTCAGGACAGAAAAAGAAGACCTCTGGTCAGACTTCACCGGCCCCCACACATCTCCCTTATAAGAAAAGTCCTCATCCAGCACTTGGCACTTGGAGAGAAAAAAGCAGTACACATAGAGAGAAGGAGAAAGAGAGAGATTGCAAGAGGAGGGAGGAAGGACGAGAGAGATACAAAGGGGAGGAACAAAAAAAGTAGTTGAGGGACAAGAGGAGGAGCTCGCTGATTTGTCAATAAAGAAACCGAGCGAGGCGCTTTCCCTCAGTGACCTTGGACGAGAAACTCATTTCGCTCCAGCTCCATTCGACAGCACCTGCTGTCTAAATAAATCATTAAGGCAAACTTCTCTGGGGGGCTGCCCACTCCTCCCCTGGCCCACCGCGGCACGTTAGTCATATTAACATTAAAGAAAAGGGAGGCTTATCACAGCCCGCCTGCTACCTTCTCGTGCCGGCTATTAAAAATATAATTGAGAAGGATGTGTGGTTCACACAGCCCCCGATGGCTGGTGAATATATAAAATTAACATAGCTCTCAAAGACCGACAAAACAACTTGTACTGCAATTTAATTAGGCACCGGTGAGTTATCTTGAAGAGATGTAGGTGGTGTGTGCGTAGATTTAAAAAAAAGAGAACAACTTTGAAATGCAAAAAGGGGAGCCAACTCCAAATCAAGAGTGTATCATGTAATGGCAAGGAGAGTGCCAGTTTCTTCATTCACTGTTGATTCTGGGTTCTGAGGATTTACAAAAAAAGTCCATTCATTTGTGATTCAGACAAAAAAAAAAGGAAAGATGAAAGCAAGGATCTTTCATCCCTGGTCAAACTAAGGCATCAAAGACGGCTTTGTGACCAAACTAACATGCGGTGTTACCAGTTTTCTGTGTTTTCCTTCAATTACACATTTTATTTATTTAATTTAAAATGTTTTGGTTGTAGCATTCTCCCGAAATGTACCGTTGCCCCAAAAATATGTGTATGTCCTTCACAGAAGTGGATACAATAATTGATGAGGAGGGCCATAACAACCTTGTCCCAACTCAGTCACCTCCAACTTACACCCACCCACACCATCACCACCACCACCTTCCACTCAGTGTGCAAGTAACGTTACTTGTGCGATCATGTGTCCAAGCAGCACCAACAATTTTGGTGTGTGGTCTTGCATGCATGTTTTATGGCAGTTTTTCCATGTCCATTATTCCAAGTCCATTATGTCATGTGTTCATTTAGAACAGTGTTTCTCAAAGGGCGGTCCACAAGCTATCTTTAGTGGTCCGTAAAATATCACATTTCATATCAGTGTTTCTTAAACTACCTGTATACTATGTGCAATTCCAAAGCAAAGTTTTGAGTGTGTATGATAATGTTTGTATATACATACAAAACTATTTGAATTGTTGTTTAATTATGTTAAAAAAATATCAGCATGACCAATAAAAGAGAATGTGGAATACAATAAGCTTACCAGTAACAAGACTAGCATCAAATTGACTGTCAAATGAAACCTCTAACGCAACAAGCAAGGTATAAAGACTTAATGAAAATGCTTCAGCGATCACTGTGTAATATACTGCTGAAGTAGGCCTGTTGATGGTTAAGTGGTCTTTAGTTTGAAAAAGTCTAAGAAATTGATTCAGAAGACGCTTTTAACGAAAGCTACTCAGCACATTTTAATTAGTATATTTGCTCCCTGGGAATAACATTACTGTTGATAAAAACAAGTTTTAGTCCATGAGCCACAGGCCCAAAAAGGGGCGTGTCACTACCACTTGGGGGGGCAAATTCTCACTATATTTTTCTGAAAGCTACATATCTCTGGAGTATAAAATGGTATGATAGCAAGTTGGATCTTGTAGCTTTGTGGCTGTACAGGCCTTCAAAGTTGACCTCTGATTTGAAAAAAGGAAATTCCGCCTATATTGGCTTTTTTTGTTAAACCACTCATAAGAGCCCAGAAAATAATCCAAACCTCATTATTACTGATGCATATGTGGTGTTTGATGTTGGCATACATATTTTGAATCATTATGTGATTTTGCCCTTCATTTTGGTTGATAAAATTCAAGATGTATGTGTAATAATGAGCAAATCTACGTTTTCAGAGACACAACATGTTGCAGCACTAATTGAAAGGCCCACTACCTCATTAATCAATGTATTTATACCTTCCTACCTCCCAGCAGAGACTTGAAATACAAATGATTACATAGGTCTGCATTGCTATGCTATTTACTATTTGTAAATGTACTATTCGGAAACACCCCAAAATTCAGTAAATTAGTATTTTATTGAAACTACCCGTAAGAGATATTCCAAGAGATCAAAACATCATGATTACCAATCACATATTACCTTTACATTCAAGGAATACCATATGAAAATTGTTCACATCACCACATGTACCCAGCTTAATATAAATATTATAATTTTATAATGTCCAGGGCACATTAAATACATACAGTAATTTCCTGTGTATTAGCCATATTGTGTATAAGCCACAGGACAGTGTTTTATGCAGTTAAAAGAAACAAAACCATATACCATATTAACTGCCCCCGTGTATTAACCTCATAGCTGAAGAAATTTTGCAAAATCAATGTATAAGCTGCAGCTAATAGTTGGGAATACTTTACACATTGTTATCATTATGTACAATTATTATTATTATTATTATTATTATTATTATCATACTTACTATACATAATTGTCTTTCATCTGATGTTAAAATAATTTCCATTGAAAATAAATAACTATTTTCCAAGACTTGATCTACAAGTACCTACATTTACAACAGTTTCTACACAGTTAGATCTGATGAGACAGAAACTGAAATTCGATCAATCCATTTTCAGAGGAACATGAGTTAATTTGCATATCTACAGAAGGCAAAGCGACACACTGATTCAGGCTCATACTCCAGGCAAAGATCATGACATAGAGGCTGGAGTCAGATACACCTAAGCACAAATTCCATGATACATTGACAAAGCAAAAATTAAAGACATTTACGAGTCAAAAAAGAAAACACAGGCACATGGCAAGACCATCATGTTAAAGACTGGACATGAAAGAAGTCTTTTGTCACCCTCTTGGACCTTAACCATGGTCATTGGTGACACCTGAGGGGACCCCAAGGAAAACCTCTGAAGCAGCACTTGCAAAGCATTTGCAGAAACTTGCATTATTATCAGATAATCTTCCAGATGAATATAATACAGCAACAATCATTGATGGAATGTCTCTGGTCCAGAAGGTCAATAACAATGTCTCAACTTATGCAGACATTGCTGCTGCTATTCATAGCATGATCCGTAAAGAGGCAAAGCAGAGGCAGATAATTTTTTTTGTTAAATTAGATTAGATTTAAAGGAACACGCCACCCAATGTCAGTAGTAATATATGTTCTTACCTTAACTTTCACGAGTTGAGTCATACCTCTCCCGTGTCCGTACGTGCACTCAAACGCTCTGGTGCGCGGCTGGACTGTGTTAGCATGTTACTATGCTAGCGGGCTTTGACGGCAACTAAGCGTAGAAGTAATCAAAAACATCCACGTTTTACCGACTTAAATACAGTTGCACGAGTAGTTGATAGAAATGCTACGGCCACGCAACGTGAAACGTGGCGATTTTCCAAGCGAATAAACCAGAGAACTACAATGTGTGGCGCAATAGCACTTGGGAGTATTTCGACCTAGCGTAGTAGTATTGTTAACACCTAATTGTAGATCCTATCCACCACAGAGTTTAGAATCCATGCTGGATCGACCCTCAGCCTCTCCCTCCCCTCTGAGCGAGAGAGAGGCACACACACTAGAGATGCGCTGATGGGCTATTATTTCAACCATAACTGCATAGCAAAACTTATCATCCATCAGCCATCCATCAACACCAAAGTTTTTTGACCAATTTTCGAAACGGCACCCGCCCACCATCCGCTGGTTGTTTTAATGTAGGGGAGAACTGGTACAATTGTAACAGCGGTACAAATGTAACAGTGTTTTATTCTCAAGATATGGTGTAGCTACGGAAACGTAAACAGACACATATCATGTAATTATGTATAATCTTACAGCCATCCAAATATGAATGGTCTACTATAAATACGACCAGAGATATTAAGCAAAAAGGTGCAAAATTCAAGCATCGCGATTCTTTATTTATTTTTAACCGCAACTGTTTGTTTAAGTTTGCTTTGTGAAATTTGAGCGTGTGGACTTCAATCACATGTCATTCATATCTTCAGTCCCTCTGTTTCAAGTTAACATGAGTCCTATTTGATTTATGTAGTCACAGCACATGCAATTAAATGAAAATAAAAACATGACCTGTGCGGGTCAGTTGTAACACCAGTCTCTATGGCAAAATGAACTGATTTTATCGCGAATGCACGAACATTCTCATTGCGAGTTATGGATTATGATTTTTGTGCCGCCATCACCCAATTAAAGTTAACACAGCAAATTGTGTAAATCGAGTTTGAATTGGAAAAATAAAAAAGTGTGCCGGTTCTCCCCTAGGCTATATGGGTGATGCAGCGCTGCTGACGTGAGGCTAGAAAGCCCTTGCCTGTTCTAGGAAGACTGATCCAATGCAGCAAATATATTAAAAGGCTAAAGTCGTACATTGGCTATGTTGTAGCCTATCCCCAGAATATCAGCAGCAAACTCAGTCTCTGTCTCGCAAAACAGTCTCCAAATAAAACGCACATCGGCCTGTTGCCTTTTCTGCCAGCTTGTGAAAATATATCGTCCAAAATGCTTGATTGCATTGCATTCTCCACATTTTTAGCTACATTTTCATGTACCACATCAGCATTTTTGTTCAGTGAATCTTTTGTAAATTGCTTTACAATTACCGTCGGGCCTATAGGCCTATTGCCTGGCTTGCCTCAGCTTCGGTCACGTCCTTTTACAATTTTATCATTGTAATAAAAAACACAATTTGCCACATAATTTCAACATGCTCCTGGCCTACTAATTAATGCCTATTGTACTTTATTTTTTGCAAAAAGAAAGAAATCCTTGATAAAATAACAAGTCATTCACATTATAGGCTACTTTACACACTTATGTCAGGGTGACTGAAAGCCTGTTCTGAAGACTCCCATTCATTTTGACTGCACGAGCGCGTCTGTTTTGCGAGACAGAGACTGAGTTTGCTGCTGATATTCTGGGGATAGGCTACAACATAGCCAATGTACGACTTTAGCCTTTTAATATATTTGCTGCATTGGATCAGTCTTCCTAGAACAGGCAAGGGCTTTCTAGCCTCACGTCAGCAGCGCTGCATCACCCCCTACATTAAAACAACCAGCGGATGGTGGGCGGGTGCCGTTTCGAAGATTGGTCAAAAAACTTTGGTGTTGATGGATGGCTGATGGATGATAAGTTTTGCTATGCAGTTATGGTTGAAATAATAGCCCATCAGCGCATCTCTAGTGTGTGTGCCTCTCTCTCGCTCAGAGGGGAGGGAGAGGCTGAGGGTCGATCCAGCATGGATTCTAAACTCTGTGGTGGATAGGATCTACAATTAGGTGTTAACAATACTACTACGCTAGGTCGAAGTACTCCCAAGTGCTATTGCGCCACACATTGTAGTTCTCCGGTTTATTCGCTTGGAAAATCGCCACGTTTCATGTTGCGTGGCCGTAGCATTTCTATCAACTACTCGTGCAACTGTATTTAAGTCGGTAAAACGTGGATGTTTTTGATTACTTCTACGCTTAGTTGCCGTCAAAGCCCGCTAGCATAGCAACATGCTAACACAGTCCAGCCGCGCACCAGAGCGTTTGAGTGCACGTACGGACACGGGAGAGGTATGACTCAACTCGTGAAAGTTAAGGTAAGAACATATATTACTACTGACATTGGGTGGCGTGTTCCTTTAACTTTATTGTCATTGTGCAGAGAACAAGTACAGAGACAACGAAATGCAGTTTGCGTCTAACCAGAAGTGCAAAAAAAGCAGAAAAGTGCAATGTGATATACACAGTAGGCAGGTGGTGCATAGACAGGACAAGAAATATAGTGCAGTGTAGACAGTAGTATACAGTTGTTTTGCAGAAGGTGGTTTAGAGTAGCATAAATTAAATATAAATATGCAGTGTATTAGCAGTTACTTTATAAGAGCAGAATAAATATGGCTATGTACTGTAATATGAACAATGTATGAACAACATGTACAGGTATGTGCAATATAGTGGCGGTACCATTATAGTAGTAGTAAGAACAATATAGATATATGCAGTGTATTAACAGAATATATTACAGAAAAACTGAATAAATATGGATATTTAGTATGAACTAGAGAGATGCGCGGATGGGCTATTATTTCAATCGTAACTGCATAGCAAAACTTATCATCCATCCGCCATCCATCCGCACCAAACATTTTTGACCAATTTTCAAACCCGCACCCGCCCGCCATCCGCTGGTTGTTTTAATGTATGGGTGATGCGGCGCTGCTGACGTGAGGCTAGAAAGCTCTTGCCTGTTCTAGAAAGACTGATCCAATGCAGCAAATATATTAAAAGGCTAAAGTCCTTCATTGGCTATGTTGTAGCCTATCCCCAGAATATCAGCAGCAAACTCGGTCTCTGTCTCGCAAAACAGTCTCCAAATAAAACGCACATCGGCTTGTAGCCTACAATTTTATCATTGTAATAAAAAAACGCAATTTGGCACATAATTTCAACATGCTGCTATTTAGCCTACTACTAAATGCCTATTGTACTTTATTTTTTGCAAAAAGAAAGAAATCCTTAATAAATCCTTAATAAAAAAAAATCATTCACATTATAGGCTACTTTACGCACGTCATGTCAGGGTGACACTATGACAAGCCTGCTCTGAAGACTCCCATTCATTTTGACTGCATGGGAAGAGAGAGATTCAAAAATTCATTTTATACCAGCAGGCCGATCGGAAAACTATGGCGCCTCGATATTAAAGAAACGCGACTCTATTCATTCCGAAAGTCCACCGCACAACAGTGCAACGTGCATGTTCACATTTTTAGTAACAACCGCCAAACTTGCTTGCTTGCCTTACACATCTAAGTTTTCCGACTATTTTTCTTACCTTCTTTTTTCCGCTGTGGATGTTATTGAGCTTTAACTCTTACGTTCTGAACATCTCGCACTGCCATTGCCCGATATGTCATTTCTGAGTCATATCACTCCATAATCTGTCTCTCTTTTAAATGCCTATTCCCTGAATGGTAGGCTAAAATGACTATGTGTTTTATATATAATATCGAAACAAAATAACCCAGTCAGTCTCATATACGAGATGTTTAGGCAGCTGGGCTCATGGGGTTGCAGATTTGCTTAGTGGCCTACCAAGCCTCTGCAACGAGACGCAACATGGGAGATGAATCATCGGTCAACTTGCACTGTAGCCTATTCTACTTTCTTATTGCACACTGAAGAGGAAAAAGTGCTGGTAGGCTACGATAGGCTACTTAATTTACACTTTTGTTACCTTTAGTGTGTGTGTGTGTGTGCGTGCGTGAGAGGGGTTGCTTAGTGAAACATCGGAATACACCAATTCCGAAATACCATCTCTGTTAGTAGCCCAGGCCTGAACAAAACAACATGCATAAGCAACTAGGCCAAATTACTGCCTGAGGAAAATTTGACTATTTCAAAGTGTGCTCGTTTTTTTTCGGATGTAGGTAACACAATTTAACAATGTATAGACTATATATTTTTTTCATTTGATTGGTTCAACCGCCACCCGCCCGAATTTAATTAAAATATTATATTTCTTCATGTCATCCGCCCGATCCGCGGTTTAACCGCGGAGTCCGCGGCTGTAACCGCGAACCGCGCATCTCTAGTATGAACCATATAGACAGATATGTACAGTATGTACAACTATGTGCAGTGTGGTAACAGTACCATTGTAGTGCAGAAACAGTAACATTACAATAGTATTAATAATAAGTGTATGTGCAGGATGAAAAGCAGTAGAATATGGCTATGTACAGTATAAGTGTAATTACAGTATGTACATTTGTAAATAAATAGATGGATGGGATAGATGGGTGGGATAGGGTACTGCAGTTGTGGGGGGGGGGGGGGGGCTAGGGGATGTCCGCCTCCTTGTTGTCCCTGTCAAGGTTGCCATGGTCGTGGACACCTCAACAGGCACAGGCAAGAAGGCATCAGGCGGGGGCGGGGCAGGGGGTGATGGGGGCTCAGTTTGTTGGATGTCACCGGGATGCAGAGCTAGAGTTCAGTAGGGTGACAGCCACAGGAAAGAAGCTTCCTCTGAACCTGCTGGTTCGGATGCGGAGTGACCTGTAACGCCTCCCGGAGGGGAGTGGGGTGAACAGTCTGTGGTTGGGGTGAGAATAGTCTTTGATGATGCGCGCCTTACACAAGCATCGCTTGCCCTGGATGGCCTCGATGGAGGGGAGTGAGGAACCGGTGATGTGTTGGGCAGTTTTCACCACCCTCTGCAGTGCTTTCCGGTGTGGGCAGAGCAGTTGCCATACCAAACTGTGACACAGTTGGTGAGGATGCTCTCGATGTTGCAGCGGTAGACGTTCACCAGGATCTGAGGAGACAGATGGACCTCAGAAAGAAGAGACGCTGATGAGCCTTTTTGATCAGGGTAGAGGTGTTGAGGGTCCAAGAGAGGTCCTCAGAGGTGTGGACACCCAGAAACTTGAAGCTGGTGACATGCTCCACCTCAGTCCTGTTGATGAGAATGGGTGTGTGTGTGCTAGCTTTAGACTTCCTGAAGTCCACAATGAGCTCTTTGGTCTTCTTGGTGTTGAGAGCCAGGTTGTTATCAGTGCACCACGATGTTAGGTGCTGGACCTCCTCCCTGTAGGCCGTCTCATCATTATTGCTGATGAGCCCAATCACCGTAGTGTCATCTGCAAATTTGACAATGGTGTTAGAGCCATGTACAGGTGTGCAGTCGTAGGTGAAGAGGGAGTAGAGGACAGGGCTCAGCACACATCCCTGTGGTACACTGGTGTTCGATGGTTGAGGAGGTGCGATTATCTAACCTAACAGACTGAGGTCTGTTGGTTAGGAAGTCCAGAATCCATAAGTTTGTTTTTTCTTTTATCACATACACATATATTGGTAGATGTTTTTTCTTTACCTTGACATGTTTCGACGTATACTTCCGTCTTCATCAAAAGGTCACACGGTGGAGTAGTGTGACGCGTTTTTATCAGCTGATTTTGTTACGGAGGTGTGATCCACCTGTCAGTTTTTTGACAGGTGGACCACACCTCCTGCATGCCAGAGTCATTAAGCAGGAGAACAACCGATACCACCGCTGGATAAAGGAGGCGATTGAAATAAGAAAGCAGAGCCCAAAGACTATGAACAGAGATGAGGGAGCATATATGCTCTCCCATACCTGGAGTGCTGTCCTGGGGGGCGGCTGACTGACAGCAGGAGGTGTGGTCCACCTGTCAAAAAACTGACAGATGGATCACACCTTCGTAACAACATCAGTTGATAAAAACGTGTCACACTACTCCACCGTGTGACCTTCTGATGAAGATGGAAGTATACGTCGAAACATGTCAAGGTAAAGAAAAAACATCTAGCAATATATGTGTATGTGATAAAAGAAAAACCAAACTTATTTATCTCAAGTGTAGACACAATGAATGCAATACAAGTAGTCCAGAATCCAGTGACAGAGGAAGGTATTGATGCCCAGTTCACTGAGTTTGGTGATCAGTTTGGAGGGGATGATGGTGTTGAACGCTGAGCTGAAGTCAATGAACAGCATTCTTACATAGGCGTTGCTATTGTCAAGGTGGGACAGGGCAGAGTGAAGTGCCATAGAGATGGCATCCTCTGTGCTCCTGTTCTGACGATGATGAATTCAATGAATAGATTAAAGATCCTTTGTACTCATTTCAGCTACAATTTAAAAAACATTTGTACTGCAGACCTATGTATGTCATCATTTAACATTAATTTCAACTCTCAATTGAAAGTAAGGAAGGTAGAATAGTAATGATCAATAAGGTCTGGTTGCTTTGAAAACTCAAATTTTGCACATAAATCTTGAATTTTATCAACCAAAATGAAGAGCAAAATCACATAATGAGTCAAAATATGTATGCCAACATCAAACACCACATATGCATCAGTAATAATAACATTTGGATTATTTTCTGGGCTCTTATGAGTGTTTTAACAAAAAAAGCCAATAGGCGGAATTTCCTTTTTTTTAAATCAGAGGTCAACTTTGAAGGCCTGTACAGTCACAAAGCTACAAGATCCAACTTGCTATCATATCATTTTATACTCCAGAGATATGTAGCTTTCAGAAAAATATAGTGAGAATTTGCCCCCCCAAGTGGTAGTGACGACCCCCTGTGGCTCATGGACTATTTAGCTTATTTTATGCTTCGGCAAATCATAGCCAATTAAATAACCTGCAGCAGTATTGAAAGGTAGCTATCGCTATTTAGATTTAAAGAGGTAGAAAAATATAGCCCGGAGTCTGGATTGAGTAGAAGCCAACGTTAAAAAACTTTGATGACAGCGTTCTCACAAAACAACAAACTGTCGCTGTCTAAGTCCACCGAGTTGCTGATCGCCCACGACTTCAGACTGTTCTGTGCTTCCAGTGCTCTCCAGACTGCCAGTAACGTTAAATCCTCCGGGTTGGTCTGTTATAAAGACACAGCTGTGCGTCATCATCATTGCCCTTGGTCATTTTTCAGCCAGTTTACTTAGATGCAACAAATTGGACTACGTTTTTTTTTTAAATGTCTTATTATTTATGGCGGGAGTTTCATAGATGTGACGTAGCGTAGAAGCGACTGTGAGACTGTTCTCAGCGTCACTGGTTGGCTTCGATGTGAGTGGTTGAAGTAGCACGTCAATAGATGACAGACAAGTGGCTTATCCAATCTTATGCAAGGATTTTTTAATAAGGCCAGGCCTTCTGAAGCACCACTCCAATGGATCGATCCCAGATGGATGAGTGGAGCTAGGCGGAACGAAATTCATCTGGCGAGAGTCAGGTTAAGATAAATGCGCTATAGAAATAAAAGTTACTTACTTACTTACTTACTTACAATGTAGAGATATTCTTTCAAACGTTTTGAAATGCACTTATGCTCTTAGACAGCCTGTCTCTCTCTAAGCCCAGGCAACATTGATGTGCGCTGTGATGGATCCAAAAGCAACACACCAAAGAAACACTCAGACAGGCTCTGAGTAAACATGGATGCTGGGTCGCAAAGACGAACAGAAAAGATAAAAATCAAGACTGTAATTATAACTGTAAGAGAGGACAGCAGCGTTAATGGACCACATCCCAGGGGGTCAGCGTTTCGCCACAAGCACCACTGTCCATTCATTCATTATGAAAGGGAAAAAACCTATTAAAAGACATCAATACATGTCATTAAAAACCAAGTGGAAGAAAATGACCTCATTCAGAGCGGTAACTCGGGGTGCACCATGGGAAATGCACACGCCTGTGCAAGTGATTAATATATTTTTCATTGCTGGCCGAGGAAAATTACAGAGGATCGAGCGCACAGTGGAAGCTGTGAAAAGCCCTTGGATGTTGCAAAGCATTAAATAACATTAGATCTAATAACAATCAAGTTATATATTTTTTTCTCCTTTCTCATCTCTTCTCATAGCCTCCCACCCCATTCTATGGGCTATGAGTAACATTCAGTCCATCAACAGCGTGTTGAATGGAGCAAGCAGGAGCTGTGTGTGCGATTACATCTTATGTGCTTCAGTATACTGCTCAGTGACCTGTGTCGGGGTGTTTACGGTTCCCGTGGCGTCGAGGGGGCTGCGGCCATTTGTGAGCGGATGGCGTCCATGCTGCGCTGGCCCTCCTGAGTGCACTCCGCTTGCGGCCGACACACTTGCCCCTGACCTCTAGCAAGCCCACACTGGGAGTTAAAGATCAAGAAACAGCCTCGCATATAATTTCTCTCACTTTCTCTCTCTCTCTCTCTCTCTCTCTCTCTCTCTTTCTCTCTCTGCCTCTCTTGGGCCCCGAGACAACCATCTGTGCAGGCTGAACGGGGGCAAAAAAAGTGTCGGGTTGCCACATGTCCTACCGGCGACACGCAGATCAATGCTTGGGGTGTGGATGAGTAGGTAAAATGAGCATTGATCGCCAGGAGGCGGCGGGCTGTCGTTGGGCTACCGCCTCTCTTTTGCATCATCTTTCTCTCTCTGTTCTCTCTTTTCTACCTCTCTATGTTCCTCTCTTCTCGAGCGCCTCAGAGGTGATGCCAGGAGGTGTTTCTGAACGAGAGACAACAGCTGTCAATCATCTCCTCTGAGCCTTCATATCACACTTCTCGCCGAGCCTGCATGCACTGGGAAGGGCTAATCCCCCTATTTTTATAGGCAGTCAGTACAGAAACCGACGAGGAGGCTCCTGGAAGCTATACCATATGGTATATGCACATTATGTTAATAAGATCACCGGTGTGTCAACTTTCATGGGGGGGGGTGAAAAATAAATATGGTGTGTGCTAAGCTGTAGCAAGTGAATGAGGAAATGAGCCAAAGACTGCAGTATCCTATAATCCTCATAAACCTGACTGCCTTCAAGTGGAAAAGTGCAGTGACAAAAAAAAGGGTATACATATATACTGCTCTTGAAAAAATGAAGAGACCACTGCGCATTTTTCTGATGTCATTCTATGGTTGCTGAGTGACATTCGAATAAGTTGACTGTCATATTCAAAATTAAGAGACCACACTTATGGAGTCATATAGTATTTATCAGACCCAGAAGAGACCATTTTCATCCTGACTTTTGTTACTGATATTTCAAAGCTATATTTTGCACGTCTCTTAGGTCCACCGAGCCATTTCTCATTGTCCTTCAAAGCATATCAGCCTCTTGCTCATTCAGCAGAGTGACATTTACTATGAGGTTCCATCAGTTGAAGAAAGATATTTTAATGATGACAGAAGAGAAGATGCTTTAGTGTACAGGGACCCCTGGAGGCACTCAAAGAGAACACAAACTCACAAAACATTTTGACCAACTTCAACGTCTGGGGCTTTGCAATCGTGTGGCTTCTCTGTCTGTGATGACATTAGGAACATTAATGCAATTCAGTGAGCTTGGCCTACAAGATTGCCAAGAAGTCCAGGAAGAATGAGGATTTCGTCTCGAGTCTAATCCAGATTTATGTCTGGAAACTTTGTTCATCTTGCTGTGTGCCGCGGTGAAATATTTGTGTCAGAGATGTTGCTGTCATAGAGGTGCTGACACACCTACTCACTCACAGAGACTCATGCATACACACACAAACACACTAGTAACATATTATCACATAATCAGACATACAATTGCCCACAACCTCGCTCTCTCTCTGACCCATACACAAACACCAACACTCTCTTTCTTTCTCTCTCTCTCTCTCACACACACACACACACATACACATAGGTGAGAAGGGAAAATAAAAACAGTTTGAAATGTCCATCATTGCCGAGGCACCAGAGATGGGGAATGTGGTGTGTGTGACCCAGAAGACCCTGGCCAGGCAAATGGAGCTCGCCCTCGGTCATTTCATTGGGCCGCCACTCCTCTCCTCGTATCCCTGGAGACAGAGAGTCACCCACGTTTTGCACCGCACCAAGCACTTTCACCTCCTCCTCCACCCACCAGCACTCACAGGTGTGAAATGTGCCTCTCAAAACACAGGTGAAGACATGCAACCAACACAAGGGGAGTGAGAACTGGATAAAGACATTACAATAAAAATACAAAGTAAAAACAAAAATGGCTTTACGACAAGAACAAATTTGCCTGATGGGGGGAACTGAAGATTTTTGGAGTGAAACACACATCCAAAAAAACCCCTCAAATTATCTGAAACTATTTGTGTCTGATAAATATGGGGTTGAGGGCTCGTCCTACAATGAGGCAAGAATGGCCTAAAGCTGTGTATGATCACAGACAGGCCGTGTTAAAATATTGAAGTGTCTCTGCACGGCTATTTGGTACCTCGAATGATTTCCCATTTGCCCTTTTCTGGGGTTTATTGCTCAGATCACTCATTCGGCATAACGCCACAGTAACCCCAAAACATTCCGAACCCATCAAGCGTGCTACATGAATACTTTATACCGGCAATAAAACATACATTTACAGCATCCACAATTAGAGCAAATTATGCTCCGTGCAATCCTAAAACTCCATCTCTCATAATTACAGCGATGTCAACAGATTTGCGTGTTATTATGGATGAGCAGAGAGTGATGATCACAGAGTTGTCTGTGTGCTTTTTTTCGTTAATGGAAATTTTTTCAACACTTTAGATCTGTACAGCTGGAATTGGTTAGCGATGAATAGCAAAAGACACATCTAGAACAGTAGAGGATGGCAGCACAGCTGTTAAGACTGAGGCTATGGCCTGGAGATAGTCTGCTCTGTTCCCCCCACATGACCTTACCAAGAGATAACCACAGACTCATCGCAAGAACACAATCAATCCTTTTTTTTAGCTAAACAGCAAGGGAGGCGACTCAGTCAAGATGTTATTATTCATATTTGCCTTCTTAGATAACACTGCAGTTAGAGAAACCAAAAAAGACTTAACTGATACAATAAGGACTGCAGGGACCAGACTGTAGAATAACACAATCCAAGAGAGGCAGGGGAGCTTCATAAACCTCTCTCTGTTTCAGCTACACAAACTGTATTTTATTAGGGTTTCTGGAAAGTCAGATTTGAAGGATAGAACTGAAGCCATACAGCTGGCATACACCCTGGGCCTGATTGACAAGCAAATGAAGTGTTGAGATAATTTACCTGTTGGAGTGATCCCAATTGGCTTTGTAACCTCTTTTCCTCGACGCTACACGTCGCGGGCGAACCACCCGAACGCAAGCAGAAAATTAATTGAAATTACCATTTTGATTAAATTCACTGTGCATCTCAATAGGCACTCATGTGAGCGATTTAGACTTGCGTTCTCTCCAAATCGTTGTGTACCTGTAACATCCTGCTCTTGAAGGAGATGTTATGGGAAGCTATGGAATAGCTCAGAAGCACTTACACTCCTAAGTTTGTGTGGCCATGTTGCATAATATTAAGTTCTCGTTTTTGGAAAATTAAAAAACAAGACCATTAGCACTGACTTAATGCGTACTGCACTTCAATAAACTGCAGAGCATTTCTGTGACAATGCAGTAGCATTTGGTATGAGAAAGGGATTAATGTTCGTGCTAAACTAATAAATCTGGAGGATTTAATGACACAGTTAGCCAGATTGTTAAGCATAAAAATGAGCTGTAATAGTGTTAAGAGAAAATAATCCCACCGTGTGGTTACCATAGCTGATGGCCAACATCATGTTGTCATATTCAGCATACCTGCTGTCAAAAGGGCTCAGTGAAAGCCTCTTACTAAAATGCCAATCTCAAACCAAACCAAACAAACCTGCTGCACAACAAACAACTTTTGATTTTCTTAACATAATCTGCACCTACTCAGACATTGGTCATTTATAACTGTTTAACTGGTTTATAGCTGCAATAGTCTGTGTGTAGTAGGATAATAATTGTATAAGTAATAATCAGAGAAATTAATAGATTTACTTTACAAATTGTTCTGAACCATCAGATTGTTCAGAAAACACATATTTGTAAAAGTAAAATGGTGTACTGGAATCATATTGTTGTCTGCAAATTGTGTTACTTACTTAAAACGGCAGGCACTTCTTTGACAACATTTGCCAGCACAAAAAAAAAAAATTCAGTACACTGCCGTTCCATCTCCACTGATATCACAATTGTTCAAAACTAAAGCTTCCCCGTTTTTCCCCTGGCTTCCCCAAGCTTTCCCCTGGTTTCCATCTCTAGAAACCATTAATACTGCTTCTAACAGCTTTATGTTTCTCCCAGACATTTTCCTTTGTGCCAGACGCTTTCATTATCATAGGGTGTAGATGCAAGAGCGAAAAAAAAATAGGGCCTCACAGAAAATTGCCACTGAGAACGAAGTGCTTCGCCGCGAAAAAAAAAAAGTGAATTACAAGTTTGGAGAGGCTGTGAAAGTTCACCCACCAATTCCAAGCCTCAGCGGCCACGTTCAGGCACAGACTTAATGATCAATGGTTCGGAGTCATGTCTTAAAAAAACGCAGATCGTGATTCAGGTGAGCATTACCCAGCCACGACACAAACAAAACATTAATCACAGTAGAAGAGGCTTTCCTTTCCCCAAACCCCACCACCACCACCTCAGCCCAACACAATACAGCCTGGGATGTAATGACATTGATGCCATTTCGCGGCAGACAGAAAAGGAGGGATTACGGGATGGGGGTACAGCTCATTGCTTTCTAATAACACTCTGTAATCTCTTGCTAGTTCTCCCCTGGAGGCTGACCGCGTTGAAAACATTGCAACGTTTCACCTCAGTTACGGCACCATCTCTCCCCATTGCCCTCCAATCACCCTCCGACGAGAGGAGGTGGCTCACCCTCTTCCATCAAAGGGAGCAGACCGAGTCGCCCCACTCTCTCTCTCTCTTTCTCTCTCTCTCTCTCTCTCTCTCTCTCTATCTCTTTCTCTGGCTAAGGAGAGGACTCTACGTTTCTGCTCGATCTGTCAAGTTGAGTTAGCGGCACGGCCTAAGTCGTTCTAGCCAGCCTGCGCAGTAAGTTAAGACATTGCCATCGAGCGGTAAATACTCCATGACCTGTATGCTCTTTTCTTTTGAGCCCAGAGCTGCGAGCAGCTATATTTAAAGAAGGCCGAGCAATCGTGAACGTGCCTTACAATCAGTGACGGACTGGACGTCTGGCATTTGGGCAGATGCCACCTCGTGGGCCGGCCAATCACTGAGCGGCATGTTTATCGGGTTTGCGCGGCCCATTTATCGTAAAGACGGTTTTACAATATCTCTCGGCCCACTATCAAGCATCAATAGTGTTACATGACTTACGAATAAGCCATTAACTCTACCTCCCTTTTCTTCTTTCATAGATGGAAACTTATCAGTATTTATACCAGAAATGAGTCTCTACACTACAGTCATGGTGACCCTCAATATTTACATCAGTCTACATTCTTTTGTAACCTTATTCAATCAAATGATTTAAAAGTGCATTGTTTGAAATTGGAATACAATAAATATGCTGCCTGTATCTTTTATTTTATTATTGGTTTACAAAAGTTAGGCTACATGAAGCAATGACTTCTGGGAATTTCAAAACCGAATGCGTCTACTTCCTTCAGCACGGAGAATTGCCGATCTTGCCTTGATCCTCGGAATTTTCCCCTTATAAGAGCTAATAAACTGCCCCCAAATGCACTTCGTAACATAAAAGAATGTCTGCTTTAATTCAGTTAAGGTGCTACGGTTTAAAATCTACAGTGGGACATTGACACATCTCGCCACGCACTGGGACAGCCTAAAAAAGTCTCCGAGTAGACCTATACAGTCAAAGCGTCGGACTTTGATGATGCCGCGGAGATATAAGAAGATACAAAAATAAACCTGGTGAGCAAGAAATGTGCTACCTGCAAGAATTGTGCATAGTTGTATAGTTTTTTTTACCACAGTCACGGCCCTAGAATAGCTCTGAAAATAGGGGCGAACGCGCCGCAGAGGGGGCAGCGTGCATCTCACTCTCAAAATGAAACATTTCTGTGGGGCGCCTGCCATGGACCTCGCCGTTGCAAAATCAGCATGAACATTAACGGACAGCTGCTTCCGTTGACCGATTAAAATCTAGTTACCATGCTGTCAACTAAAGCACACATCCTGTACCGGGCATGGCTATTACATTTGCGTCAAAGGCTGATAGTTTCAAATGTAGATGCACTCTTTAAAGTTAATAGCAGCCTCCTCACATTCCTTATTATTTCGGATTTAAAATGCACACCAGTGCATTATATAAGGCTACAATTTAAATTGACATTTTAAAAGCTATTATTTCCTCTTGTTTTCCACCTCGCAAACTCTACTAGGCTACAGTAAAAGCGCATTATCTTTTGGCTATTGCGCAAAAGCCTCCTGTTCTGATATTCATTCATTTCATATTCTTACAACAACATAGCTTGTCACAACATCAATACACAGCCTTAGTATAAGGCCTACAAGTTGTGCATTGATATATCCATGTTCTTGGTTTAGTCTTTATGCATAGCCTATTAAAGTTAGAGTTCATCACCAATGGGCCTACAAACGTGTTATGTCCGTGCATGTGAAGTTATATCTGTGTGTTGCGAGCACATGCATGCGCGTGCATGCGCGTCCCCGTGTGGGCCGCTGGTTGGTAAAAATGCCAGGGCCGTTTTTTAATCCCAGTCCGTCACTGCTTACAATCAAACTGGAGGGAGGAGTAAGTCAGGCCTTCGGAAACGAATGCATCTTCTCAGGCCTGTTAACCACCATTCATTTCACCGTGACCCATAACTCCCGGTTCTTACGCGAGTGAAAGAGCACAGTCCGGCGCCACCGCAATTCACCCTTTCTCATAATTGCAGAAGGCCATTTCTCTTGAGCTGAAAAACACCGCTGCCGTGAATTTTACTGCTTCTCGTATCTGTGATTTAGTTCTCGCTGAGACGAGGCAGGTCTGAATGACAAGCCATACAGTAGAAGACAGTCCCAGAGGCAAGCTAAAAGAAGGACATGCTAAGCTTTTCTCTTTCTCTCTCTCCACAGATATTCCCCAGTTTATGAAGTGTAATATGAAATAAAAACCTTTTCACCCCTGAACAAGGGATGGAAGGGTGACTCAAGCAACAGTTCCGGGGTTGACGTCTTAGCAAAATGTCTGAGAAGGCAAACAAAACTCGAGATAATCTATACAGCTTAGCTAAGAAAAACAGAAGAGAGCATAGCCTTTCAACACAGACTATTCCAACCACGGATCTGTGAACCATTGTCGTAACGGCTGCCAGTAAAAATGAGCCCATCGACCCGATCGGATCTGCCAAACCTCCCAGGGGGGCAGGAGTGTGCAGCGAGGGCATTATGTGCTCTAAAACATTCAATCAGATACCAGCCACCAATACCAGAGCCTCAGGAAGATCAGATGTCACTGTGTTTGTGGTGTGGGGATTAACACCCCTCAAGCCCCTACACACTGCATGCTGTGAAATGTGCACTTTCAACAGGAAGGAGTCTTTGGTCTGACTGCTCTTGTGCTAGTGAAGAGGTGGATGTGCTAGTTTGTGTGCAGAGATATGATGGAATGAAAGAGCCGTGGCATTTCAATCTCTCCCTTCTGTCTGTGTGTGTGTGTGTGTGTGTGTGTGCCCGTGCATGCGTGTTGTATGTTTATGGGGGCGATTTGGAGCCTGTCTCTTCATCTTTAATGACCCCAAGTAACATGTTTAAGGATAAAGCCCTGCGGGCTAAAAATGGGGAAAACATTCAAAATGCAAATTGTGATCATGCTGTACCACGACCCAAAATTAGCCTTTAAATGTTCAATATTCAAATGTTCAGAACATCTTCTTTTCATTGTCCCATGACTGAATTATGCATGTTTAAAATATTGTATTAAATTGTCCACTGGCTAGCTTTAATATTTCAGGGAGGAGGTGAATGGAGTCAATGACAGCTCTCTCAGTGCACTCATCACAGATAACACAATATGAAACAAACACATATAGCCTATAAGTACACAGAATTGTATTTGTTACTTAATGCCTACATGTACTATGGATTTGGTTTGAATTCTTTTGGTTCTATATTCTGTTAGCCACTGCACATTTCCGCATAACTTCCATTTAACATGAGCGAGACCGGGGTTTGTACAGTCTGTTCTGTCTTGCCTGATGGCACATCTGCGAGTCACCTTCTCTCATAATTATGGAGGGCTCTCTCTTGCTCTTAAAACAGCCCTGCCGTGACCAAGCCATTTGCAGTTTGTATTTCCATGGACAGTCCAACAATAGAGTTCACACTACAGCAGAGCCACAGTGAAAAGGCCGTATGTAAAAAGGCTCAACACTCCAGCTTGTTTCATTACATTGTTTTCTGTTCATATATATTATAGGCAAATGTTTGATTCCATTTGTCAGCTAGGCATGATGAGAGAAAAAGTGTATAAAGGTAAGACAAGAGCGTACATGGTTTATGCAAAACTGAAACTTGAAACGTGTCATGTTTTGCATGTTGGATTGAATTTGACAATTGCTTTAAGCTGTTGAAACTCAACATGAAGGACCTTTGTTTGTTAAACTCTATGTGCTGGTTATCTCTGATTGGATTGTTACTATTAACTGGATTACTACCTTACTAGCTACCACTGACAAGATTATGAGTGAAGGTTAGTTATCAGTTTTGTAAAACATTTTTCAATTTTGTAAATGTCACATGTGGACTATTCATCTCCATCTTCATTTGTCTTCATCTCCACCCAACCATATTATCACACACAGCTTGTGTCAAGCTGCAAAAAAACGTGTGAGGTATTCCAACAGTCATCAAACCGTGAATTGTGGACGCTGTTGCAGGGCCGAGGTCAAAGCAGTGGATGGACATCCCGCCCAGCACCTGCAGCACAATGTCAAACCTTCAATTAGAGGGCTCGCTGACCCTCTGCCATGTTAGCATGCATAAAATATCGGCTCCGAGACAGCTTGAAGTGGTCCTCTCATCTCGCGTATGCATGAGCGAGTTAAAGATTTCCTGTTCAGGCCGATCAAGCCGAGAAAGACAGCTGATCGTCTGTGACATGGCGTTCTCCCTCAAGGGCCAAACAGGGCACTTATTCCAGCCCACACAACACGCACACTCAGGTGCAGTCACCTTGGCAGGGTAACATTGTGCACTCACTTTCAGTGGTGAAAAAAGGAGCTCACTCTCTCTCTCTCTCGCTCTCTAACTCGGCCCCACAGGCTCTCTCTTTCCCATCCTCCCGTTTTCAAAGCCCAAACAATGGCTCCACATTTAATGAGTCGCACATTAAAAACTGAGAAAAAACGAGCACGCGTTTCAAAGGCCCAGCGTTCGGTCTGTAATGAGTTTGGAGTGTCTCGGGTAGTGGCGGCGTTCCGCACTCACTGCCCCCGTGCACCGGGTCCCCTGAAACGAAAGGCTGTCGCCACGTCCAACCGCGTTTGGCGGCGGCAGGGAGAGCGTGAGCCGCAAGCAAACATTGTTAAGGATGCCACCTGCTCTTATGTATCCCCTCCAGCAGTGCCTTCAAGTGAAGCAAGAGAGAGAGAAAAAGAACAAAAAAAAACAAAAAACGACAAAAGCTCAGACGTAGTGCAAGGAGCTTGGAGACTATCAGGCTTAAGGCTCAGGGTCAAAACACAGACAGCATGCATATGCTGCACGTAGTGTCAGTAAGCCACCAGAGCCCCTTGGATCCTAGCATCTCTCCGCCGCTCCACTAATGTTTGTGGCGGCTACGGGAACTTTAAGGTGAGCTTCAGGCACAGACGTGGACTTATTCTGTGCACGTTGATTGCTTTTTCATGGGCCTCAATTGTGAAATGGTGTGGCTTTGAATCGTTAAGTGGTAGTGGAACGCACCCTTTCGGAATGGAAAGTACAGCTCACATGCTACTACAAATGAAGCAGGTAAGTCAAAAACACAAGCCAGGAAAAGTGCTATATTCATCCACTGAGTCTTACATCTGTCAAAAGGTTTCAAAGTATTTTGTATTGTTGATATGCCACCCATGAACAGTGTGTTGCAGTTTATTTTATGCAAGGAATGCTTTAGTGTTTTTAGTCATTTTGTAGATTAAGCTAGGAGAACAGTCACTCTTTTACTGTCTTAACAGATAGCATACACTTTTCTGTGTCCTTTGTGGAAAGCAACACAACAAACAAAGTGATATTAACCCCCTTGTATTGGAATTTAATATCATGAACTGATTGTGAACCATTCAAAGGAGGACCCCTGTAGGAAATAACCAAGATGCCAATATCCATCTGTCAACTTTATTCCATGGCATCAACATGGACGACACATGGAAATGAAGGGGGCGGCATCATTTCCCTATGGGTGACGCACTATGGCAACAGCTAAATTAAAAAGCCCTATTTCCCCGACGATTGTTGTCAGAAGAAAAGATAGGAAAAGACATCAATGTAATTACCAGACAGATAAAAGAACCCCCCCCCCCCACACACACACACACACACACACAAAGGCCAGGGCACATTACAAAGCTGACAAGGCCTGGCAAAGTTTGGCAAATTAGACCAGCTCACTGTTCCCTGTGGCCGTGTGCAAGTTGATACCTTTGGCCGGAGAAACAGCTGGCCACCACCGCGGCTGATGTGCAAGGCCTGATGGGGGTCTGGCAGAGCTTGAGATGCAGCCAGAGCTCTGTGTGTGCCACGGCACGCGTGGGGGAGAGCGCAGGCGACAGCGGCATAGGGGCTTGCAGATGGCTGATTAGGAAACGAGGCGATGCCACTCAGAATCTGTGGAGTCCTCGGGGGAACGAGATGTCTTATCTGTGATCTTAATAAGTGGGCCTCTTTTATGTCCCCCCATCCTCTCCCTCTCTCTCTCTCACTCACACACACACACACACACACACACACAGACACACACACACACACACACACACATAAACACACACACACACACCTCCTCATGTCCTCTTTTCACATCTTGGAGAATGTTCAAAGATTCAAAAGACCATTCCATCCAACCCAACCCCCAACCCCAGCCCTTCCACCACCAGCACCCCTTCCCCTGCCCATTCCTACCCCATCCTGCTTTTCTGTTCTCTTCAAGGGAAAGACGACAGCGCAGATCTCAGCTTTGTTCCACAGAACACATAATATCCAACTTCATTATTTAAGCCTGCTCTGAAGTATGAATTCGTTAATCCATCCCATTGGCTCACAATGGGCTCCTGAACACAGCAACTTTCCTCCTCCACCCCATTGATTAGCATGGGGTTAATGTATGTTTTCCAATTTTTTTATCTTTCTTTGTGTCTTTAAACTTTTGTATTGTTTTGTGAAAAGCACTACTAAGGCTTGAAGTATTCTACGATGCTCACATTCCCTCTAACAAACCAGACACTTTTACTCACACTGTAGGAAAGTTGGTGCATCACTAATGATCATATTGTTTTTTAGGTCATTACCCAAAGTGATGGGGAAAATCTTGTGATGAGGCGTTTTCATTGGCTAATGTCCCACACATGATTTCTTCCAAATTAGCAAACAGACTAATAGGTTAATATCTGTCTCTGAGCCATTTCTTTCCACTCCCGATGCACATCAGTTCACTGAGGCATTCATTGTTATTCAGTAAATCGAGTGCAGCTGATTAGCGGGTGATGTCAAAGAGTGCAAAACGCACCCTAATGGCAGCGATTTCTGGCAAAAGACCGAATCGATGGTGGCGGTTAACACGTGTCATAGATTTCATCGCCTTGTCAGCGAGGTGCCTTGTAGTGTCATGGCCGGTTTACATCAATCCATATTAGATCCTGCTGTTAACCGTTCAAGCCACACACATACACACACACACACACACACACACACACATATATATATGATGACAGCTGGCCTGTTATTCATCATCCCGCTGACATCCTATGCTGTTGTATATAAAGCCATGAATACACCAACACACACACAAACACACACACACACGCACGCGCACGCACGCACGCACAAACACACACACACAAAGACAGGTGTTCCTCCATCAACCACTGCATCCTCACCCCCTTTTCTCTTTTTTACATTCCGACTGCTGATAGACACTTCATGACCATAAGCCATGAATATGTTGAAAATCTGTCCAGCAGACAGCATTTTTTGTTCTCTTTGCTCTGAACATTGCTTGCTCGCTGCTGCTTGTCATTTAAAGCTGCCGGTACATTAGTATTTTATTCTCTGTGCTGTAGTACTATGCAGCCCGTCCCTCACAGAGGCGAGTGTCAGCGCCGCATCTCGACTGGAGTGCCTGTCTGCCTGTCGCCCGGCCTAACGTATTTACTGCCCGGCTCCCCCACGTTTCAATTGGTAGATTAAACCTCCGTCTCTACAATATGGTGAGTGGGGAGCGGAGGCCATTGCCGTTACTGCAAGCCTGCAATCAATATGCCCACTGACCCTGTCTGTTTCCCCTGCTTCTTCAGACACAGACCGTTTCTTCCCCACTGACAGGTATTTAGACGTTCAGCCGGTTCACAGGGGCAGACAGCTGTATACAATGCACAAACTACATGGTAATCAACTACTACATTGCTACATACAACTTTATAGTACATTTCTTATTGTAGTAATCAATTTTCTTAAAGGTATGAGCAAAAAAGTACATTTCTTATTGTAGTAATCAATTTTCTTAAAGGCATGAGAAAAAAGGAAATTTCTTATTGTAGTAATCAATTTTCTTAAAGGCATGAGCAAAAAAGTGTAAAAGAAAGTATTGTTTACATTCAGGCTGCATCACAAACATCTTTCACCATTAAACAAAACAATACCATTCATTTCAAGTTTGATAAAGGTAATGAGCTATCAATTATGGTAGCTTATTACATGGCTCTTCACAAGGCAAGTAGAACGCTCCATTGGCTTGAATTGGATTTCCCAAAGTTCTAGAGGTCATGACCGCTGTCAATGGGAACAGAGTTTGTGCTTCTAATTCAGGTCTTTCTATCACTCCGCAACGACTGGAACTTCATTCAAAAGTGAAAAGCAGACGGTTGATCAGCTGTGTTCTAAAGAATGTTTGATTCAAGTTCAGCGTGTGTTGTTGCAAACTATTTGTTTCTCAGCAAAAGCCACGATGAACAGTAACAAATAGGCTATAGCCTAGATTATGTAGGCTACAGAGTCATATTGTGAGGAGTTTATTGTTTCGTTTTGGCAAGTAGCCGTGTAATAAGGGGGATAATGTATAGAACGCCGGTCATTATTGGGAAAATTAGTCCCTTCAGGGTGGAACAAGACCCCTCCGCTGCGCATCGTGGTCCGGTTCGCCCTGTCGGGACTTATTTTCCCAATAATGACCAGCGTTCTATACATTATCCCTTACGTATGCTTTATCATTAATGCATTTCATTGTTGGTTTATGGAACTCAAATGCAAAGTGTTACCACATAAAACACATCAGCGCATTCAGCTGCACATCAACCTTAACCACAAACTTCAATGGGGGAAAAAGCTATCCAGGGGGTTGAATACATAGGAGGAACTTATTTTCAGTATAAGACAGATAAGATATAAGATATCTTATATGATATCAGGACAAGATTAGCAAATGCTATTCTCTCTGTACAACAAATCAGTTTCATGCTTTATACTGGAACTTGGTTAAATTGCATCGGCTATCTATATAAAATTATAGGCCTATATATAATTATATAAAATTCAAATAAATAATGTTAACTGGTACAAAATGACATGTTTTTTCCATCACGGTGAAATGTAGCATGTTTTCTCAAGCCTTTCTAAGCCTATTTATATCATACTGACATTCATGTATGAATCAATGTCAGTCAAATATGGATTTCGCAACTGGCCGAGGCATCCATGGCAACCGAGCTGCTTAATTTTATGCAGCCAGCCTCTTGTTTCCTCTCCAAAGGCAGTAGACATAAAAAATGTTTTATTAATGCTCTTCACTGCACTCTCATTCACCCTCCATTAGGTAAGGACACACTGAAGCATTTGAACTATTTAGCCCACTTTCTAATGGGAGCCTCGTAATATGCTGTAGGGTTCTAAGCCATGAAAATCCTCAGCCGTTTCATATATGGAAATTGCTGATGAACGGGGAAAACGTAGCTCTTCTCCCATGCGGACCCCTTTTGTGCACCTAACAGATGATGGTTTGCCTGTCCTTTTGTCACCATCAGGACCCTGCTGTGTGTCTTTTTTTTCCCCCAAACACCGTCTTGAGCACAATCGGATTGACGGTGGAAATGAGTGTTAAAAGTCTCTTATCAGCAGTTTCTCCGATCGCGGTCGCCCTCCGTTCCCCTGACAATGAGGTGCCACCTTCCCCTTCTTCTCATCAGCCGGAAGGAAGGATTGTTCACGGGGACCAAGGAGTTGATCAATTATCACCAACGTGTCCGCACCATCAAGCGCATTCAAATTCGATTAATGGAGAGTGCTAATGCAAGGGGGTCGAAAATAATAGAAGGGGAGAATTAGCGAGCACTCTCTCTTTTCCCCCTTTATTTCTAGCCCTCATTTTCCACTGAGTAGTCTCTTTAGCTCATATTCTTTTCTCTCCAATAGCCCCTTCACTGTGCTTGTGTGAACGTTTACCACTGCTGGAGGAAATTAATGTACTTCAGCTTTTTCCTTGTAGTTTAAGAGAGTTCTGGGCTACAGTTATACAAAGACTCCACAAACTTCTCTCCTGAGAGTTAACACATCAGTAGGTGCTGCATAAAGCTTCAGAAAATGTGTGGGGGGGTTTTACCCAGTAGATGCATCTAAATACATTAAGCTTGACCTCCCAGGTAATGGCTGATATATATCAGGGGAGACAAGTTTCGTGCCAGAAGAGGATTAAACGGTTAAAAAGAGGGCATCAACGATGAGCTCCCCCATTACGCCTCTGATCACAAACAGGGACGACCTACAGTACCTGCCATGGGAGAAGTGCAAGGGAAAAATGAGAGAACAATCTTCTAAGCAATCTGGCTCTGAGTAACTGTAATGAAATCTTGTGATCTGTTCTTCCATTATAATAAAGGGATAGAAAACGCTGTTCTGGCCTACAGCTAACAGCCTGCGGGGATAAAAACATCATCTGGATGAAATATTTTGATGAGTTTATTCAAAGGATTTCAGGTTTTCTTCTCAGTGTCATCACTGTGTGAATGTATAGTTCTCTCCTCAAACAATGGCTATGCTGTTGTCAGGACCGTATCATTCAGAACCATACAAAACAAGTTCATCTTAAGGGGGCTTGGTATCTTGCACAAATCTGGCACTTGGATTTAAGCATAAATCTGCTCTCTAACTCAAGGTATTTGGTGGTGTTGTGGTGACTGGTGAAATAAACAGTGAAAAAGTGAACAGGATATTATTTTCATCAGAGGCACAGACAACATTCAAATAAATAAAAGTGGCAAATAACATTAAAGCTCCAAATTGTTTGCAGACGTTTTCCAAAAATTCACAATCTCCGTGTTGAATTTGGGTAACCGTGCACTGTCTGTAATATGTAGATTTTGCTGTTTAAATTTTGTATGAGTGACACTTGCCATAACCTCAGATGTGTCATAAAAACTATTGTTCTAGTAAATATTTCATCTCTCAGTTTTTCGACTCATGAATTAAACAAGACTCCAAGAGATCAAGGACACAGCAGTCCTAATTATATTGTAATCAAAATGAATATTTAATCAAGGGGTGCTTGCATCACCGCCAAACTCTTTTAATGCCCCAAACAGTATTTTTGAGGGTAATTATTTGTAATTATGAGTATTCCCTCTGGCATAAACAAAGAATAAGTACAAATTCAGCAAATAACTCCCCCTCATAGTTCCATGAGTAAGTACTCCTGCACCTTCTAGATATTTCAAATGCAAATGAATGTCATGTTCTTCAAATGATCAAGAAGTTTGAACTCGGCACCTAAATCATCTACATTCTACATCCATTTGCACAAAGACATCAGGTACACTGTGCCTGACATAATGACTTCTAACATGATGACACCGTGGTTGCGTGTCGTCATGTTGGAAGTACACTGGAAGCACTCTAAGACTTGCCTCAGAGGTTTTCTCCCAGCTTTGATCTCTTCTAACTGACTTCTTGTTGTGCACGTAGTGCCGCATCCATGGGGATATCAGCCACACATCCATCCAGCACTATGTCTCCCCCTGTTTTTGTGTGCAGAAGGCCCATAAGCGCTGAAGGGAGGGCCCCATGAAGCAACATTATTAAATTACATTCGTTTAATCCACTGTAGTGCTAGGGAGACCATTCTTTTTTGTTAAACAACCCCAAGCACTATGGTGCTTGCTGAGTGATATTTGCATGCTCACAAGACTCCATGACCTACAAAGGCAGTACTTGTTGTGGGCGGTTTTGTGTCTGAGATGACTGAAGGGGAAAGAGGATTCTTAAGTAAAGTTTTACCAGGAAGACTGAAGACTGGAATACTATGTCAATAATTCATTAATTCAGTCATTGTTCCTAACCAAGAGCTAAGTCTAAACCTGCCTTAGCATAGACTCCACATATCTCTTTCTAATCTCCTGTCCACGCTTCACTGTTCTGTCAAAATAAATCTATATAAGTGAAATATATATAATATATGTAAGCAATATAGTACAAGTGAAAAGTAAGTGGGTAAAGGATGTACCCAGGGCTGAGTTTTGGCAATAGGCAAGAGGCCAAAGAGTCAGAGTGGAGATGTCCTAGGATATTGCCACTCATGGAAAGCCTCGCAGCCAAGCAGAAATTGATTAAATAGTTGGACCGGACCTCACTAATCTATATATAGACCAGGGATCCACCTCTGCCTAATCACCGTTCCAAAGGATCTTCAAGGGCAATCATGCACCTCAACCAGAACTGGAAATGTTGCCAAAGCCAAAATTAAATTAATGTGCAGAATTTGCTTCATATATACTGATGAAATTGTTTCATCCCTTGTTAATTAAATGCTTCTATAAAACATAATTTAATTTCCTCTACCTGGGTCTTTCTGGTAACTCAGATGTAGAAATGAATTAAGACGGACAATGGAGGGCAAAGAGTAGTGAGGGTCCAGTGCAGCTTTGAAATGTGCCGTTTGGTCAGATGCTCTGGTCCAGATAGTCTTCTTAGCCAATAATGCATCAGGAGCCAAAGAGTTGAGCCGCAAATGTTTGGCAGACATGATCATATGCCCCCCCACACGACTTGCCAGAGGAATGATGCCAGCTGGGCAAATGGTGGTGCTATCGAAAAACGAGCTTGTACTTACGTGACCTCCCCCTACTCAAAAGCTCATGAACAGTTGGCCTTGGTGGTCAGTCCTGCCAAGCTCTGTTATTTTGGGCATTCTGCTATTTAGTCTGTTTATGAAACAGTCCTTTCGTGGGTCAGCCTCGCTGACTGGACTAATCGCAGACAGTCACAATAACCCTCATGAACAACACTCGCCAGCAAACACAAAGAAATAGAGTGGTGTATTTACAAGTATAGAGCCTTCGACTCCATCACCCACAACTCCGCTTTTCACTTTTATTTCTGTAAGTGCAATGTAAAGGGTCCAGTGTTTATTATTATCATTACTACTATCGGGCTCTATTTTACTAGGCCCTATTTGTAGCAGCCACAATAGTACAATGATAATAATTAAAATTGTAGAGTTGGATTTCATGTTAGTGTACAATTATGGTCAGTGATGCAGTAGATTGATGCAGTGATACAGTTAACAAGAGGTTGATGGTTAGGCTTAGATGGTTAATTGGGACCACAGCATGGTCCACTTCCACAACCCTGTTGCCAAAACCCAGGAAGGTTTAGTTCTCTCCCTCTTTTCTCTCTCTCTAACCTTCTTTCTGGATGAGCGATCACATCTGTTTAAAGAAAGAAAGACTCGCGGTGGGCTAGGTGCCGTGTTTGGCTTGCACGAGCTCAAATCCATTTGGACGTCGGCAAGCAGCACTCTTCTGACCGACGCCACTGCAGTTTGCTCCACTTCTCTAATTGTTTGGAGAGATCGCAGGGTGCTGAATCTGCTAAGATTAGACACTCTAAAGAGTGTGGAACAAATGCTGCCTGCTTTTCTTATTGTGATTGTTTTCTCTCTCTCTCACTCTCTCTGTCTCTCTCCCTCCCTCTCCCACTTTTTTGCTTCACTGTTCAATGCATCCAGATGCTGCTGGAGCCCTCCAGTTGGAACCAAATGCCTTAGAGCCCCCTTTGCTCCGCTGCCAACTTCATTACTCACTGGTTAGGGTTAATCTTGAATGCAGACCTTTTCATTTCATTTTCCCACTGTAATGACTGTTTGCTTACTCACCCCCATGAATGGAATGCTTGCCTGCAGTTCAAATTCATTGTGCTCCGAGACCCATCTGAAGTGCACCACGTTAAAACAATACTCAACTGACTGAAACATATTTTGTTCTTTTTCTGGAAACGTTCTGCGCTAATGCTGTTGCCATGGAGCCAATTGCAAGGCAAGATCAAGACCTTATGTTGTCAGTAACCTTAATATTTAGACCACGTCCAGCTCGTCACAAAGGTGTTTAAATGCATGCCTGTTCTGATTTGTTTAGCTTTTGTTCATTGTTGGTTTTTTTTTTTACTCGTTTTTAATTTTACAATTAATCTAAGACCCCTGTCAACCTCAGCATCAGCAGGGAGGGGTTGATGGATGCAATTAGCAGAACATTACTAATGCATAAATAATGCCGCCGCTGAAATGGAGGGCACATGCTCAGTCAAAGAGCTGTCATGTTGATCTTTGAGTCATCCCATTTTCATATCTAAGCATCACAAACACACACACACATACACACACACCATGCCCTGCAAACGACACCGACACTGTCCATGTTTCCAGTCGAGATCAAGACAGATGACTCCCGTCCGCCAGAACACACGCTGTCTGTTGGTCGAAAGCTGTGAAACCTAAATATTTCCCTGCATAATAAGTGCAAGTGGTTGTGGTAGGCATGTCCATGGAAACACTAATCAAATCAGTGTCTATACGTGTGTGTGTGTGTGTGTGTGTGTGTGTGTGTGTGTGTGTGTGTGTGTACGAGTGACAGAGAGCAAGGAGAAGGAAAGAGGGAGGGAGAAGGAGAGGGAGAGAGAAGCAGAAAGAGAGAGGGACATTGTGGGTGTGAAGGATGGGGTGGAGTGCAGACTACAGGCTGGGGATGGTGGTGAAGGGGTGGGCAGGGGAATGGGTAGCGGTGGTTGGGGATGGTAACAGTATCTGTGGCCTGAGGCAGACAGTGGACAGGTGGGAAAGCAGTCAAGCTCATTGTGCATTCTGCGACCATCCATACAGAATCACCACATGCTCCACCTCCTCCTCCTCCACCCCCACCTCCTCCTCCTCCACCTCCTCCACCCCTCCTCCTCCACCACCTCCTCCTCTTCTTCCTTCAGCCATCTCCTCTCTACTACACACAAACAGACACACACACACACACACACACACCACAGCATTCCCCTCCTGACACCTCGGCTCCCCTCGGTCCAGCTCCGGTCCATTCTCATGCTGTGCACTCGCTGCACAAAGCCGTCCACCGGCTGGAGTTCAAAGACTAGAGCAGGACTGAGATTATAGTGTCTTTTCTTTGTCTTTTTTTTAAAGACCCACGTCACAGTGGGGCTTGCTAACAGTGAAAAGGGAGAGGAAAAGGTAGGCAGTGGAAACAAGGTGAAAGAGAGAGAGATTGAGAGACAGATAAGAAGAGATGGAGAAAGAGACAGAGTACTGAGAGATGACGAGTGAATGGAGCCTGGTATTCTCATCTGAGAGAAAGCGTATGCCTAGTGCAACAGTTGAAGAAGAGTTTGTTGTTTGTTCTCTTCCCTCAATTGAGTTCATTTAGGGGAGAAATGTTCACCCAAGCTTTCAACAGCAACACTCTCCTCTAGGATTGCAAATAAAACTAGAGTACCGCAGAGCGGTACAAAATATGACCGCCGCCCAGTTCAGCACATTTTTTCCACAAAAAGAAATCACGCTGAAAGGCCTATATGATTCTAACAGTCTCACTAAATTGCATTATCCACACTCAATTCTCACTGGTATCTGCTAGACAACAAGTACCAAAACATGATTAGTTCATAGATTTTACATGTAAAATTAATTTTATACAACCCCATCTTGCCTGTTCATAATTCTGAGAAATTCTTGATTGTTTGTGTTACAGTATGTTTATGTTATGTGTGTGGGTGTGTGTGTGTGTGAGTGTGTGTGTGTGTGTGTGTGTGTGTGCGTGCTTGTGTGTGTGCCTGCATATGTGCCTGTGCATGCAAGCGTACATATGTCTACTGTGTGAGTATGTGTCATACGTATGATTACTGTGAATGTATGTGTGTGTGTGTGTGTATCTGTTTGTGCACATGTGTGCACATGAAATGGGTTAACATGACCCCTGGAGGCAAACATACGGAAAAAAATGGTCATCCTTGGCCCTACAGTTCTCAAGATATTCACAGAGAACTGTGTCTGCCCTACCCTACTTTCGGGGGGTCCAGTCCAGCGGGGGGGCTACAGATCAAAACGAAAAATGACGGTTCCATGCTATCCATGTGGGGGTACATGCCCACCAAGTTTTGTGTACCCTGGTCTTTCAGTGTCCCGGGAATCCTTGTTGGTGTACGTCACTAAATGTACACATAAATTATTTTATTGTAAGGCCCCCCATGAACGAAAGTACACAAAACTTGGCATGCATTCGGAGGGTGTCATAATGATCCTACACTTTTGATTTTGTGCAGTTTTGACCTTGTCAGCCAGAGATATTGTGATGAACACACCTAATTTTTTGCTTTTTAATTTTTAACTAGGTGGCGCTATACATGAAATAAGTGGTAATGGGATGGGTTGACATGCCCCCTTAAGACCAACATACATAAAAAAGGTGGACCTCCTAGGCCCTACGGTTCTCGAGATATTCACAGAAAACTGTCTCTGGCCACCTACAGGCCAGTTGGTGTATAGTAACATAAATTAATTTATTGTGTGGCCCCCCCATGAACGGAATTCCACAAAATTTGGCGTGCATACAGAGGGTGTCATAATGATCCTACACTTCCAATTTCTTGCAGTTTTGACTATGTTAGGTCACAGATACCTTCAATTACAACACCTCATTTTTACTTTTTTGTGTTTAACTAGGTGGCGCTATATATGAAATGAGTGGTTATGGAATGGGTTGACATGGCCCCTTGAGATCAACATACAAAAAATAAATGGTCCTCCTAAACCCTACGGTTTTCGAGATATTCACAGAAAACTGTGTCTGCCCTACCCTCCTTTCGGGGGGTCCAGTCCAGCGGGGGGGCTACAGATCAAAACGAAAAACGATGGTTCCATGCTATCCATGTGGGGTTACATGCCCACCAAGTTTCGTGTACCCCGGTCTTTCAGCGTCCCGGGACTCATTGACGGAAATTTGGGCATGCGAAAAAAAAAAAAAAAAAAAAAAAAATCTGACTAAACCTATATGACCGCCGCTTCGCTGCGCGGCGGTCATAATGATATCTGCAAGATACAGCTAGTGAATGTTAATGCAAAGTAATGTAAATATGGCCAGTCTGATACAAAATATTCAGTAACTGGTAAACTGGTTTTCAAAAAATAAAATACTGGAAATACTAAACAGACAATATTGCCTTAAATACATTCTACACAACTGTATATTCTCTAAAAACATTCTAAATATTTCTTTGGATTTCTCTCTAAAAACATGCCTGTCACATGCATGGAAGTATATGGAGAATGGGATATGGAATTGTAGAGTAAGAACCACAAAAGGCTATTTTTACACCGTGGTTGATTTGATTCTGTGGCTATTGATCAAGACTGACACTTCAAGTCACACCTTTGAATGTGACATGACTTGGCAGCTTTTGTGCCATTATTTTCCGCACGGCTGCTGGGTAGATGTTGAAAGGACGTGAACCGTCACAAAGACACAAACATGGCCACCCCTGCTGCCCCAGAGGGCAGTGTTTCTGCGATGCCAGTTCCACCGACCCAGGCCTTGCCCAGGGCGAACCTTTCACAGCAAACGCACACCGAGACCATAATGGATTTAAGAGTGTCACCTTCAAGGCTGTGTCCATTTCCTTTACCTGGCTCAGAAAACATTTTATAACCACCACACATTCACATTGCTGCACTGACATTTCAGAATGTCTTATTTTGATGATCCAGGGGAAGAAATAATGTAATGTTAAAGTAAAAGCTGCAGTGAAGGTTACCATGTACTGCCCTGTCACTGAAAAACATGTTCTACACACAAGAAGTTATTTCTTTTCTTTTTGTGATGTGACATGGATTTCCACTTAGGCTAGGTTTCCATAACCTGACTCTCGCCAGATGATTTTCGTTCGGCCTAGCTCCACTCATCCATCTGGGATCGATCCATTGGAGTGATGCTTCAGAAGGCTGGTAGCCTAGAAATCTAGACGCACCCTAGCGGCAGCAAATTACATTTGCTTCCAGGGCTAGTCCAGCAACTCTCCGTTGGCTTGTGAGCTCGAAAAATTAAACTTCTATCAGGCCAATCAAATCGTGTAGAGTCGTTAGGCGGGCTTAACATAATGATTGATGGCAGAGTTGCAACGGTTTGGCTTGAATTCCCTGCTACTTGAAAACAAAGAAGATGGATGTTGCTGTTAGCCAACAGTGTGACACGAGTTAAGCTTGTTTTAAGATGGCAAAAGTTTGAACTAGCCAACTAGCTCCGCTTGTGGGAAAACGCATGGCACTCAGCGCTGTCCTATTGCGTGCAGAGGGAATTTGAAAGACAACCGATAATCCCGCCCCTCGGACTGAGCACTGCGAACGGTGAGTGCCCAGACCCTACATTTTAATGAGGGTCTGGCTCATCAGGCTAGAAGGCTGGGCCTTATTAAAAAATCCTCGCATAAGATTGGATAAGCCAGTTGTCCGTCATCTATTGACGTGCTACTTCAACCACTCACATCAAAGCCAACCCGTGACGCTGAGAACAGTCTCACAGTCGCTTCTACGCTACGTCACATCTATGAAACTCCCGCCCTGTGTCCCGATTGGCTCTACCATACAATCTCGTGCTGAAATCACTCTCAACGGAACCGATCCCAGATGAATGTGAGTGGAGCTAGGAGGAGCTAGGCGGAACGAAATTCATCTGGCGAGAGTCAGGTTAAGGTTTCCATACATTTCACCTGAATTTGAAGAAAATAGAAAACCCATGTTTTTGAAATATGAGTATACTGTAAGATGTTTGATGGTCAGGTCTGTTCAAAGTTTCATTTTCTGCAGTATCCACCTCACACTATAGACCTCTGAAGTTCACCTACAAAAAGGAACCAAAGCTGCCATCTTTGCCCATATAGGGAGATCCGTGTGTTAATTGAAGCTAACTGTCTATGGCAAGTTGCATTACAAGTTAGCTCTATGGTAGCAAAAATCAAAGTGTGTCATCTTAAACGTACTGAAGATCACAGTATCCAATAGAAGTTAGAGGACAAAAGTGTCTAGAGCAATACGTCTGCATTTCTGATTTCTTTTCACCGTGAGTTTAACAGGTGTGATAATTGAAAATATCCATGTTATTTTCCCATAGGAAAAATCTTAAGATACCAGCTCTCCTTATATGGACAAAGATGGTAGCTTTGACAAAGCGTGAACTCATTGAGTTTCTGTCTAGCAAGGTTTACATTATCACATTATAACTACTGTCAACCTGATAACATTTAAAAGCTGGACATTAGCGAACATAGCTTAATTTCACTTTGCATGAATGTTAAATTGAGGTCCTGACTCACCATGGTTGTTAAAGATCCCATGGCACTTACCGCAAAGAGTAGGTGGTTCCCTGATTTGCTGGCTAAATTCCCAACCTGGTTCATTCAATTTGGCCTTGTAATCATCCTCAGTGTTTCCCACAGAATTGAATTCTATTTGTGGTGGTAGGTTTGCAGAATTAACTTGAATGCAGCAGTTTTTAACTAATTAGCGCAGCGTGGTTATGATGCTAACCAGATTTAAGTCTAGTCCCCTACAGTATTTTGGAGGAAGGAGCCAGTTCTGTATGCATTATTGTAACAGATGGGCTAGGTTATTATGACCGCCGCTAGCGAAGCGGTCATATAATGATTGTCAAAGTTTTTTTTTTTTTTTTCCCCGTCATCTACTTCCTGAATTTTTGGTCAACGATACCCGGGACACCGGGTGCACATGAAATTTGGTGGGTATGTAGCCCCACCCCAGGTAAAAAAAAAAACGATTAAAAGTATACTTTTTGAAAGTGTACTAAGTACCGTTTGTACTTTTTTCGTCAAATCCAAGTGTAATTAAGTGTATTGAATTATGTATTAAGGTCAACTTAATACCAACTTGACTATACTTAGAGTGTAATTAGTGTGCTAAAATGGAACAACTTTTTTCAAACTTTAAGTGTTCTTAAGTACATTATACAAAAAGAGATTTTATGAGCATTCGAAACACAGTCGCAGTACAATTTTGTAACATCCCAAGTGTATTGGAAATGTACTTAAAAGGCATTACAGTATAACTAACTAGATGACAAAATATGACCGCCGCCCAGTCCAGCACATTTTTTCCACAAAAAGAAATCACGCTGAAAGTCCTATATGATTCTAACTGTCTCACTAAATTGCATTATCCACACTCAATTCTCACTGGTATCTGCTAGACAACAAGTACCAAAACATGATTAGTTCATAGATTTCACATGTAAAATTCATTTTATACAACCCCACCTCCATCTTGCCTGTTCATAATTATGAGAAATTCTTGATTGTTTGTGTTATGTTTATGTTATGTGTGTGGGTGTGTGTGTGTGAGTGTGTGTGTGTGTGTGTGTGTGTGTGTGTGCGTGCTTGTGTGTGTGCCTGCGTATGTGCCTGTGCATGGAAGCGTACATATGTCTACTGTGTGAGTATGTGTCATACGCAGTGCCGGCCCAAGCCTTTTGGGGGCCCTAAGCAGAATTTGATTTGGGGGCCCCCTCCGACAACGCAGTCACCTGTGCTTGGTGATAATTGACAACTTCACACTATAATGTCATATTATAAATTAATACAGTGAGGTTATGTATTAATACAGCGACTGATTATGAACTACTGTCCCCCTGGACACAGATGCATAAGGACCCTCTCCCCCTACCCTCTTTGTGCAAATGTGGGTACAAACGGGTGTGTGTGTGTGTGTGTGGGGGGGGGGGGGGGGGTTAGATGTGATTTCCTGTATTCTGGTGCATTTTTGGGATGGTCAGCTGGAGAAGGGCAGTACCTAAATTTGTTCAGATTCATAGCCTTTTGCTTTTTGACTTATTGGTAGTGAATTCACACAACTACTTGGGGTTCAGGGTCCCTTGACCTCTTGGGCTCGGTAGGCTCATTCAGTAATCCATCCTTGCTCACATGCCAAAAATGTTTTGGGGCTCCAATCTAGACTTCTGGCCCCATGTGCTTGGTAAACCAATGTATTAATATAGTTGTTATTTACACCAACCCTGTCACCTTTTAATCTTAGAGGGTACTAAAATCACAGATTTATTTGAAACATTCATATTCAAAGTGAAGCACTAAGGGTGGTTTACTGAAGTTGAATTGACAAATAACAAAATACAACAGCATTTGTATTTGTTGTAAACAAGTACATCAGTTTAATGACTTGTTTTTCAAAAGATTTGCTGAACAAATCCGCAAATGTGCATTAAATGAGCAATTTTCAACTACAAAATAAAAACAAAATAGACAAACATTAATAATCAAAAATAAAATGTCCCAAAAAATAGATAATTATTCCTACTTCGTTCCTGGTTTTTAGGCATCTGCAACTCTGCAGTGGACGAATCTGCAATGATTAAATAAATACATAAATAAATAAAAAAAAAACGATGTTAAATGTGTCGTGTCATATTAACAGGCTATGTAACCATTTGCCATCAAGAAAACCTCACCTTCTGGTAGGTAGAGTTAGGTAGAGGTAGAGATGTGCTCCAAAGGACTTCAACAGTGTCTCTGAAAAAAAAAAAAATATTGCATAAGTGCATAGTTGATCGAGCAGAATGAGTTTATTTTGCTATCATTACTTACACTCAAATAACAAGCAATTCCACATGTAACAATTCATATTCTATTGGCAAATGAGGCATACTCAAAAGAGTATACTTAATTGCAGTATGGTGAACGCTTAACATGGTGATCTACTGCAGCCTAAATATTAGGGTAGCACCGCTACATCACTTGCCACTATCTTAATCAAATGTAAATTTATTTTCATCACAGAAGTCTCCCCACCCAACATGGTATATTTTCTCAAACACTACCATCTCTCTCCAAAGATCTTAGAGCAGAGCGGACGTACTGTTCCATCTTTGCCTATGAAGCTGGAACGTTACCGATGCCCAGAGTCGCGCTAGTCAGTGGGTTGGGTTGGGACTGGGAGCCTGGGCTTAGTCTGTTGTTGCTATCAGACTTACCACTATGTCACATATTATAGAGCAGTAATAAACTATCAACACTTTCAGGTGCGAAATCAGAAACAATCCCTCTGTGGTAAATTTGCCTTCAGCTACGTTTTCATGTAGCTACTGTAGTGCTAATGTCCACTTCAGTCAGCTAGCTAACTTTAATTTACGACATAATAAGCCCACCTAGAGCTAGGGTACATGCTTGATTGAACATCCAAAACAATCCCAATATCCTTGACATCTGAAATACATCTAGATAAATATATATTAATGGGAGACATTTCTCTGTTGATGGCGGAGATTTTGCTCTGGTGATGGCTTATATTAGATCATGACAGCTAGCTAGCTACCTCAAGCACAAAACATACTGTAAATAATCATGCAAAACATACCTGTATCTTGCTCGTTTTTCTCCTCCTCTGTCATTTTCTTCGTTCTGTTTTCGGCACCAGAGGGATACGTCCTTTTTTGTGACTTGTCTGAACATTACTGTCTCTTCCGATTGTTGAACTTGATGCAGTGTCTGCACGAATTGTATATGCACCCGAGGTGTCTACTTTATGCGCGTGACTCAAAGGCTGGCAGACACAGTAGCAGTAGGCAGGCATATTAATCATGAAATCATAATTTTCTTGATTTGAATGATAATTGTTTCATTTATTCATTCATTGATGTCACTTGTTAAGAAACTCGATTGGGGGCCCCCTGGTGGCCAGGAGGCCCCAAGCAGCCGCTTAGTTCGCTTATGCCTCGGGCCGGCCCTGGTCATACGTATGATTACTGTGAATGTGTGTGTGTGTGTGTGTGTATCTGTTTGTGCACATGTGTGCACATGAACTGGGTTAACATGACCCCTGGAGGCAAATATACGGAAAAAATGGTCATCCTAGGTCCTACAGTTCTCAAGATATTCACAGAGAACTGTGTCTGGCCTACCCTCCTTTCGGGGGGTCCAGTCCAGCGGGGGGGCTACAGATCAAAACGAAAAATGACAGTTCCATGCTATCCATGTGGGGGTACATGCCCACCAAGTTTTGTGTACCCCGGTCTTTCAGTGTCCCGGGAATCCTTGTTGGTGTACGTCACTAAATGTACACATAAATTGTTTTATTGTAAGGCCCCCCATGAACGAAAGTACACAAAACTTGGCATGCATTCGGAGGGTGTCATAATGATCCTACACTTTCAATTTCGTGCAGTTTTGACCATGTCAGCCAGAGATATTGTGATGAAAACACCTAATTTTTTGCTTTTTAATTTTTAACTAGGTGGCGCTATACATGAAATAAGTGGTAATGGGATGGGTTGACATGGCCCCTTGAGATCAACATACAAAAAAAAGGTGGACCTCCTAGGCCCTACGGTTCTCGAGATATTCACAGAAAACTGTCTCCGGCCACCTACAGGCCAGTTGGTGTATAGTAACATAAATTAATTTATTGTGTGGCCCCCCATGAACGGAATTCCACGAAACTTGGCGTGCATTCAGAGGGTGTCATAATGATCCTACACTTCCAATTTCGTGCAGTTTTGACTATGTTAGGTCACAGATACCTGCGATTACAACACCTCATTTTTACTTTTTTGTGTTTAACTAGGTGGCGCTATACATGAAATGAGTGGTTATGGAATGGGTTGACATGGCCCCTTGACATCAACATACAAAAAAAAAAATGGTCCTCCAAAACCTTACGCTTCGCTGCGCGGCGGTCATAATAATAGTGTGGTAGTGTATTTTGAATACACTCTTATCATCCTCATTTCTATTCATTTGGCATGCTTCTGTAATATTTTAAATTAACTTCAAATGTACTTCCTGACTACAATAAGTGCCTTGAAAGTTTGCAGTTATGTTAATACAAGTATAGTCTTAAGATACTTTAAGCATTATAAAGGCATACAATTTAAGTATAATATTAGTGTGATTTAAAATTGTACTATTAGTACTCTCCTACCTATTCTGTTACATGACAAATTACACTTTGATTATGAGAAACATTTTATTGACATGAATGAAAACAAAACATAATATTCATCCATAACAAAAGTAAAACATTTTTCTGAAAGTTATGGATCTCTTGAGCATATCTTTTCAAGTTGGATGTGGTAACGCGATAAAACATGCATTTGGGCGTATTATATTATTTCACATGCATAGATTTTTCGATTGGCTGTTTGGAGCGCTGGTCAGATTCCTCCTCGCTCGCAGCATTTTCTTCCATGCTTAGGGAGCAGTTTCCTCTGAGTGCGTACGCGCAGAGAGAATTTGTGCGCACACATTTAATATCTACGTGTGTGAAATAATATATAATATAATACACCCAAATGCATGTTTCATTGCGCAAGTGCTTTTTGCCACTATTGTGTCGCAATACTCTACAGCCTCATTGGTAGACCATCAATTCAAAATGTAGATTTCATGAAAAACAAAAGTTGTTTACCCTCCTAGGTGAGAAAATTTGCCCTCTAAGCTTGAAATTGTTTACCGGACACCCAGCCTACAAGCCAACAACTTAACAGTCTAACATGGCTAAATTTGTAATGCATGATCATTTATTGCTTATTTGTTTGCAAAGTCTTCTGGCCCAGAAAGAAAATGGTGGTTACGGATCATGGCTGAGGAGGAAAGGTACAGCTGTTAGAGTTGTGCAGTGAGTGAACTTCCCTCCCAACACTGAGATGTGGTGGCAAAGGCTGTGGTAGCTAGCTTCCTTACTAGCACACCAGCTTCCTTACTAGCACACCATCTTCCAGTCCAAGATGCATAAAGTTTTCGGTGGCAACCCGGGGCTGGACAGCAGTCAAATGCATTGACCTTGGTATTAGAGAATTTGTCTCTGTTGTCTGTGAACAGAAAGATGGACAACATTTTACAAGATAAACAATATTTTACACAGAAATCCATTGGCAATGATGAGATTAATACAGATTATCTGTACCTATTTGCCATTTACTTTTTATGGGTCAAATTGGTATTGACACCATCTGTTTGCCATCCTGGTATGGATAGACCTGGCCAGGTAGTCTTTCCTTAAAGCGTTGTGAACCTTGGCACCGATATGAGTGCAACCACCCTGTTTTCTGCATTTGATTACCTTAGATTCCTTTGTTTCCAATACAACCGTATTATCGTTTTCGGGTCAAATGGCATTTTAAATGGGAGTCGTAGGGGCACTAGCCTATTATTTTGATGCATGAATCAAAATAGTTTTGCCCCTACGACTCCCATTCAAAATGGCATTTGACCCAGAAACGACAATACAGTCAAGCTTAATGGTGGCGCTTCTGACTTAATTATGCTTTCAAACGAAAGTTTGACTCGGGTACATTCACAAAAAGACCCTAGGTTGCATTTTGGCTTGAGTTATGCTTTAAGAGTAATGGGACAAGGTCCTGGATGAAGAATATTTACCTTTATTGCTGATTATTTGAGGCGTTCAGACATCTCGGTTTCAAAACTGTCCAGGAACACCTGTAAAAACATAGTTAGGCTACAGATTAAAACTAGGTAAATTACAAACACTACCATGAAATGAACTTGAATGCTCTGTCAAACACAAATAATTTAAAAAAAATCTATCGCATAAACCAAGGCATAATATCAATCATGTAGCCTAAGCTTCATAGCACTAACTTAGTAGAACACCAGGTTTAATTCCCCCTCTAATATCAATGGTGGAAAGAACCGTTCTACTTCATAAAATGCATGTAATTTGTCCTGTAGACTCATTTTAAAAGATGTCTCCACGATTAAAGAAAAACACAGCTACAATGTCATTAGCATGCCTAATGAATGTGAAGTGTGACTAGCCTAGCACCATCCTTCTTTTCTGTGAGTTAACTTAGCCTACACTTTACTATTAAAGAACATTGGTGAACTTTAGGCAAACGTTGCTTAATAAAGAACACACTTTCTTCCATCATAGTTTGTCTAACGTTAGTGCTAGCCAACGCTTGTCAATAATCCCGCAAACACAAAGCAGGCTAATGTAACATTAGTTTTCTTCTTGATAGGGATCTGGTCGACGTTTATGACGTTAACGTTAGCTAAATTAGCTAACGTGATCTGGCATTGCTAGCTTGTACTAGCAAGGATAAAAACAAACTCTTGAAAGATTGCTAAGCCATCAATTTAACTTCTCCAAAGACTACCGAAGGTCATAAAGAGTAAGCTACATCAGAATCATTTAACAATATGCTTTGGGACTCACCTGATAACGAATAACTTGGCACTTTAGATCCAACTGGCTTCAGCCCTTGTTATCTCATATGACGAGTCCTTCTGGCTCTGTAGGAACAACGTCTATGGCATGACTAGAATTTATGGTATCTTTAATTTGGACAAACCTGTAACCTTATACGGACCGTAAACGTATGCATTTTCTGGTCTCTACAGTCCATCTGTCTTGCAAATAAAGTTACAACCATAGACTGTATAAAATAAAGTTAATGTTTGCTCACACCACGTTTTGCTCGAAAGCTGCACAGATCCGCCCACTCCATTTCAAATTCAAACAACCATGTTATTGGTCAATTGGACTGCCTATACATTTAACTGTGTTGCCTATAAATTTAACAAAATGCCACATTCATCCTCTCACAACCTCTACTACATCACAAACGTATAGGCTACTACCTTGCTAAGACACAAAAATCAACAAAATAAAAAATATTATTTGATGACCAAAACTGATAGATCAGTGTGTCTAGGCTAGGTTATTGCACATTGCCATCCATGCGGCTGACATATCAGGCCTAAAAGCTACACACATTAGTATTTTATTAAAGGTGAGATGACTATGAAACTATACAAACAATGCATTAGACCTACCAAAAAATATACTTTCCATAAGTACACTATATTACAACTCTAAGTATTAGCAATTTAATACACTTAAACTAAATACCCTTCTTTACCATTTAAAATACACTAACAACAAAGTACACTTTTAAAAAGTACATTACAAAAACACTTTGAATATTGCACAATAAGTATATTTAATTTTAGTACACTGAAGTTGAACTTAATAACATCTACTTTGAAGTATACTTTCTAAAAGTACACATTAAACATACTTTACATAAAGTACAAAAAGTGTAAGCATACTTGCTTTATACTTCATGTACTTTAATCATATTTCTAACACACTAAAGTATACTACTTTTTTACCTGGGACTAGACTTTCGTCCCCGGGGGCCACTCCCCCCCCCTAAATAACTACCTGAACCGTGGCACCGAGGATGAAGAATCTTTTATGGTATGTTGGTCTCAAGGGCCCACATCAACCTGGCCCATAATCACTCATTTGTGATTTGCACCCCCCCCGGTAAAAAATGAAAATGCAATATTATTCTGCTTTAATCGCCCCTATCTTCAGTTAAGATGTTCAGACCTGCACCAAATTGTATGTGTATGATTGACCTGGCATTCTCTGGGGGTATGCCAAGTTTCGTAGAATTTCATCCATAGGGGGGGGGTCTAAAAAAAATTAGGTTATGTGTACATTTAGTGACTGTACTGTACACTCATTGGCCTGTAGATGGCGGTGCACACATATACACATGCACACATACACAGGCACCCACATACTATCGGTATTAGAACGGCCGATACATAATTACAAATTCAGTAGGATTAAAAGAAAGCCAAACATTCATCATCATCATCATGGCTGCATTTCCAGTATTGGCAATAAGTAGTCGTTTGTCTACTAGATGGCGCATCGTTGCAGTGAGAAGTAATTTTGTTGGAAGTTAAAAGTGGGTTGGAAAAACAATGGACGCTTCCTACAGGACTGTAGTTTACCGCAGAGAACGTCTAATAAGGATAGGACGATGTTCACATGAAATGTAATTCCCATTTCTTCTTGAAGCCGAAATAAATCTGAGGATGTTTATCGGACATGCTTGGTTTTTACTGTAGGTACGTTAATCTTATAATATCAATAAGGACCTAGGTAATGTTACCGTTAGCGTTGGTTGAGTGATGGAGGCCAATTTGATTGATTGCATTTGTAGAAAACTATAAATGCGGTTATACCAAGCAAATTGATAGCAGCACTGTAATTGTATCTTTCGACTGTCATTTGTTTTGTTGCACACGTGCTACAAAAATCATTCTGTGCAATGGAAGATTTACCAATGTTACACCGGTCTGATACAGTTTTGCCTATACATGCGTGAGACTGAGACGCCTGTTTATTTGTTTTAAGTGCGTGCAGGGTCTGAGAGGGGAATCAATATGCTTTGATTCCAGCTTGGTAGTAGTCTGTGAAATTAAAAAGCACGTGTGTGTGAAGTATCCAAACAATGACACCTTCATTTCATTATGGCTGCTTTAGCAGCACACCTTAAGCTATTGTGTAGTGGGTCCCATTTAGAAGTGGCTACTTCATTCGCGCTTTCTTTGACTCATGGAGCTGCGTGAATTTTATTACAACTTTTCGCCACGATATGGCAGTTTAAGTCCGCTTGATACTGTAAGGCGTTAAGCCATTGGTTTCCAAAGGAGATTTTATTTGTCTCGCCAGCATAGCCTATTGACAATTTATGTTGTAAATAGGCCTACCTTATAAGCCTACCTGTAGCTTAGGGAAGCTAACAGCTTTCTATTAGGATCTAGTTTGTTAGTTACAGTTTTGTCATAACTCCCTGATGCATTTTTGCATTTAGAATAGCCAGAGTGTGGATATCTCAATCGGAAAATTAAACAATATCGGGTGCCTATGGACTAGGCTGGGTGAACCCGGCCTGATCTGCCCGCTATTTATTTTTTGATTTCTTAAAAGATTGGGCTTGGTCTGGTGAAAGCCAGACTAGCCATGGACCTCAGTTACACAATGCAAGGGAACATGAATCAGCCTATTTGCACGAACAATAACGGACAACAGCTCTTCAACTTTGGCCCGTTAAAATGTGTATGAACAGTCCAGCAACGCATTTCATCAAGGCCCATTTGGACATGTCAGTTATTTGCACCACTGGTTAGATGTAAAACAGCATTTCGTTTCAGACTACCGTTACTTAATTTGTGCATTGACAATAAAGTATCACATGAACTAAAGATGACTAAAATCTTATGTAGAAGAAGAAACATTCACAAAAAATCCATCCATCCAAAAATGACCTTTGTTTTTGATAGCTGTTGAAAACGGCATGGAACTGACAGAGATGTTTTTGTTTATAAATAAATAAATAACATTATGCTGATACCTTTTGCTTTTCCCAAATACAATGTAGCCTACAGGTGTAAGTGACCTTTCATCAATCCAGTTGCAATGGATGAACTGTGATGAACTGCCCTACTTGTGATTGTTTAGAGATTTTAAAGGTTTTATAACAATGCTACATCTTCTTTGGCTATTCTACAATCTATTCACCTAACACACATACACCTACATACACAAACACACAAAAAAACCACACACAAAAAAAACTAACTTACATGCAGGCACACACACTCAATAAACAGACACAGAAGCACACATATACAGTACACAAAAACAACCTGCACACACACTCAATTACAAACACAAAAACAAAGTAGGAAATTAACACAAGTTGACGCGTGACTTATTTTTGTGGAAAAAATGTGCTGGACTGGGCGGCGGTCACATTGTGTACCGTTGTGCGGTACATCTAGTTTAGTTGTGGTTCTGATAAAATGAACACAACTGTCAGTCTGCCCACCTGATTTAAGTTCAGTTTGTGGTAACTGATGTTAATTAAAACATTAAGCTGTTTTGCACTGGTGCCAGATTTGCTTTTTTATTTAGTTAATTATCATCTATTTTCTTGAACTCAATATAAGAAGGCAACATGAACAGAAATATCACAATTTTGCATTTACCAACACCTACTCCATTTACACCTTGACCTTAAACACCTATTGCCTCGTTGTTTATTGGCAATAATTACATTTACATGTATTCATTTCGCAGACCCTTTCCAAAGCAAGTAACAACATGAGGATTATTCAAGCTATCAAGAGTTTCTCAGTTCCATTTAAAGTACAGAAAGATAACACACATTTATTGGCTAGTGCAAACATCTTCATGTAATCCCCATTTTAAATGCCATCACTAGCCGTTAAAGACGTTAATCAAGCGGGCTACTAGCTCAGACTCCCTTTCCTGCACAATACTGAAGACACATATCACCCCCATAAACCCAACACAAACCACTGTTTCCTTGCTAGTCAGGAAATGAATGGGTGCTTGTGACTGCTCAAAGCCTGAGGAGTGCACTCTCACTCCGCCGTTAAGTTGCCGTTAAGTGATCTGGGAAAGGACGGACAGCTGTTTTTGCACACGAGAGACGCATAAAGGGCAACCATGTTGGCAGATGGTAAGTTTTGAGCAAGATTGCGCTGGCTAAAAATATCGGCGTAATGAAGGATAAACACAGTGCCTTCTTTTAAACACAGTGTCTAGTTCAGGATGTCCTCAGATGCAAGTATAGCTAAATGGTTGGCATGAAATTACAAGCCATTATGAGCAGCATCCCGGAACTGCACTCAATTCAGCCACACTATTCAGGTACCGAATAACATCATTTATAAAGATTGATTGTACTGGATATATGGGGAAGCCAAAGTGATGTGTACACAATTGGTCCTCCATGACCCTGTTAAAAAGGACAAGGAACCAGGCATGTGCAATGCAGGATGATAGACCGGACATTTTAAGGTCAAGACCATAGCATAAAAGAAAAAACAATCTTCCAATTGTGAGATTACTATCTGATATGACACTATATCTTGTGCTAAAGATCAGAATATATCTTAAACACGCGCTAAAGAAAGGACATATGAATAGAACTATTCAGGTTTGTGTTTGATGACCAACAACAGCCCATGTGTTGGCAGCATTGCACTAAATTAGCATATCAGAGTATGCTCAGTTATTGAGTGGTAAACATAGTGGCACTCTTTAAAGCTTTAAGCCACCATTTTCATGTCCTTCTAAAAGATAATGGAACACTTTCCATACAGATGGAACCATAACCCAAATCCAAACACTGAGATGATCAGATCCTGACACTAGCTATTCTTTGTGCATTACAATTAGCACCATCTTGTGGTTTGGAGGCAGGGAAATAGAAAGACGAGTGCATACACAAACATGGTTCACTGACCACTGGTCCTCTGGACCAAAATCTAATGGAAATGATTAACAAGTGCAAACATAACAGAATTGAAAGGTACGCTGTTTAAACATTTACATTTGGAAGAGTTAGTAATTTTCACAGTGTTCCTTATGCCCCTGAAATCTTTTATGTGGAATTAATTGAAAGCAGCATATCTTTCATATCCTATGGGCTTTATACACTCTATATAGGCAAAAGTACTGGGACACCTGCCATTACACCCACAAGAACTTAAATTACATCCCCTGTGCACAAAGCAATGTAATTTCCCATTCCCCAAGTTCCAGTGGGTTGTAATGACAGGCGTCCTACTTTTGTCTACATAGTGTAGACCTGTCTATTACTTTTACTTTTTCCATTAATTGGGGGAAGAGCACTACTGGCATTTGTTGTCTACATAGTGTAGACCTGTCTATTACTTTTACTTTTTCCATTAATTGGGGGAAGAGCACTACTGGCATTTGTTTTCCATGCAGTAATACGCTGTAGAATCTGAGGAAGAAGAACTGGAAGATGTTCAAATGTAGCATTATGGAGTTTTGGTCTATAACTATCAAACCAACAACCCAAAAAAGCATAACAACACCACCGACAGTCCAATTGGTACTGATAAATGCTTGCTAACATGCTAACTGGTGTCTTGTGCAATATAGTTAACAATGTTTCATTGTAAAGGTTTTTCTTCAGCCTTCACCACAGACCTACACCGAACATAGCCTGGGAGGCTATAGTGTAGGCAGCCCCACATAACCATGCCATCAAAATGGATTTAATAGATCACACTCAAAGTGTCAAATTGTTGCATAGTGTTACTTTAAGAGAATGAGTAAGCAGTGAGAATGAGAGAGGATCAGCAGAGAGGAGAGTGGAGAAAGGACAGGTAGAGAGTCAAATAATGAGATTTGTCTTTCATAGAAGTGCAGACACACTGCACATATACAGAGAGGACAGGAACTCTATGTAATATCTTGTCTTGTCAGTGGCCATCATGAAGTAGTCTATTACACACAATATACCTCCTCATCTCCAACAGATGTTCCAAGTGCACATGACAACTAGAAATCTTTTTTTTTTTATCAACAACAAAGCTTTCTTTTCCTTTCTTTTCTTTTCTTTTTGCGAGTGTAAAAGGCTTAAAGTTTAAATTCAGCAACGAACAAAATAATGTTTACCAATCAACACTTTGAACTTTTACAGTGAAGATACTGCAATCAGGGTGCCTAACATAATTGGGTGGGGGGGCGTTGGGTGGAGTGACACAGAAGAGCACTTGTCATTATTAATGCGTGTGCATAAGAATTCTGCCCTGATGTATCTAAATCACAGACCTCATTTAAAACTAATCAGCTAATGATTATTTTTCCACTTTATACGCCTCTCACAGAGAAAAAAGGCAAGCTCTTTTCTCTGAGCTTGAAATAATGGTGGTTCATTAGTCTCATATACTGACGTATCATTTTCTCTGTCATCCATCAACTAAAATGCACTGCACACAAAAGGAAAATGAAAAGGACGTTAGAATTGTCGTTCCCCCTCACCCCCAATCTCTCTGTGACAAGGCCTCTGTGGACAAGAGGTAGTTTCTAACCGTGTCCATTAAGCCAGAGGTTTCAGGGACTTTATCGGCCTTGTGCTTGTCGTATTTACTTTGCCTTTTTTATGTCAGCGCTCTACTAAAAATAAAATGGTGCAGTGGCCTTCACACAGAGTAATTTCCACTTCATCAGAAAAGTATGGCATCACTAGTTCAAAGCTACACCAAGTGGTAGACCAGTTTTAAAGGACCTCCTGGCTGGATGTCTCCTGGGTAAAATAAAATGCTAAAATATGAATCCTTCAGTCAAAGGTAAAAGACTGTTTTTTTTTTTTTGCCCTATTTGCACCCAGGAAGTTCCTATAATGATTTGGCAAGTTATATGCCCACATAAACACAGGTGACAGGAAATGTGTCAGAGTCTTTGATGTTTCAGGGAGGGGCAATGAAAACATATGGAAATGAAATGCCATAGATGGAAGGTTTTGGATTACAAATACGGAATCTCAGCATATCAAAGAGAGTATGCCTGAGTTTTTGAGTCAGGCACTAGTCAAAGTATACAGAGCCCTGTGCTCAAGCGATCTCTCTCTCTCCTCACTTGATGTGAAGAGGGCCCTCTATGTAACCAGAGGCAGTATTTTGCGCTCAAAAATATACTTCAATTGACCTTTGTGAGTTTCTCAAAGCCGCTGCATTTAGAAAAACCACTTAATCCCAGGGATGAGAAGCGCAAAGCATGAGTGTGTGTGTGTGTGTGTGTGTGAGAGAGAGAGAGAGAGAGAGAGAGTGAGTCAGGGTAAAGATATGTGCATGGACTGACATGCTCATCTTCCGACTTTCACATTCAAAAATAAATATGAGGGGGGAAAACAGAGAGAGAGAGAGAGAGAGAGGAATAATTCTGCAAAGCAAAGAGACTTACATACTGACTATCAACAAAGAACACCTACATGTATGTGATACTTTAAGGATTCCCACCACCCTCCAACTTTCTCTATTACAAAGTTTAACTGAAAGAAAAAAATAACAGTGATTGATCCAGCAAAAGCTGCATAGTAAACACTCCCTGAAATGGACCATAAAACTCTATTTATTCCTCTGATCTTTTTCAAACCCAGCCAATTCACTGCACCACTGCAGGATGTTAGTGGTGAGGGCCTAGCAGAACGCCTCAGCCAAACTCACCTTGCCCAGTCCTTCTGGATGCTGATATAGTCGCTCCAACCTAAGGATTTTTAAGAGCCGTCTTTAATTTACATGTGATTCCTATTTCTGGCAGCCAAGACTGAAATGCTTTAAAGCGAAATCTTAAGGCTGGGAGAGCGGGCAGAGGATCACAGCGTCTCGCGGTGGAGCTGGCTGCATGAATTAGGACGACACTCTTCTCCAGCGCATGGGGAGGGTTGAGCCTTCATCATATTCATGAGGTAAAGAGGAAAGGGGAAAAAATAGCTGATAAGAGCCTGTGTGAGTCACAGTTTTTGACCGGCAGAAACAACCACCAAGAGTGATCCTTTACAGCCACTGCCTTCGGTGTTTTGTCATTTCTGAATACACTACTTTTAGGCCCTGGTCCCTCTCAATAGTTCTGTACAAAAAGAGAGTCATTTTTCCAACAAGACGTGGTGGGGTGGGGTGTGGGTTGGTGAAGTGGGAAGTATGAGAAGATACTTCACGCAGTGATTTCCTCACCATATGAGTCAACTAGGGAGCTCTTTATTCAGCTCAATCAAACAGAATTAAAGTCGACGGAGTGAGGAGAGGTTTACGCTTCGGGAACTTAAGCGTCACCATCCCCACTTCCAAAATTCTGTCGCTACCGGCGATCCTTTATTTAAGATGCATCCAGGCTACTTATTTTTTGGGGGGGACAAGCGACACAGAGCCATCCATTTCCCCAGCATCCCATCCAGTCTTTCCAAGTCCCAAGTGACAAGCAAAGTAATTAGCACCAGCTCATCAAGCTAAAATTAACTCTCCGCTTCTTATCCCGCCCTTGTTTATTTACTGAGCAGTAACTGGGGTGTAGCGCTCACATTCCCCTGTTCATGTCACAACTGTTTCAAGCATCCAGGTTTTCCACTCTTTCTTTTTCCTTCTTCAGTGATGTTACACTGACCTCTGCTGGATGAGTACATCGCCCCTGATTTTCACGTGGTGAACAAGCGAGAGAGAGACAAGACACAGAGAGAGAGCGAGAAAGAGAGAGATTTATCATGCTCTGGGCTACTTGCCATGACAGGATGCACAGTCTTTTTTTTCCCCCTCCTCTCCTCTGCTGGATCAAGCTGTCGTCCTGTCATCTCCTCCACTGTCTTTTTCGGGGTTTCTGTGAAGGAGAGATAGAACAGGATGTTCACAAGGCACCTCAGCAGGAGGGAGCAGGCTTGACAAGTCGTCCCTCATCATCCAACAACTTCCTGTCTGACAATCACAACTGTCTGCACCATTGTTCCAAAACAAGCCACCACCTTAAAAGACCTGTGGGCTGACAGATTTTACACATATCAAGGTTTAGCTTCTCAGTGTTTATGCCTGGAGGGGAGGAGGGGGGAGCATGCTCCACAACACAAACACTCAAAGATGCAGACTAACCTCCGCTAGCACACTGAAAATCTATTTGCATACCAAACAAAAACACAGCAGAGCTAAGTATCAAGGATCGTCGGCAACCTGAACAACAACGCAAGGCAACAGAGTTTGAGTGTGATGGAAACACCAAGGGCCTATATCTGAATAAACTGACACAAGTCGGGTTTTAAAATCCCATAAAGCATTTTGTCAAGTCATCTCTCATATTTCCTTCCCTTTCATTACTCTCATGACTGATCAGAGAGACAATCACAAAGCATGTTCTTATGTTTCTGTTTGGTTTGGATACCAACAGGTTTTACATTCCCACTTATGCCCTCCCTAATGTCAGTTATAACCTATACGTTTCTCCATTAATACTTAGATAGATAGATACTTTATTGATCCCCAAGGGGAAATTCAAGGGTCTCAGTAGCATACAGACATCACACACAACATGCACTTACAGCAGAAATGGTAAACATAAGTATACTGTAAGTATAAACATATAACTAAACTCCACTGTACAATAAAGACAGTAGAAGATAAGAAAGATAACAAAACTAACAAAACTAAATACTAAATACACTATATAAATTAAATTAAGAAAGTCCAATGTGCTTGAGGGTGATCAAGCATAAGACACTTGTAGTGACAGGGCAGGGACTGGTAAGGTGCTAAAGGGAGCGAGTGTCATGTTGAAGGTGCAAAAAATTGTCAGCAAATATAAAACTTTTGCTGGTTGTACGGCAACACAAAAACTCTTTCAAAGGGGTTTTGTGTGTGTTAGAGAGATAAACAGCACCACTACATGATAAATAACCTGACAGCCTTAATGATAAATTAGATGTCCCATATTCATGACTCATTGAGCACATTTGACTGCAGTCATATGGCTTCACTGCTGTATCTGCGCTGCACCAGTATTTCATGTCATACTATTTTTATCATCGCCGTTTAAAAGCATTTGAAAAGTGGAGACGAATCACAGATAACATGCAATTCCTTGTCCAGTCTTATGTAGTGTGAGAGAAAATTTTGAGGTTATAGCAGCTGAAAAATGGGGGGTAATTTCAGCACACAGAGAAAACGTGATCCAGCATCCCTCTCAGCAAGCAGAAACCTGCCATGTCTTTCATTTCATCTCATTTGAGGTCCTGCAACTTTGAAATCTGTGAGCGAGTCAGAGCCTAACCTACCTATGATTATCAAAGTCCATAAGTGTCCCTGTGCACAAACCTTCAGTTGAACAGGTGCAGGTGAGGCAGGTAAGTATCATCCAAGAGTGAAAGATCAAAAATCACCGCACACTGATCGCTGTTCACTTAATATTTATATGATTATCTTCTGGTCATGAATCTGGGAGAGAGAAGCAGGAGCTACAGTAAGCATTCTCTTGTAATGCATTCTGTTTGGTTTTTTGTGGTAGCCTAACTTTCAACTGCCCTTGTAATAACAGCAGCCAGGCTGCCTTATGGCCTCCTTACACCAAACAATCTTTGACAAGATTTGGGAAAGATTCTTCAAAGATTGGAGTCTTTTAAGTAAAGCTTGAATGGGGGGGTATTAGTTAAAAGACTACAATCTTTCAAGAATCTTTCCCGAATCTTGTCAAAGTTGTTTGGTGTAAGGTGGCCATTGCATGATATTATATCTACGACAGAGTATTAGGGCCACACATAAGGAAAAAAAATATATTTTTGCCATGACGAGATTAAACTCGACAAATTTCGAGAATAAAGTTGAAATATAATGTCGACTTCAATCTCAACATGCGGGTTAGTTAGTATGCTATAGTTGTTACTAAACCCAATTCTGAAGTAGCCTACAATTTCACCAAATCATCCAGGCCAGTGGTTCTCAAAGTGGGGTCCGGGGACCTTTGGGGTCCGCGACCCATAGCCAAGGGATCCGCAAAATAATTTGCTTGAAATTATAAAGTTGAGTTTTATTATTTTAAAAATTTATATCTACAGATGATGCCCCTTTTCACCCATAAAACTTAGGTCATGAAGAACCATTCCGACTACTGCTTAACTTGGCTTATTTGATGAATGTGTAGACATTTTTGAGTCAGTCCATGTTGTCAAGTGATACAAAATCCAAAACTGACAAAAGACGAAGTTGCACATCTGCCAAAAAAACATGGGATAGTGGACCTGTCCACAACTTCAGAGAATACAAATGACATGCTTTATTGTTACGGTTATGAGGGGGTCCTCGGAATATTTTCTCCCCCAAAAGGGGTCCTTGGAACCAAAAACATTGAGAACCCCTGATCTAGGCTACACAAGCCATTTTGTTGAGTCGTCAGCCAACTGATTGAGTCTGAGACCAACTGTCCAGATTCAGTGGCAGCTACTTTGGATCCAATCTAGTTTTGATGGATATGTCAAGATTAAAGTCGACAAGAATTTGTTTAGCAAGACCAAAGTGCAGGCCAAGTTATGTGGATTATGATACACCAACATGATGGTAACAATTGTAAAGATGTCTTAGGCTATACTGTAAATAATCAACTTAAATTCCAATTGTTTCTAAAATGGGCTACACATTCAGTTAGTAGCTAACAGCCACATGGAACAACTTAAAATAAAAGGCTTCCTCCACCCAACAAAGATTGTTTAACTAGGCCATGCGACATGAGGTCAATTAATAGGCCTATCACTGGATATCAGAGCTTAACCCCAGTGAAATGAAATGTTCTCGAAGTCTGCTCTGTTAGTTGTTTTTTGGCCTACAATTACGACTTGTTGGTGATTTTGTTTTTGATGGTAAATTTAGGCTTGGTTGTTGATTGGCCGCTGTAGGAAATGCACTTGACTAGCACAAGGAATGTAACACAGACATAATATACATGTATATTATGTCTATGATGTAACACCTGGTAGGCTAGGCCTATCTGGGAGCCATAATGCACATGATGGAGGTAGACCAATCGTAAATTCAGCATTGGTTATGCGACCCTACGTTGTGTTAACACCATTTTTTACAAGACACAGAAGTCTACCTTATTTGAAGTCATTGAATGTTCAAGGTGGTCCTCTCATAATCTCTGACAAACAGGCATGGCAGCAGGCTGGCCAATAAAATGGAGATAATTTTCGATAGCCCTAGAAGACAAGACGTTTTTTTATGGTTTAAATAATAGCAGTAACAGTAAGGGATATGCTTTTATCATATATCTGTGTGTCTCCCTACCTTGATTAAGCCTGTATCCATGTTTTGCTTAAGTTAATTCCTCAGGCCATCAGTGACAGCTAGGGTTGCACTTGCCACATTTGATTTGTGAAAATAAATGCCTTTAATTATATATAGTACTACTACTATACTAATACTAGTATACTAGGCCTATTACTGGTTTTAAATAATAATTTATTAACAAATGCTGCAAATGTTATACTGTTTAACTATAGGCTAAATGGTGCATTCATTGTCACTTTAAGGTTGCTGAGTCTAAACGGTTCTTATAATGCCCTTTCACCAGCTCTTTTAAGATATAAGGCTAATCCATAAAACATTAACAATACTATGCATATTAAGTTGTTCGCCTACCCACTCCGAAAAGTTACACATTTTCACCCTGTCGGCGTTGTGTAGGCCTGTGTAGGCTATCTCTTTTTTTTCGCCACTGGCCCTGACTTTGATTGTAGCCTATATCCTCCTCCGTCTCGCGCCCCATTTTATCAAACCAAAACGGGACATTTGGTGTCACGGAAAGATTATCAATTTTCCGGGACAGACATTAAAAAAGAGAACAATCCCTACCAGAACGTGTGGTAACCCTAGTGACAGCGTCTAGGCATATCAAACTGTCTGCATTTGACGATATGCATCTTATTTTAATGTGGTAGCCTACAGAGTGACTGTGGCCTTAAGTCAGTGATTTCAATGTTTACATTCCTAGGTTTAAAAAAAGTCACGGTTTACAAAGAGAATGTCACTAGACCTGTATTTTGATAGTAGGCTATCATATCCCCGTATCCTCGATGAGAAGGACTTTTATTTTTCAAGTAGTGAAGCTTGCACGGAAGTCAGACTGTAGACGTCAGTTTACTACTGGTACACAAAGGCACTGGGAGTCATCACCATGGCTGACATATCACTATACCTTACCAATGTTAATGTCACTGTTGGGCAGAAGATGGACATGGTGGAGACGGTAAGCTGTTTTTACAAACGTGAAACAGAAATGCCGATTAGGACTTCTACTGGGCCGAATGCATAGGCTACATGTATCTAGCTAGCCTGTCAGTTCTTCGGCTGCAACTGTTAGACAGTGCAAATACATTCCTCCTCATCGTCTGTTTATTTAACGTCAGATGACATTTTAGGAAATAGATCGTAATCGGTTAAACTGTTTGGACCCAATGGTGTTCAGTTTGCACTGGAATGAAAAGCTTGTGTCCAAAAGATGACAGAGGAGGATCACTTGTCTTTCAAATGTGTGTTGCTCAGACTTGCATTGGTTTTATCTTAACACCCTTGAAATCAATCAAAAACTTTTCAGGGGTTAGGTTGTGGACACCTGTATTTGTGGCTAAACTGATTGTGTGTGTGTGTGTGTGTGTGTGTGCACGTGTGTGCACTTAGGATCCTACCTCAGGGAAGGATTTTGAGTGTGTGGAACTGGGAGACCTGGGGAAGAATGATCAGAGACAGGAGAAGACTCCTCGCAGGGTCATACATTTCTCCAACGGAGAGACCATGGAGGAGTACAGCACAGACGAAGAAGAGGAGGAGGATGAGAAAGAACCAGAAAAGAAAGATCTTCTGGCTCCAGTTGACATGGTGTGTGTGAGAGAGAGAAAGAAAGAGAAAGAGAGATCTTGTAGGCGGTTGGATATTTTAAGCATACTTGCATATTCCTTCATTTTTCAAAGAGTAAGTGCATGGTGTTCAGGGTAATGCTGTTTGCATTTCAGTCCAAGCTGACCTGGGGCCCTTATGTTTGGTTTCAAATGTGGAGAGCTGCCACATCTACAATCTCAGGTGAGCCATGGCTGTAGACATTGAAACTGTTGTAATTCTTGACAGTCGGTGAAATGATCATATACTCTTGAGTTGCTGTAATGAACTTGACAACTAGTTTAAATAACCAAGATTGTTATGTGTTTTTCTTTTCTTCTTCTCAGCATGTGATTACTTGGGCGAGAGGATGGCATCACTCTTTGGTATCACCTCTGCCAAATATCAGTATGCCATCGACGAGTACTACAGGATAAAGAAGGAGGTTTGTAAACCTTTGACTTGTATTGTCTCTCTCAGGTTAAAATCTGGTTGATTGATAAAACTGAATGATTTGTGATTTGTGTCTGAATCTGACATGAATGAAATATACAGAACTCTCATTATGTACACTTGTATGTCACTTGTGATTTGTGAACCAAGATTTATCCGTGTTTAATCCTGATAGCAGACTTTTTTCTGCCTCTCTCATAATGTATTGTTTTCAGAAAGAGGAAGAGGAAGAGGACAACCGCCTGTCGGAGGAGGCCGAGCGGTACTTTGAGGAACAGCAGGGCTCCAACAGTGAGACCCGGGAGCCTGAGACACACCAGCCGGAAGGAACAGCCCCTCAGGTGACCCACGGAGACCCTCAGGCTCCAGCCGCTACTGCAGTTAGCATCCCCGCCATCGTCACCAGCACTTAACCAAAGCCACAATGGCCCGAGTAGCCAAAACGTTACGTTGTTTCCATTCAGGTTTTTGAGTGAGGCAACTAGAATTTTTATTTAGTGCACTAGTCTGGTTTGTTTCTGAGGGATTAACCACACAGGACGTTCGGCCATAGGTAGGACTCCTGTGAGCTCCTGTGTTAACTCTGCGTTCTTCGCCAGTGGCCTTACTAGACTGATCCCAAAGCAGAATACAGCTGCTGCTGCTGCTGCTGCTGTTGCTGTCGCTACCAAGACGTTATGAAGGACCGACAGAGTTGTGGGATGGGGAATCTAACATTGCCATAGACCTAAATGCACTCCTCACATAGGAAGCCTAAGATAGAGTGAGTTCACGTAACACTAGACCTGAGATAATATCTCAACTCAACACTTCTTTTTACATCATGTCAACACTTTAATTAGGTATTTGTTTCTTCGATAGGCCTTCGATGATAATGTGGCGAGGTATTCTACTCGATAATCAGCCATCTCCCACTAGTCTTAAAAGATACAAAGCTGGGAAAAAGGCCTTAAACTCTATGACTCACTGATGAGTTGTAATAAACCTTATTATTTATATATTTATTTATTCTTTTTTTTCCTGGAGGTTTTTTTACGTTACGTAAAGTTTTGTATTATTTTTTTCTATTTAACACACTCTAATAAAACTGTCTGTAATGCATATGGATGTTCCTCATTTGTGCCTTTTGTTAATATTCTTCTTCTTTGTGTAGCCTACTCTCCTTATCTGTCTGCCTGGTTTCGCTTGTTACGTGTGTTTGTAGTAGGGGCTGACGTCTTCCCAGTTGGCTACAAAGGGCCTCTCTGTCCGTGGAAGGTCCGAGGGCAGCTGAGGTCATTCTGTCAGACTGTCAGACATGCACGGAGTGCACCCGGGGTGAGGTGAAGGCAGGCAGATGAAATTCAGAGCATGCAAGTCCAATCAGTAACCAGTGCACAAGGAGCTGAGCCTGCCTCGTAAGGAATGGCTTGTCCTCCTGCTGCCCTCTCAGACTGTCTTCTTAGATTCATACAGTATGTCTGCTCATAATATGAGTCTTTTTTTCACCAAGCTGTTTATTCAAGAAGACCACTGAAAGATGATTTTGTTCAAACCTTGTCTATATCATAAATGGGTCTCAAGACCTGTAAAATAATTCTGTTCAAACCGTATGTCTTCATATTTTTAGCCCTTGATATCATTTCAGTTTTACAGCCTGAAAAATGTAATGCATCTGGGAAGCCATGTTTGGACATTAATGTATTGCAAAGTATTCATAGCATAGCCCAAACTTTGTAGGACGGAAGACAGACTGTTCTTGGCATGACTGAACCACTAAAAGTTTGTATTGCATGCTCAAGGCCCTATATTTGGGAATAAAAGTGCAAAAAGAATGACATTGAGGATATTATTAAGTTGTTTTTTGTACCCATTTGGTATCAATTATTATATTTCCTTTAAATGCAATATCTTATTAATGTTGTGCCAATATTTGAAGTCTCCACAAATAATGTTTTTTTATATATACTGTACATAGGAGAGATATTAAATTCCTAGTGCTATTCATGGGTTTCATCAGGTCCCTTTCCACAGGTGTATTACGGTAATCAAGCACCATGCAGTCTGCATTGATAATTAAGGTGCTTGATTTTATACACCTGTGGAAAGGGACCTGATGAAACCCATGAATAGGTAGGGGATTTCACACAGCAGCCAATCAACAACCATCAACAACTATGTGGAAGTAGCTCATTGTACAGGCATTTAGTGTACAAAATGGCAATGTTGTACCATAGATACATATATAAAAATGTCAATGTTGTACCATAGATACATATATACAAATGGCAATGTTGTACCATATAAAAATGGCAATGTTGTACCATAGATACATATATAATGTTGTACCATAGATACATATATAAAAATGTAAATCAATGAGCAAACAGTACAGCCTTTAAATGGACAAGTCATACTGAGCACATGTTTGTGTTCCATCCTACAAGTCTGATCAGGCTACAAATAATACTTGTTAAGATATTGACACCCAAACATGGCTTCCAAGATAAGGCATTTTTGAGAATCTAATAACTAAATAAATCAAGGAAGATCAAAAAAAGTAATTGTAAAAACTGAAAAAACTTTACAGGTATTACACCAGGCACGTAACTGAAGCGCTCTGGTCTCTGGTGGAGCTTATGCTGTAATATTTAGCTTTATGATCAAAGGAGCTGGTTACAATAGAAATTATAGCGGTGCGATACGTAATAGACCAGACTAGAATAGACCAGAAACTATCTTTACACTCCACAAACAGAGCGCTAACACTAACACACCCGGCTGTTAGTTTTGAAACCTAATCATTGTAAAGACAAACTCTTAGCAAAATCTGAGATGGTGTGGCAACCATTTTCTTGGATTCTGTCTGATTTGACACTGAATGACCCAATAATTCTTTAACTGTCTATTTAGAAATTAGCTGTTTCTAATGCTGTTTTTAAAAAGCACGCTTGGTCAGAAAAAGGCCACCATTTCTTACATTGTTTATGTTTATTCAACAGAATAGACCATAGAATATGGTGATCACTTGATTAACTATTTTTTTTTAAATATGACTAAATGTGCAGTAGGTGAGTGAATAATGCAGAATCTGTGATGTAACCTGTTAGTCACTGGCTGTGAGTCTAGTGTGGAGATTCCAGTAGTCCAGTCAAGTGGACGGCTCTTCCTTATCCTCTTCTTCCTCTCTGCTGGTCTTAATTTAAAGTCCTTATCCACCACAAACCGCACAAGAAAGGGTTTTGTCAGTGGACAGTACAATAGTACGCTCTGTCACAGAGAGCTATGGCAGGGGAAGAATCTGTGGTATACACAGACACACACACACACACACAAACACACACATCCCATCTGCTGGGAATCACACACACACATGCTTCATACACAAATGAAGTTACCGGTTTTGCCTCCCCTCACCCAACTGCTGACGGTTGCCTTAGTCACCATTCAGCAACTTTCCATTGTCTGAGACATTCCCCAGGCCAGAAGCACATCTGGCCTGTATAATGGCACGCTTTATAAATGTAGCTTTGAGTAATGTGAGGGTAGGGAGTGTATTGAAGTGTGTAATATCTCAGAATAGAACGCAACCTCACGGATGGTCGTATGACCAGCGGTCGGGAGAGGAATGCTGTGACTGGTGTTCTGCCATGACTAGTCACTCAGGACATATTGACTCACTGGCAGAATTTTCATATTGTTGTCACAGACCACAGTGCAATCAACCTTCAAGTGCAGACCACTAGGTGGTGCTAGAGTGCTGTTCCGATGCAGCTTGTGGGAACTAAGTGTCGGAACAATCACTTGCATGTACAAGTGGAAAAACTAGTGGTTATACCTTGAGACTAGCGTGTGGGTGGTGGAAGATCAATCAATGCTATCTGCTGTTTGATGTGTGTCAGAGGGGGCTAACTTGAAGGAAAGATGCCGGTGTTTAGCAGTGATTCTGAACACTGCTTGTTATGGGAAATTGGTACAAAGGCACTGCCTGTGCTCAGCAGAGTTGACCACCCCCCTGAGTATATTTAACATTTTTGGGGAAGCAGAGGTTGGTATTTTTGTGTGCTCTGAGGCTGAGTCGCACGTTTTGTGGTTTTGCACACATCCAAACTCAAACACAAGTCAGACATTTTACAGCTGATACTTCTGGGCTTTATTTTTGTTTTCTTTTTTTCAAAAGAATGTCCTAACCACAGTCGAACATGTTCTTCAAATTTCCCCAGCGTTGTCCTTTTTTTTTTTAGACTGCAGCCTTGTGTCCTAGTTAGTTTTCATGAACGTTGGAGTCAAAGTGAGGAGTTTTCACATTGTGTACATTCCAGCCCGGGCTTTGGCAACATAAGACTTTTTTTGTTTGTGTTATTGTTGTCGTTTCCTCTCTGGCAAACCTCCATCCATCTCACTATTTAAAACCAGCTGATGGAGTGGGCGTCTGGGCGCCTTTTTTTAGTCGGGGCCTAACAACAGACACCTGCATTCAGGCAGCCAAATGCTACTGATGAAAATAGCAGACGCCTGTCCGCAAAGCCCCACCACGGCCCTCCATTTAGCCGTGGCGAGGGGGACTTCCAGCATCCGTCGCTCCACCTCCCCCCTCGCTGTCTCGTGTGCACTTCCTAATGCTGCAGTCAAAACAGAGCTTGACTCTTTCTCAATGCTATATAGGTGAAGCTTCAAGGTTCTGTACACCAAAGCAAGAGTCGAAGCCAAAATGCAAAACAACACAAGTCAAACAAAAGCAACCTAAGACCATGCCTGGGGGGTCTCAGAGCTCTGAGAAGGAAAGCATGAGCTGACATGCTATACATGTGAGCGGTTTTAAGATGGGAAACTGACACCTTGACATTTTAGTGCACACCCATTTCAGTTACATTTGCATTTTAGACGTGTACCAGTTTTTAAAAGTCAACAGACTTCAAGTCTGGATTCCAATGCCAAGTATGTGTGCAGCAGTTGGCCTTTGCAACATTCCCTGCCCATACAGCTAAAACCAAACCCCACCCCATGTACTTCATATAGTTTCTCGTTTTCGTTTAAGGCCCTGTAATTGCTTAGAGTTTAACCTGCATGTCTCACACCTTATTATATCTCACGCAGAGTTTGACAGTGACATGCATGTCTCAAGTGGAATGCAATTTGGGGGTTTCCTCCCTCTTTCATCTGGCTAAATGAGCATCCAACTGGCTGCATGATCACAGACATTAGTGAAGAGTCTGATGGTTAGGGTGGGGGTGGGAAGCTTCTTTGGAGACATCTTTTTGCACAGCAGGTTTGCCGTCTGCACCAAAAAAAAGAGCGTGTCTCTCTCTCTCTCTCTCTCTCTCTCACACACACACACACACACACACACACACACACACACACACACACACACACGCTGGTTCACTCACAGAGCCATGGAAAGTCCCTGGCAGGACACCACCTCTCTGTTTTGCAAATGCAACCAGGCTGTGTGACTTTGCTACCACTCCACGGTATGGTATGGTGATCTGCACAAAGACCGCACGCACACACCCGTGAAAAGATAACCCAAGAGAGAACTGCCCTACTGTGATGCCCACACAGTGACCATTTATTTGGCATTTACTTGCATTAATCAGTGAATGAATAGAAAGCACACACTGTACCTATCAAGTAAGACAAGAGTATTTTCAGCAAGAGTATTTGAGATCTGACTCTTTTATGTTTCATGTTTTCCCTCTATTCTCTGTGCAGGCATATCATATCTCATAGCTATATCTCTCATGTTTACTCATAAAAGGAGGTGATTTTCATCTTGAGGAAATTAAACCTTGTGACTTGTGTCTTTCAGTGTTTGTTGTCTCTATCCGGATTCTTATCATTCTCCGCAGGAGGAAGTGAAGTCCCCTTGATTTTCTAGTTCTGTTCAGCTCATGAAGTGGCCTAGTCAGAAAGGAAGGACTACTTCCTAGTAAAAGCTGACGGTTTTAAAAGTTTCACAACAAAAACTGACAAATGTTATACAGAGAATTCAGCTGTCTCTTTTTATCCAAAGGTATTGCTTAACACAGTATATTGTTTGCACACATTTAAGCGACCAGCCAAGCTTCTTCTGTTCTTCCAAGAATCACAATGCACTCTTAGTACTCTAGTTTCCTTTGATTTTCTGCAATGGTTCCGTATTCTGCAGCATGCTAGCCTCCATGTAACCTAGGCCCAATTGAAAACATCCTCTTTTCTAAAACTGGGTGTGGTTTGAAAACATTCCCACAGAGTGTAAAAAGGTTACTGTGAGTTACATAAAGGCGGTAGCCATAGAGACTAATCTGAGACGGTAGGAACACAGTGTTCCCTCCACACCCTCCTTTGGCTCACAGACTGTGCCACCCCAAACACTGACTATGTAAACAATGTTACCACTGACGAGTTGCTTCGAATACGTTTTGTTTCATTCCCTTGTATCCTCCCTCATGACATACGGCTCACGGACCATCTGTGCAGACCCTGCCGTGTCTTTGCCCCATATGAAGTGCTGTTTCTGAAGCCTCTGGACTCTGCTGTGCCATTTGGACATTTGAAACATCACAAGGGCCTACCTGACAACGCTTTATTGCTCACAGGATTGTCGTTATGTGTTATTTTTGTCTCCCAAGAGGAAATGCTAACGATAAAAGAGAACCAACATCCAGGAAGGAAGGAAAATCCCTGCATTTGTGGACGCCAGAACAAACCCCACGCACCGCTTGGTGGCCCACAGTAGATATTTATAGCCATAGCCATTCAAATGAAGTACAGTACATCCAGTGTGTGTCCTCTTATAAGTGTTTGATGTACAGTATTTAGGCTTTTGTGTTTAGCAAAGACTTGCGCTCTGGCCCAACTGCATATTAAATACAGTAACTTTCTTTTGCTCAACCAATTACTTCTGTAGGGGAGTGATAAAGTCAAATGCTTTGTACTCTATATATTTCCATATGTAAATAATTTTATCCCTTTTTAAGTTCATGTACATTGTCAATAGAGTCTACATTTGTAACATTAAACTGGACATCATAGGGCATGTTAGATCAACTACCAGTGAACTAGTGTATCTGTTTGGAAAGTCCATCTTATGTAAATATTCCGAGTTGTGATTATGCTTCCGCCTGGTTATGTCGTTTAATTCAATAGAGTCGGCTGTGTGCAGCTGCGTGTCAGACAGTAAGGAAAAGGATTTCAGGCAGAGCCATGCTTCCCGACTCCCAACTGTACTTTGACCTTGTAAAAGCACACAGAAGCAGCACAAGGAATTCCCCTGAAAGTTCAAGCGATTGCAGATGTGCCTCTCCCTCTCTTTCTTTCTCTCTCTCTTTCTCTCTCTATCTCCCCACCCCTCTACCAAATTGCTTGGCACTGTGCTTCAGGCTCTGGACAGTAGCGCTCACGTCCAAGACTTTGGTCTGGGAAGGCGATCAAGTGCAAACAAGTCGTGTGTGCGCTGCGCTCCACTAAACGGCTGGCCCACGCGAGGCTGAGTGCGTCTGGCCTGGCCTGCTGACAGCCTGGGATACGCATTAAGAAACAGAGGGAGCGCCGACCAGGGGGAAAGTTCAGGGGATTTCAGAAAAGGGGAACCGTGAAAGTCTGATTCCGGAAGGTTGCAGAGGCACTGAGAGCAGTTTGTTGTCTCGCATGCCTTACGCCTCCTTGACATAGTGTCTCTCACGTGTAACTCAAATGTCTGTTGTTGTTTTTTTTTTAAATCCCCCTCCATCTGGCATGTGTGCCTTCATTCATTGACACTCAGTTGACAAAGACTGACCCTAGACTGACCTACAGATTCTGCTCTTAATCAAATAAAACATTTGCGATCAGGCTGCAGAGGGAAAAAGTTCAAACTTCCTGCTCGTTTAACAGAAAGACAATGAAACGTGACAAACAGTCTATCTCATCACGCGTCTTTAGTCTTGTAACCTTGGGGCCCAAGCAGTTTCAGAACACTTTACGCCCGACTCTGCAAAAACAAAATCCCTTGTCGTCTTTTTGTATCTCAAGTCATCAGGTGCTCAGTGCGGATAAAGTGCTGTCCTGCCTGCTGGTCATCACGCCGGAGGAGCCTACGAGGCAAGGAGGGAAATTCCGAGGGCGAAGCACTGGGCCAGACTCCCTTTGTGAACTCACTCTGGTTTATTTAAAAAAAAAAAAAAAATTTCTTAAAATTGGATGGGTCACGCGTGTACCAAGTACAACAGATCCATTGTCTAGCCACATCTGTTGTCAACCATATGTCCTTTCTTTTGTAACAGTTTTGAATACCGGTATGAGTTAAACATGAAAATATTAAAGTGATACCAAAACATTTGGGTCCTTTAAGGTGGATAGTGACTTATAGATTGCATTAATTTGGGGAATTATGAACAGAACCACAAAATTAAAAAGAGCAACATTGGTTTGACTTTTTATTTTATTTGACAAAAATAAATTTATCTTCAAATCTTCAAGACTTTTTGTATCCTCAGCAGTGTGTGTTGCATAAAACAAGGGGAATGCTTTATCTATCTAAATGTTTCAGACATTTTATTTCAGTTAAAATAAAACCTATAGTCTGCCTTAGGTAACAGGTCAGTTCTATATGAGCACAGCCCATAATGAAACAGTTCTTTCCTCTTTACTCACAGTGCCATTGAGTGACCTTTGTTTTTACTTTACCAGTAGGAGGCAATTACTCCCTCTAAATTCCCCGTTCTTTCCCGGTCAAGCTCCCACCAAGCCAACTGAGCACCCACCATTTAACACACATTTATTTTTGGCTCCGTGTGTCAATCTTACCAAATGTGGCCAATGAGCAAAACAGTTTCCCCTTCAGGGGACAGTTGGTGAATTCACACTCACATGAGGTGTTGGGTCAGCATAGAGTATTGTTGGCTAAGGGGAAAAAATGTACACTCACTGAAAATGCACTGTAAAGCAGATTATGTGTTATGAGAAAACATAGTTTCCCTAAATCCTACTGGTGGGATTAACCGTTGCCGTGTGTATGTGTGTGTGTGTGTGCGTGTGGGTGTGTGTATGTCTGTCTGTGTGTGTGTGTCTGTGTATTCCACTGTACTTGCCAGATGTGCTGCTAATTGAGATTCTTTGATTACTTAAGTATTCATTTTGTTTAATTGTTTATTTTAACACTGCTTTCGGGTTGAGACGGTAAAACCACCTGTAATAGTACCTGTGCATCACCATGAACGAGTCTGTATGGAGCACCAAGTCATTTGGGGTTGTCATATGTGTCATTTTGTGAAGTAGCTCGCAATGCCATACAACTTTGTTTGGGAAATTCAGGAAGATTATAGGCTAGGTCACACAGGGATGACGACTGCCCCATTATCTTTGAGCGACAAAGATGATGTTGTCTACTCGGGAACCCCCAGACACAGCTGCAGACTTGTTATGAACACAAACAAGGAGTTCAAGCCTGCCTGTGCAAAAGACCAGTTGGAAGTTCATGCCATGTGTGTACTCATGGAATTTCCTATCGTTTTTCACATCCATAAACGCATGTATTCGTAACATAAAACATTCATGGTGTACTGTATCTGCAGTTTGGTGTCGTGTTCACCATACAGAGAGGTCTTTCCAGAAAAAAGGGGGTGACAGTATTTTCATTTCTTAGCGCCCTGTAGCAAACCAAAGTCCATTTTATGTATAGCATACTTCAACCAAGTACCAGAGAGGGATTCAATCAAACCAACAAATATCAAAGTGTGCTCAAAACATGCATGACCCACAAGAAACATTAAATAACGTTTTATCTGTACATCTGAGACAACATGTGATGGGTGAACTAAAGTCTTTGAAGGCTGCAAATGCATGTTTAGAGTTGTGCCATTTCATATCAAATGCCTCTGAGCAGTATGAGCTCATCTATGAGCTGTGTGCCTGTGCGTCTGTTAAAACTTCCACTATCTTGTAATAATACAGCACAAGATGAGCACACATCCAAGTACACATGACTACATCATTAATGTATCGATTACTCAGAGTCTGTGTAATGTGTACTGAACCTTTTTTTTTTAGCTTACTATACTTCACAGTTCTCACCCTTCGAAAGGAAAGCGGAAGAGGACTGATGGGTTTTCCCTTTTTTTCCTGTGGCATAACACAAGTACCACATATAGTTTTTTTTTTTGTTTTGATCTTCTACATCCTGCTATGCATCAAGCTCATATAAGTCACATTGAAGTTGACATCTTTCTGGTGGTGGTTTAAACGAAGGGTCATTGAAGTGTCATTAAAAAAACGATTCGATGTGACATACTGTATAGGTATATGTGTCAGAATGAAGTGACTGGCCTTTGATGACCTGCAGATGAATGGTTGACCTCTGACCAAGACACACATACACACACCTGCTCCACCTTGGGGTTGGGACAATTGACTCAAGATCTCTTCCCACTCAATATCATTGACCACAGCTTCCTGCAGTACAGATGGTGTTTTACCTAACTGACATGGTGTACTGTGGCGCTGAGCTGAAGCAGAGGCAGGAAAAAGAGACACAGTGAAACACGCCTCCAGAGCAGCTCTATGAAGCACAGCGTTAAGCAATCAGGGGAACTCAGTACCACAATGTGGTGGGCGCCAAAAAAAAAAAAAAAAACACCAGAGATCTCATCTTCCTTTTATGCACATGTGTGAGATGCTGTCTGATATGCTGTTTTTTGGCCAACAGCTTTCTTAACACCGTATGTACATCATACAGGACTTGTGTTAAATGTAGTTCCTAAATGCATACTTTCCAAATGCATGTGGTGCACTGGGAAAGTTTACTGACCATTTGCATTTTTTTTTTGTCATATTTTGCCACCTTTCAAACTCATCTAAAAATATCCACAAATAAACAATGGCAAAGCAAAAACAGGTTGTTACTGCTACTGACTTTTTTTGTTCATTGATGAAAATAATCACAATATCCCACACACATCCTTTACAATTTGGAAAGGCACACACCAGTCTATAGGCCTCACAGTTGATGTATGCTGGTCTCCCACAGACTTGCTGGACAAAAATGTGTCAAGACACAGAGACCCATTTTCTGCAACATTGAAACTGTTCAAGAGCATGGTAGACTCTGTTATTCTCACATGGAAAATATTTGGAACCAACAGTCCTCCTAGATCTGGCCACCTGACCATACTGAGCAATTGCGGACAATGCCATGGTCAGACAGAACCCAAAGGTCATTATGAATGAGATCCAGAGTTCAGATCAGGCCTTTATGGTAGAATGGTCAGACAGAAGCCATCCTTCCCTTAAAGGCACATGACTGCAGTTTACCCTAAAGCACCTGTGTGACTCCCAGACCATCAGAACAAATAAAAGCCAGAGCTCAGAACTGAACCCCACAACTGAACCCCCATTTTTAATGTTTGTCAACATCATTCACTGAAAGTTTGTGAAAGTCTTGATATAAAGTTCTGTAAATAGCAGTGATTAATTCACTCTTTTTCTTTCTTTGATTGACAGGGCTGACCCCCAAATGGACCGTGGAATCTAGCTGTCTTCATGGAAGTAACTTATCACATGCTGATGCTGCTTATAGAGACCTGTGACACCAAGACAGACAACAAACAAAAATTAACAAATAATAAAATAAAGAATTAATAAAACATTTTAAAAAGAAAATTCATGTTAACTTAGTCCAGTTGGTTGCATCTAAGTTAACCGGCTGAGAAAATTCCAAGGGCAATGATGGTAATATGATTATCAGATATGAAAATACATAAATTGGTTATTTCAGTATAGGCCTACCTAATTTTTAAGAAATTTACTAAATCACTAAAACCTGTTTTTACTTTCCTGTTGTGGAGTATTGTGTGAAGATGGATTAAAAATGTATTAAACCCATTTGAAGATAAGTCTGAAAGTGTACAGTGTAGAGAGCTTGAAAGGGTCTGAAGACTTTTTGAATGCACTGTATGCAGGTAATTCTAAGAAGTGTCACAGTCACTGAGATACTTAGAAGATTCTTGGTTGGAAAACAAAACGTCAAACCAAAGAAAAAATGCAATACATTGTAGAGAAGGTTACAAAAACAATAATCACTGCATTTATGCCTTTGAGCAACAGCATACCAACGATTCATTATGCAAAAAAAAAGAAGCACAGCTGGCATATCCTGCTTCTGAAAGATATACTGATAGCTGTGAATGCTGGCCTGTTCCCCCCCCCCCCAACCCCCCACCCCCCAAAGACCTGATCTGCAAAAGTTCCCCTCATTAATAATCACACACAAAACACGGACGCTCAGGAAGTAATGGAAAAGTCAACGTTGCCTTCACTATCAGTTTAAGACAGAAACTGTCTGTAGGACAGGACAGGAACTTATTTTCCAGATCCTGGGAATTTCTGAAAAACAGGTAAGGCTAGCCGACCGACACAGTTCCTGCTTGCATGCTCCTCAACAGGCCCTGTTGTATCAACTGAAACATGCCAATTCCCTTTAGAGATAATAAATAGAGTATGAATAAAGATCTAGAAATTTGCAGGGCATCTATTTCTGACACTGATCAACAATGACCCATATATTTATTGCAACTTCAGGGCTTTACATAAAAAAGCTTGACTGTTTAGCTTGATTTATTTATTAAAATGTAATTATTGTAGATGTTTATTTATGATATGCTATTTTCAATTTTATTCCAATTTAACTGTGATGATCTTCTCTGTAACCGTGGCATCATTACAAATGATTGAAGCTGTTCAGCCAAATAAAGAAATTAGAATGTCTCACAAGAACATTCTGAAATGTTTTTAAGCATTGCAGTAAATGTGTGCTTCGAGCACTTTGTGTACTGTACTTACTACTGTGGAAAACTGTGGTCATTCGGTGACATTTCTGTGGTGCCATGGTTTCCCCGCCTCCACAAGTCACAAGGTGGAAGGGGGTCCCTGAGAAAAACTGAGGGGGCTGGTCACACGCATAAAGAGAGAAGGAGACATATCTGTACTTAATCAGGGGGTGGGACACAGGATCTGAACCCTTGTGGGTAGAGTGTAGTGATTGTGTTTTTTTTCTTTTTTGGCCTTACGTTAGGCACTCCTGCATGGAGGACTCTGCATGCATATACAAATGAATTCTCTTGATTACTGATAAAGTGAAAGCTAATTAAAGAAAAGTATCTATTAATCCATAAAAAGGTTTTTGTATTTAGCAACAGCTTTTGTCAAAGCAATTTGGAAAACAATCAATAACTAGAAAGGCACATGGAAAATTGAGACCTCTGCCCATGCTAAATGGCAAAGGTCAACATCAAAATAATAATAATAATAATAATAATAATATTCTCTGTATCAGTCAACTGAGTTTAAAGTGGTCATGACACAAACAAAATGTTCAAAATGCTAAGCCTATCTGCTATGATTTAAATCAAACTTCTTGTGCGCACCTTGTGTCAAAATCCTGTGTCATCCTTCAAAGGGTCGGAAAGGCAAAAGGCAAACAATGGCTCGGAATGCATTGTGATGAATGCATGACACAACTCAATGTGGATAACTACATAATGTCTGTCCAACAGGGGATCGACGTAACTGGGAAATCCCCACCAAATTAGGCTAAATGGTTGAAATGGCAAACATTGTAGACAAGGATGTCATGAATTACTCTTTAAAGGAAAGATGAGAAACAACTGGTCTATTAATGGATGATAACTTCATCATGATAAACTCATCATGAGTGTTGGGTGTGGGACTGCACAAGATAGGCCCACTGTTGAGCCTTCTGGAAATGACATTGGACACAGTGGTATTCACAGGCCTACTTAATTTGAAGTGTAAGCTATGTGACTTTACACAATATCAAAATATCATGGTTTGCAGCCTGCTGTAAAGGACCCCGGTGTCATTGCAAGGTATTTATTTGTAGCTAATTTAGTGCACTATAGGCTGTTTACTAAAACGAGCGCACAATACACTAGTGCATGCAATCTATCAATCTATCTATAATTTAATAAATCTGAAGAGGATCTGCAATGTAGGCTATATTTCCGTTTATTTGCTGTCACGTCTGGCTTTGCCGTGCTGGGCGTTCTCAGACAGAATAAGTTTGGGCGGTCTCTCCTCCCCTAGTACCATGTTCCTTATGTGACATGATGTCCTTGTAACATACAAGTCTATCTAGTTAGTTTATTGTCCCCTTAGGGAAAGGGTCCCCTTAGGGAAATTCTTTTCACATTTTCCATACCTTGAATAATCACCATAAGTGACATTAAAGTTAAAAAATTCTTTTATTATTATTTTCACTGTTCAAATAATGGCCATAATAATCTATGATATGACCTAATATGCTGAGAAAATAAATTCAAAAGTGCTTCGGGAAGAAGAATGTCAACACTATTTCTTTGCATTGATATGCAACTTTAGAGTTGACGAACTCCGGTGATATGCAAATTACTTGCTGCAGACATTGCAGAGGACTTTATATTTTAATCAACACTTTTTTTTTTATCAACACCATCAGGCCGTTTTTTTAAAGTAAATGTTCCAATCAATGATCTAGGCAGCACATTTTCTTCTCTCCTTCATTTTACAGTCTAATGGTTACCGACTACAACGGCTCAGGGTCAAAGGTCATACGGAATCGATTAATATGCGCTATTTTTTTTAATCCGTTATTTTTAATTAATCAGTTATTTTGACAGCTCTAATTTTTATAGATGTGGCTCCATGTCATACTGGAGTCTTTCGACGGATTCTAAATGAAATCAGGCCCGTGGCTCTCTAAAAGAGCCTCCTGGGCTGTAACTTTAACAGACAGTCTTAAAGCTACCATTGAAGTTCTAGTCAACTCTGGTCTGAGTTTGACGAACAGAGCAACAATAACTAACGGTAGCCTACGTGGCTTTTGCGATCGGTCAGAATTGACCATCGAACACAGATGAGCCAATGGGGCTGAGCAGTAGTGTAACATTTATTCACCATAAAAGAATAAAGCTGAAGAGGATCTGCAATGTATGCTATGTTTCCGTTTATTTGCATTACCGTACATGACATGACCCAATGTCCTTGTTACATGCAAGTCTTAGCCTAGAAATCTAGACGCACCCTAGTGGCCAGGGTAGTCTAGCAACTCTCCGTTGGCTTGCGAGTTGAAAAATGATACTTCGATGAGGCCAATCACATCGTGAATAGAGTCAGTAGGCGGGCTTAACATAATGATGGCAGAGTTGCGACGGTTCGGCGTGAATTCCCTGCTACTTGAAAACAAAGAAGATGGATGTTGCTGTTGGCAGCGTGGCATGAGTTAAGCTTTTTTAAAGTTGGCAAAAGTTTGAACAACTAGCCAACTAAGCTCCGCTGGTGGGAAAACGCATGGGACTCATGAGTTGTAGCGCTATCCTATTGCGTGCAGTCAGAGGGAATTTGAAAGACAACCGTTTATCCCGCCCCTCTGACTGAGCACTGGGAATAATGAGTCCCCAGACCCTACATCTTGATGTGGGTCTGGCTCGTCAGGCTATGCAAGTCTATCTAGCACAGCTAATATAATATCAGTGAATCACACTCACTCCATGTCTAACACCTTGCCCTTACCGGACGCGATGCAAGCGAACATTAGCGTTAAATTCCATATAGACCGAAATAGTTCGACAAGCTCGCCCGGGTCCTGTTGGGAGTTGGGACGCGGTGTTAGTTTGTCACCCAACAAAGCTTGATTAGAATTTTTAAGCAGAGTTTTGGCAGCACTGAAGTTCTAGTCAACTCTGGTCTGAGTTTGACAGACATAGCAACAATAACTAAGAGGGCGTGGCTTTTGCTATCGGTGACCTTCTTAACTGGATTTTTCTTTCCATGGTGCTTTCTGTTTGTCCTTAACCTTCTTGAATTGTAAAGGAGCACTGTCATCCCTAATATTTGGCATTTTTGAATTAAAATGATCCAATAAGTCTTCTACTGAGTCTGACAGTAGACTTGACGTCTGTGAAAGTGCTTGCTCAAAGGAAGCACTGTCTGATCATTTATGATTCTCCTTTTTACCATCATGGATCTGTTCTGAGTGTGTGGGGAAACAAATCAAAGAACATGCAGAAAATATCGGATAAGGCCCGGTCTTTAACAGTTAACCTGGGCCCCTACATAGGCAGTGATGGGCCCCCATGTCCAGCAGTTTACCTAGCTCTTCAAGTTCAAGACTTTAGCTGAATGTTTTGGAGGTCTGACTGTAAGTAGTCACTAATAAAATCTGAGGAGTTTAGTAATATGAGCACACGATTTAGTGAGCGTGCATTGTATTGATTTAAGTTACAAACAAATGCAATGCAGCTCCGTAGGCTAATACCAGAGAGGGTTAAAGTGGAGCTAGTAATCAAGGATCTTTGCTAATACTGCCCTAGAACGATAAGAGGCCTTGGCTTCTGTTAATCACATAGGCCTACACTTAAAATGAAGTAGGCCTGTGAATACCTCTGTGTTGATGTCACTTCCAGGACAGGTTATTGTGGATATCGTATATACTAAGTTAAGTCAGAGCCCTTATTAGACATTCTCTGGTTAAGTGAATAAACCGGGCACTCCAGGAAAATACTTTACAAGATCGAGTCACCAAAGCTCTTCTTTACGTCTACAATCCTTGGTACCCATGGTAACAATACACTGTGGCGATTGACCCCGGTAGTACAAACTGTAACTGGTAAATTACTTCCGGAATCGACCTGCATGTTGCAGCTTCAATTTTATTCCAAAGTGTCTTCATTGTTGTGCTCTTGCTTTTTCAAAGAAAATGTCTCGGGGGTCAAGTGCGGGGTTTGATCGGCATATCACTATCTTTTCACCAGAGGGAAGACTCTACCAAGTTGGTAAGACTGCCATCGCTTTGATCATGAAGTGTTTATTTCTGTAGACTACCGGCTATCTGCCTTGTCATGGCAGCTTAGCTAGTCACATCAGTAGTTATGACTAGTTAAGTTATTTCTCACAGAGTCAGTGTCTTGTGTTAACTGTAGTTATCTAGGTAAAGTTATACAAAGCGCCTGGTTTATTCATTCAACTTATTAAATACGATTGTTAATACAAATGAAGATAACGGTCAAGGAACTAGGTGGCTAATAGCTATCTTAGTGCTAGCCGCCGCTAATAGCCTAGTCAGTGAGCAACTATTCAATAACGATAACGTTTGTGTCGTTTAGCGACATCTTCATTCTACTCTGTGCATGAAAACAATATTACCCTTAGCATTTACCCCTGTGCTACGTACATCATGCAGTTATAGGTTAATATGATCGCATGAAGGTAAAATAAGTTAGCGCCGTTATCTAACATTATTCATAATAGCTAACCATGGACGGGGTTCTATGATCAGTGTTTTCATTGTGTATGAATGACATTCTGTCACACAATTTCCATTAAGTGTATTTAGTTGTTTTTAAATACATTTATTTTTTGTACATTTCTGCTACTGATTATAATGTAAACATATATTATAGCCTTAAGCTGGACTTAATTAATAGTATTATTTTCCCATGTCCTCAGAATATGCTTTCAAGGCTATTAATCAGGGTGGACTCACATCAGTGGCAGTCAGAGGGAAAGACTGTGCAGTGGTGGTCACACAGAAAAAAGTACCGGTAAGTCGGCATGTCAGAAACCTGGAACCTGTGTCATCAGCTGTTTAGCTGAACCCAAAAACAGTCTGACATGTTGAGTCTTCTCTATTGTGGCTTTAACAGGACAAGCTGCTGGATGCGGCCACTGTTACTCACCTCTTCAGAATCACAGAGAACATTGGCTGTGTTATGTCAGGGATGACCGGTAAATCAGATTGTGCACGTGCTGTATAGCACCTCATACCAGTCTTGCATGAAACAAAACTCCTGACAAACCACCTCACTTGTACATCTGAAGGATCAAAATATTCACATTAAATGCTAATATTTCTGTGTTGCTCTTCTAGCTGACAGCAGATCTCAAGTCCAGAGGGCCAGATACGAGGCGGCCAACTGGATGTACAAGTACGGTTATGAGATTCCAGTGGACATGCTCTGCAAAAGGATTGCAGACATCTCTCAGGTTTACACTCAGAATGCTGAAATGAGGCCACTGGGCTGCTGTAAGTATTCAGAGCTATCTCTGCGCTAATATTTATGGTGGTAAGGCCATCCTCAAAAATATGTTTGCTTGCCAACTGACTCAAAAATTGCGATTCAAATTGCGATTTTTATCTTTATATCCATCTTTGATCGCCCTTGAGCAAAATTGATGAATTGAGAAGATAACACGTTCTGATAAAAAAAGAGTGCCTTTGCAAAACGTACTATCCAAATAGAACCACCAGAGAAAGCATCCCCAATCAGAATATTTGATTGCTGTTCAGAAATTGTGTCATACAAATCAGGTGGAGAAGTAACACATTCTATTTATAGCCAAGTTGCCAGTGAAGCTAAAATTTCATTGAGTAGGCCTAGCCTTCGGTCATCGTACGATGAAGCGAAATTTAGGGTGAAAACAGCTGGGAGACTAAACTTCTGGTAGGGTATGTGAATTCAACACGCATCAGTCATGTCTGAACATCAGCTTAGTTTAGAAGTTTAATGTTAGCAATTTAAAGGAACCGTATGTAAGAAAAATATTTCAATTAATCATAAAATGGCCCTGATATGTCACTAGACATTAAGAAATCATGTTCATTTCAAATACTTATATCACTGACAACAGTAGTCCAGCCAGGATATTTTCATTTAAAAAGTGAAGTTGCAGCCCTCAACTGTTGTTGATGTTGTGTTTTGTCATGTCATGTTGTGTTTTGGCCTGATGCGCCACCCTCCACCTATCTACTAATCACGAAGTCAGTAGTGTTTCGCCATCCGCGTGTGCAACCTCGAGTCAGGGGGGAGGGGGAGGGGGAGGGGATACACCACTCTTCAGTAATTTGAAAGTGATTGCAGTACCAGTTTTGGCCACAATCTTACATATGGTTCCTTTAAATATACAAGTGGAAAGAGCAATAAAGCGCCATGCGTAGGCCTTTGTGCATATTGTGTTTTTTGGTAAGACGTTAAATGTAGCTAATTCTAAAACGTAACTTCTTTAGGTCATGGTAACAGGCATAGGCCTGTCTTCATGTCTTTGTAGACAAGAGACACAATCAATCTTGAATCAGAAATCATTGATGTAGAAGAATCTTTGCTTGAATGTCATGAAATTGCATGCCTTTACATGTGTCTGGATAGGAGCATGTAGTGAGCCATCACAATATTCAAAATTATCTCTTTTTGGCGACTGGCAGTAAAAAAAAAAAACAATTGCCTACCTATCAACAATTTTCTTTTTACTTGGATGATACAACTAAGAAATATATGTCTAAGGAAGGCCTAACAATACACCTCACTGTATGTCTTTTCTGCAGCTAGGGATATACATTCCAGATCAAGGACCTTGTATGTAAACATAAGCTGCAGCTTGATGTACAGTTCTGATTTTCTGCCTATATCCAGTTTTTTTTGGACTGACTGTTTACATTTACATTTGATATCAGACATCTGTGTTTACATGGTTCACTAATTTGTATAACAATTGAAACAATTGCTGCACATTGGAATTCTGCCACTTAAAGGAGCATTTCACCACTGGCAAGATGAATGTGTATTAGAGATGCACCGATATGGAATTTTAGGGCCGATAACGATAACCGATATTTATTGGTTTGTTGTGGCCGATACCGATACGATAACCGATAATATTACTCTTGAAAAAAAATTGTGAAAAGTGATTTGGGGAAAGCATTTAATAAGCATAATTTTATTGCAGTAATTTTACCTACCACCAAATGATGGACAGAACTCATAATAGTCCTCAATAGTACGGCAGTCAACAACATAACAGTAGCCTAGCCCTACAGTATGTGTGGCTCCTTTAAGTGAACCTGACGTCAGTGAATTGCGAGTGAGTGGCTAGAGAGTTTGAATCGTTTTCATTTAGGCTCAGCTTGGAATAAGCTACAGTATAGCGACCAAATCAGAGTTTGTGAGGGTTTAGTTTCAACTGTGGGTAACTGAATAAAGCTGCAACTCCTCAGACTGTATCTTATGTCCGTCTACTCTGTTGCGCACAACCTGCTGCAGCAGAAATGAAAGGCGTTAGCCCCGAAGGTTTTAATAACTTATTATGATGACCTGTCTGGAACTGAAGCATGAATGGTTAGCATATTTCTAGGTAATAATACAAAACCCAAGCTAAAGTAATGCAAATATAATACTAAAACACAACTTAGAACTAGCCCTACTTATGTACTCGTCCCACTAACGAGTTTGTTTATTTGTTTCCCCGACCAGGGGCCTGTACTACGAAGCGGGGTTACTGGCTTATCTGGGTAACTTCGAGAGTAACTTGATCACGTGTGGCGTAACTTCCCGATTAACCCGTACTACGAAAGGTGGATAGGTTTTAACCGAGGTATGCTGCCATGGCAATTTACGCTGCATCTCAAACCTGCTCCGACCAGGTTATGTTCTTGGTTAACCCGAGGTTTCCGTTAACCACACCCTTTATAAGTACCACCCCTCCACTAACAATTTCTCCCGAGACATGTCGGCGTACCTGGATGATCCATACGACATTGGAGCGCAAATCGTGAGGCACTCTTTTCGCATGCGATGGGTTTGAGAGACCGCCAGAAAATATATATAGCCGGACGATATTCTCTATGAAGATATAGATTGTCAGCCGAGGGAATTCGTTATCTTTGTCAGATGTGGACATTAATGTATTCCATCGGTGATGCAAGAATACTGTATGTCCGAAAATAAATCGGACATAGGCCTACAGTATGCTGAACATCTGAGCAAGAATAGCCTAAAATAAATCGGACATAGCCTACAGTAGGCCTAATAAATTAAAATCACAATATTAACAAACTTGTTGAATTGAATGTCATATTACTGTACCCTGCACATAAAGGCTACACATTACCACAGCACCAGAATCCGACCGAATGCCTCCCTCAACCCCCTCCATAATCGGCCTTCCAATATTATTTGCGATGGCCAACTCTTCTGCTACTGTAAAACACTCTGGTGCCTTTTCTCCTACAGTAGTGTTCAAAGGCCAAGTGAAGGCTATAAGCTAGGCCTACATGTTTTCATAATTAAGAAATATTAATGAAAGCTATAACTATATAAACCTACTATTCTGAATAATGTGTTTGTGTTTCATTTTCACCTGCTGCCATGTGCGTTTGGCAATGGTGTTGCATCTGAAATGTTCACAGGATTAGGCATACACTAAATCAGTCAATGGGGGCTACTTAAACATTCAATTATCCTTATTACTGTAATCTATATGCCCACTTCTGAATTGGGTTGCATCTGTAGGCCTTTCTATGAACTCAAAATAGGCTATTTATTTCAACTCATTCCAGACATTCCGCAAGCTACTAATCCTCCGTAACACATATTAGAAGAACATGTGGGAATAAAACTTTACTTTTAGGCATTTAGGCTACCCGATCTGCAATACGTTGCCAACAGCCTTGCCTTGCTTTGTTCACTGCCGACGTATTTGATTTTTGTCGTAGAGTGGGTTTTAATTCCTCATAACTTGTCATAATAATTGTGCATTCTTCATCCGTAAAATAAGGTGAACGCGTCATCACTGAAAGTGGTGATTTGCGCTGCAACCCGCCCCTTTTATGTGAACGCGCACAAACTCCAATGAGGTTAACCCCGGCTCAACAAATCAACTTCATAATCAGCGTCGTAGTACCGATTAACACCACTAAAGATAACCAGGTTTTGTCAACCCTGGTTTAACAAAGTAACCCTGGGTTACATCTGGGTAGGTTAAGCTCCCTTCGTAGTACAGGCCCCAGCGCGGTAAAGTGCAAACACACCAGCACAAGACGGCTCTAGATAGGGCTGAGCTCCGCTCTGGTAAGGTTAAATGGCGGATCATTCACCCGGCACCCGGCACCATTTTTTTCTAGCGGAAACTCTGGCCCAAACCACACCCATGAGTAATGTAGCTACTTCAGACCACCCCATTTTAGATTTGCCTCTGGCGCAACCATGGAGGTATTATATATAACTGGAGAGTGTGGTTAAGTCCGGAGGCTAGGCTAGTAAATCCGGCCAATTCATAGTCAACGCCATATTGAACACTGGGGCAGAGAATGGCTCGGATCCAGCGCCAGTCGGCTCTGGCCATGCGCCAAGTTCCAAAGCTGGAAATGACACATGGACCAACGTCGATTTTTATTGGACATTCTGTAAAAAGAGAGTCGTCCTCCAGTTCAGAGGGTGGCGATAATGCACATACCTTGCTTGCCATGTAACAAGAAGAAGAAAAAGTTGCTCGGGAACGTAAGTGGAGTCCGAGTGGAGTCGCCCGTTTGGCTGTAGCCGCCGGATAGGCACCTGCCCACCAACATGTACACGCATGAGAGCTCGTGCCCAACACAGACTTTTGTGCGCGGAGCTGGTTCCAAATGCTCCATGTGGCGCCATACTTTAAAATGGCGTATGCTAACATGCCGAAGCTAATCTGCACGCTCTTGACACCCTGGGCGCAACAGTCATTTATCCCGCCGGTAAAATAGAATAGTAAATTGTAAATTGTGTTTGATACTTACTCAGATTGTTAAGATAGCGCCCTAAGGGTGCGAGTTTGACAGTGTATTTTGCTGACAGTGCATGCGCACCGTGGACAGAGTGAAGTCAGATGCACAAAGTGGGCTGAGTCAGGCCAAAGTTAATTAAAAAAAAAAGATAGATAGATAGATCAGAATTTAACACTGGTTGCATGGGATTGCTTTACTCCATTTCACTTCACCAGAGAGGTCTCGCTCATTTCGGAGTCTCCTCCTTGAAGTAGCTTCCCGCTACCTAGATCACCGCCGAACTCGTGTCCTATGTCTCACACACTTGAGATTTCAAACACACTGTTGAAAGCACATCCATGCCCATAGACCTCTGAAGTTCGCCTACAAAAAAGATCCAAAACGGCCATCTTTGCCCATATAAGGAGATCCGGTTGTTAATTGAAGCTAACTACCTATGGCAAATTGCATTGCAAGTTAGCTCTGGAGTAGCAAAAATCTAAGTGTGCCGCCTTCACTTACCGGAGATCACAGTATCCACTCGAAGGCAGAGGACAAAAGTGTGTTCAGGAAAACGTCTGCATTTCAGACTTTTTCATCCCCAGGAGACTTTAACAGGTGCGATTATTCAAAATCCCCATGTTATTTTCCCATAGGAAAAATCGCCAGATACCGGATGTCAAAGATGGCAGCTTTTTTGTAGGCGAACTTCAGAGGTCTATTTAAAGTGCTTATGTACATTTGAATGGTTGGAAATGGAATCTAGAGATGGTTAAATGAAAGTGAGGGGAATACTCATTAATTCTCTTTACTTCTACTCTAGCGAGTGTGTGGATGCGTATAAGGCTTGAATCTGCCACTTGCCACTCTGCAACTGAGTTGTATGTGACTTATAAACAAGTCCCCATTCAAAGAGTTGTTGAATGCTGTGTAGAAAAATCCAGCATTTTCTATAATGTTCATCATGCAATCCTTTTCTTCAGGCATGATTGTGATTGGTGTAGACGAAGAGTTGGGTCCACAAGTGTACAAATGTGACCCAGCCGGCTATTACTGTGGGTTCAAGGCCACAGCAGCAGGGGTCAAGCAAACAGAAGCCACCAGCTTCCTGGAGAAGAAAGTGAAGAAGAAACTAGACTGGACCTTTGAGCAAACTGTGGAGGTCTGTGCTGAAGCATTAATATTTATTTAACATGCTATGATTTGAATTGCAAATACTGCATTACCCGTCCTGGAGGATTAAGTGAAAGAAGTACAGTTTAGAAGTCTGGAAAATGTGGATTTTCTACCCCTTATTCTCTTATACAAGGTTTTCTAATGATGGTCTTTCTCCCCCTCTACCTGTCTCTCCCTTGATAACAGACGGCAATCACCTGTTTGTCAACGGTGCTTTCAATTGATTTTAAACCCTCTGAGTTGGAAATAGGAGTCATCACCACTGCGGACCCAAAGTTCAGGTAAATGGACACAGACATATGCTTACCAGTCCATATCTCATGTTCACTCATACCACATTATATTAGCTATTTTTGGACAGGCTTGGGGTTCTGGACCTGTGGGGTTGACTCGTAATTTAGATCATAAAGTGGACTGAAGGCATTTTTACACTGTTTTAGTCTATAAGATATTGGCGCTTAGGATCTTTGACACTTATTAAATTAGCAAACAGATTTTGCTTGTTATTAAATTAGATTTAGACTACACTTTGGCCATAATTTAAATTAGGCCCTAATAATTATTTTACATATAAGGATTGGTGGCATCTGATTGTTGACATTGAAGGTACATCAGGTCACATATTCTCTCTTTTTTTTTTTTGGCTAGGATCCTGTCCGAGTCAGAAGTCGATACCCACTTGGTTTCCCTGTCCGAGAGGGACTGAAGAGAGGGAGGAGGCATTTAGAGAGAGACCAGTCGGACCCAGTTACAGAGTGGTGCAAGCCTTGTTTCATGTATATTTACCCCGTTCCATTAAAGACATTTTTGAGGAAAAAAAAAGTTTTTTTTCCTTTTCATTTTAATTTTATAGTTGTTTTGCCGTGTCCCACAATTGAATTGCATTTCTTATAAAAAGTTAAGCAACATTTTACTCAACCGCTGTATTCACATGCTTTATCTGTGTCAGAGATTTACATGCATAAGCCCAATTTCCCCAAAGACACAGCACAAAATGTTGACTAAACCCTATAGCGTGCCTTACAGTGACACAACACTGCTGTCTGCTTGTCCTCTTCTGTAGAAATAGTGGGCTCGTTGGCAGACGACCTCTTAAGTTCCCATTTAGGGTTAGGCTCATACAAGTTTAACAAGCTGGGAAATTCTCAGTTATGAATATGCTGAGTATTACAATAGACACATGACACTTGTGGTGGTATCTGTGTTCATTTGCGTCACAGTGCGACCGGAGGTTTTACATCTGAAGACACTCTTGAGTCTGAATGACTTGAATTTGGTATCAAAACAATATTATGCAAAATAAGAGGTACATTATGCATTGTGCACTCGTGAGGCCTCTGAAGTTCTACGCCATCATTTACAAAATGCACTGAATGACTGAAGAGGGCTGACTGATGACGTCTGTCCAGATCACATAGTTCTGTTTTTCTGTGTGCTTCGGTGCCATTCTAGTTTACGAAACTGTCAACCGCCGTGCACAGAGGAGAACTAAGCAGCACTTTGGAGTTTCCCCTCTTAAGGAAATTTAAAATTCCAGTCTAATATAAACACGAGATGACCCATATCTGTACCCTCAGGAGTTTCCCTTGGAATTTGCGCAAGATAACTCTACGGAGACTGTGGGACTGAGGAAAGACGTAGGCTAAATATTTGTATCGACACAGGGCTCTGGTACAACCCACTCCACCCCTCACCCCTCAGTAAAAATGTCCCTGTTGTCTGTGAATCAACCTACACTACAACTAACAGTACTCCTGGTTTTTGTTGAGAAAGGTATGTTTCTGTCATGTTACAGTGTCACGTGTTGTATTCTCCTCTGCAAACACAAGCATGTGTGTCCAAGATGTCCTTGCGTATTTCGGGAAATTCTTAAAATAATTATTTAGCCATAGGGGAATTTTAGATGAGTCAGCTGATGAGCCTATCTCCACACACTGAGGGAGTGCTGCGTTCAAAGGAATAAAATAGTGATTAGTCATGTCTGCCAGCAAGGACATGAGAGTTTCTGCTTACACGTCATTGCTCAGACACAGGATGAAGGGTCTTGCATTCTGAGTGGGAGATTAGGGGTACAGCAAGACAATTTACTACAAAAGAAACACCTATGTGCGTTATGCAAATATGATTTATATTTATGAATATATTTACATTTTGTTTGTTGTAAATGGTCTTTGTCTTCCCTTTTGTATTTCACATGACCAAGATGAATTTAAATAAGTTGAAACCTGGCAGTAAACACGTTTGTGATTTGGGGGTTGCATGTTAACTTTTGTTTTCACATACAGTTGAACGTTTTTTTTGTAGTCTTTCTCTTTAACAAAAATCCACAAATTATCATCATTTAAATTGTATGCACTTGTCTTGTTTAATTTATCACCATATACATATAGTACAAAATTATAGTTTACAATAGTGTTACATAAATTGATATGTACAGGTAAAAAAAATAGTGCTCTCTGTATTTACAATATTTAACAGCTATTCCCAGATATTTACACAATTAACATAGTTCTGCGGAGTGTAGATTTGAGGTTCTTGAGGCCTTGTGCACTTTTTCTCCCAGACACTTGGGTCAGTTAGGAAGCTTCATTTTGGTCTTGGTCTGTGCGGTCTTGGTCCTATGGAAGTTTGTGGAAAGCCAAGCTGAGTTACCGATGAAGTCCTCAGTGAGTTGGAGACAACTTTCCTCCAAAAAGAATGTCATCGTACATCTGTGGAAACAGGTAAGTCGCTAGATTAGAACTGGGCATTTGGTGGATAGAAATGATCCTCTTCACAGGATCACATGGATCACTAGATCTGTAAAAACTACTGACACCCAACAAAGTTGTGTTTTTATATTATATACTTTTAATTACATTTTCTGCTGTTAGTGAATGTGTGTGTATTGTCTGTATGCTACTGAGACCTTGAATTTCCCCTGGGGATCAATAAAGTATCTATCTATCTATCTATCTATCTAAAGTTGGTTCTATAGTGTAAGAAGCAAGTGTGAGGAACCAAAAGAACTTACTTCATCCTCAGACTCTTCATTCTCAGATTCGCTTGGCAGTTCTCTGAGGTCCTGTGCCGTCCTGTCGTACAGCTGCTGTCGGATCTCGCCATTTTGTCGGCCATACGTCAGGTGGTATGGTGTGAATCCCCCGTATGTCAGGCTGTTGACATCGGCTCCCAGAACAATCAGCTGATGCACAAGCGAGAGGTTCTGGAGGTCCACAGCGAGATGAAGCGCCGTTCGGCCACTGCACTGTTCCTGTAAGGAAACAAAAGTTGGTTAGTCCCTTAATCTAAACCAGTGTTTACGGATGTCAGATCTGTTTGGAGGTCACTAAAGAAAAAAGATATGATCACTTCACTTACTTTGGAGTTAATATCTGCTCCTAACTGAATGAGGACTTCAACCATTGAGAGGAACCCGTGGATTGAGGCCAGGTGGAGGCAGTTGTGTCCTGTTAAAAATATGAAGGATATCATAATCAGATCATTTCCTCTGAACAGTTTCACGTTCAAGGACAAGAAACTGAAGACCAGAAAGTGAACACACTTCTGATGCCATGTTAAAGGTGGATGAAGACAATGAAATGGTGTACAGGTGCAGAAAGCTGCTTACCATTATAGTTTGGGAAGTTGAGGATGGAGCGCAAGTGGATAGCAGGTGGCACTTGTGTGAGAAGGCTGAAAGAAGTCATGGATCCCTTCTTGCAGGCTATGTGTAGAGCTGTATTTCCACTGTGGTCCACTAACCGCGAATCACAGCCGGCTTTCAAGAGACACTCAACCAGCTTATGTTGTTCTGTTATCACAGCAAGATGAAGGGGTGTCTGAGGGGGAAAAAATAAGTTAGATTTTTTGGCATTGGATCCCATTGTTATTTCTAACTGTATCTAAAATCTTACACGATTTTTTTTTTTTTTTTTTGCAATTTGTTTATTATGGCTTCATCAAGTGTTCATTAAGTACCTGTCTTTGGCTGTTCTGTATGTTCAGGAATGGGTCCTTGTGACATTGTTTGATAATTTGAATGGCTTGGTCTTCTGCTTCGTGAATAATGGCGAGGTGGAGGAACCTGTTGAGAAGCAGAGGCGTTCGTTAAAGTCCCGCGTTTCAAAAATACTTTTAGAAAGGAAGTGGTGTAACAAAGAGTACGCATGAGCATTGAAGCGTTTCGCAATAATGGACTTTTTCTGGTTATTTCCACCAGTTGTGGCTTGACACGACTGATGCTTTATCAGTTCCTGGCTGAGCGCCAGGGACTTTCCTGTATGAGTGGATTGTCTCTCTAGCGCCACCAGAGATTGACACCGTGCCAAATTCTGTGTGGTCTTACTATCATTTGTTTACCACCATTCTTGCAGGTTATACTTTGGCATATTACAATTTAAACAAAGAAAATAAAAGCTTATGCATTACTTTGCAGAGCTCTATTGAAATTGTTATGTTGATTATTGCAATACCTTACGCATGCATTCGTCCACTTGCAAGTGTTTGTATGCAGAGCAGTAACTATTTATTCATTAGTCTACTTTTAAAAGAGTTTTAATAACTTACGTGTCACCGTCTTCTGTTATTTGCTGTTTCCAGGGTTCACAAGAAAATTCTGTTCTTGTTTCAGCCATATTTAAATTCTGAAATTCCTCCTGAAGAAGTGCGTATTCGCCCGATTTAAATGAGTCCAATCCACTGTCGACGCGCTCATCTTGGCACGGGAACATTTTCCTATGTTTTGAGTCCATTTCATCCAGATCATAATCCATTGGGTTGCTGTTGTCTATTCTGTAGATATCCATTGCGACTACTGTCTGCTGTCAACTCAAGAGCTCTGCAGTCTGTGAGCCGACGGGGAGGTGCACCATATTAATGTAGGCCTACCCAGCATGGGAGGAGACTGATGGGGATTTCCGCATAGGGAAACTCATAGAACGGGCTTTTGTGGGAAAATTCCCCATAAATGACTCCTCATAGTAAGACTGAAAAACCCGTAGTTTCCTATTAGGCCTACTTCTATAATATGCCTGCTTCTGTGCGGCAAAGTCACAGACTTGGTATGAATGAAAACTATAGACTATGAATGAAAGTACGGGTAACATAGAATCACAGACCCATCGTATTTCCAGGTGAAATGAGTGGTGTTCAGCCCATTGACGTGAATGGCATTACTCAATGATGCATCTGTTTGAGTTAAATCTCCACTACATGTAAGCCTAGATTTTACTGGAAAATTGGAAAAATGTCCCAAATTACTGGAAATTTGCCATGTAGCCTACAGAATGCAGGGATATGTTATTTTACTATTAGTGACCGGCTACAACTCAGAACATGGTCCCCATGACATCTTATCTTAAAATTGTATTGCATTGAAAAACCACAGGCTGCAACATTATCTAACTTTTGTGGTGCCAGAATTAACTTTATCCACTAGTCATCTGACCAGACAAACATGCTAGACGTAATCCCTGTGGAGTGTCCCACACCAGGGGGCTTTCTTGGATAAAAATCACCAGCAGCATCTTGTAAAAATGTGTATGTAGGCAATAGGTCCCACATGCATCAGTTTCATGTTCCTGAATGTGGTCATAAAGGTTTAGGGAAATTCAATAGAAAGTATAGGCTACTGTAACTGAAAGGTATCTTAGCAACTGTTTGCTGAAGGGAAATGGATTTGGAAGCTTTACTTTTACATCACAAGCTGCCTACCATACCCTGACATTTGCACTTCCAAAACCCCTGAAGGGTGTTTACTTGCGCTGCTAGGGGCGGGGGAAGAGCAAAATAGCAACCGTATCACGGCACAGACAGTAGTCGTGACCCTATGACAGATACTGTTAAGCAGCATGCTGGCACTTGATACTATGACTTAACTAACTCTCGTCACTTCAGCTAAACATTGAGTGTCATGATAGCATCATGCTTGAAATACTGAAGTACTGTTTTTAGTCTGGGGTTTCTTTGCCTGATGTCCCATATCCCTCCCAATTTAAAGAAGCAACATGAAAATACAAAGGGTCTCATTGTGATACCTGCTTTCAAAGCACAGGCTGTCCGTTCTCGTTGATTTACTAATGTTGCAGGTGCTGCTTTTGTTAGGAAATTGTGTTGACTCTATAAACACACAGTGAAGGCTATACTGGTCCATACATGCCCAACCCCAGTACAGCACAGTGTTTGTCTGTGTGTGCCCAGTCCTCCATCACATGTTTCACCACCAGTGTTCACCTGAAGTTCTTTATCTGACACACAAGGTCTTCATGCAGAATTAGAATGCAGAGTGAAAGTGCATGATTTTCCGAGTTAACATTTAAAGGCCTGCCTGCTGTCTTCTGACATTTTATTTCCTGCATTGCCTTCATGACCTGATTTGGGATGACCTTCTCTAGTCTATTAGTCTCTTTCTTCCACTATGTCTTTCTTTCTACTGTCCATTTTTTCTTTTGAAAAAGACCTGAATGGGCTTCTGTTGTAAAAACAGTACAAGAATGAGTTTGTGTGGGAGAGGCGTGTGCATGCGTCTTTTAAACATTAGTGTCTTTGATGGCATTCACAGCCCACCTTGTAGTCTAGACATCTGTGTTTTACCACTGGCTCCTACTCACTCTCTCTTACCTCACGGTGCTATAATAAGAAGAGCAGAGAGACTTTAGATCTGTGTGTGTGTAAGTGAGTGTGTGTGTGTGTGTGTGTGAGAGAGAGAGAGAGAGAGAGAGAGAGAGAGAGAGACCGAGATACAATCCGGACCCAGTACAGGCTCAGTGACCACAACCTAGCAGTAGAAACAGGCAAACACAGAAAAACCTGGCCGCCAAAAGAATAAAGAATAGTGGTCACTGCCAGGCAGAGGAGCACTTTCTTCTTCACTGCCAAAAATATGACACTTTAAGACAGCCCATTTTCACTATATCCAAAAAGTCATACAAAATGTTATAGACATTGAAGTCAATAATAACATGGTGATACTTCTTGGAGAAGGGCCCTCTGCTGCCCTGGCAGCACAACATGTCTTAAAATGTTACAACGTGGGGGACATGGTATAGAACAAAAACAAAAAAAAGACCTGTCTCTGTGTTAACAGACACATGCTCCAGTGCACAAATATATGTACTCACGTGCCTAAGCACACACACACACACATACACACACACACACACACACACACACATGTTTACCTGCATTGCTGTATATCTATTTTCTTTCTTTTATGATTCTACTGTGTTATCTGTAAAACTGGCTTTGGCAACACTACCCAAACAGTGTGTGTGTGTGTGTGTGTGTGTGTGTGTGTGTGTGTGTGTGTGTGTGAGTCAGAGGGTACGAGAAGTGTGACTGAAATGTCCTCAGTATTGTTTTGTGCCATAGGGCACTGTGACATTGCAGTAGCATAATGAGGTTTTCCAGTGGTTGATGATTGTGGAACTCGGATGCTGTGAGTCACACTTTACGTTGATTCCAGATTTTCAAATCAAAGGACCAGCAATGGTTATAATGGCATGATAATTGTGTAATATTAAAAATTAGGCTAATAGGCCTACGTTCACTGTGGAAATCAGATTGAGCTTTATTCTTGTTCTATGTAAGAAGCTTTTTGTTTACAATTTTATTTTCTACTCAGTGTTCCATTTTCTCTTTACCTGCACACCCCTCAAGGGGAAAAAGCATTAAGGGAAATAAGTAGGCCTATGTTTCTGATTCCACTCATCTTAAGCCTATACATTTTCTGCTGAACTTTATCTTGTGTTTCTCCGAAGTGTAGGCGTGATTCTGGGTAAGGAAACCCCAAGTTGTTTGAAAGAGTCTTAGTGGCAAAGCTGAAACCTATAATGGCGCACATTCATATCACAGAGGCGTTGGTCCTGTCTGCAAACTGACCTCCTTTGTGCACTTTTGCATTATGCAATAACATTTGCATAATTTTCTTTTTGTCTCCACACACACACACACACACACGCACACACACACGCACACACACAAACGCGCGCGCACGCACATACACACATTAAGCACACAGGTCCCCCTGGTGGATTTTTTAAACTAGCCTGTCTTCCGTCTTCATTTCAACTTTAAAATTACAACTTCAACTCCCAGGTATCCCAGCGTCGAACCAAGCCGGTTTAATGATTGGACACCAGGACGTCTTTCTTCTAAAGACGCAAATGATTGGTCAAGACATATCCGTGTTTTGAACGTGTTTCCTGGAGCTTCGCTCTCGTTGTTTATCTTTTTATAACAACCACCACCGGGTACGCGTCAGCCTTAATTTAGTTCTGTTAGATGGTAGGAGAAACTCTTCAACATGCCAGTCCACTCCCGTGAAAAGAAAGAAAACAACCACGAGGACATGGAGGTGGATTATCCGGAGCAAGACGCTAGCAGTTCTGACGAGGAAGATACTGTCAGCTCATCTGTTTCTGAAGATGGAGACACTTCAGGTAATCTGACAACTGTAGTTAGCTTGTAGCTAACACAGAGAGTAAATGTTTTGTTTTTTTAAGGGTAAAGTCATATTGAGTAACGTTAAACCCCGTCCGGTTGTCGTACATACAATGGAAAATGGCCAATTCGTAAGACTATTCCACTGGTATGGGTTTTAGCGTAGTTATCTTTTAACCATCCTATGTAAATTAGCCAGCTAACTGGCTACAAGTGTTAATTCCATGCACAACATTGAAATATGGTTTTATGTGCAGAAATGGACGATGAAGATTGTGAGAGGAGAAGGCTGGAATGTCTTGACGAAATGACAAATCTTGAGAAGCAGTTCACGGACCTCAAAGATCAGTAAGCAGGCCTACCTCTGCCTTCCACCTCAGGGGAACACCATCGACATTTCTCAGTATCTCTAGTGATACTTGCCGACCTATGCTTACCTTGGTTTTTGACCATGCATTGTGTATATGACACATCATCAGTCCAAGTTCTTCATCTGTGAAATTATATATCGTCAGATTATACAAAGAGAGACTGAGTCAAGTTGACATCAAGCTGCAGGAAGTCATTGCTGGCAATGCTCCGGAGTACTTAGAACCCCTTGCCACCCTTCAAGAGAATATGCAGATCAGAACAAAAGTAGCAGGTAGGTTTCACATGACGGCCCCTACTACTCCAGTGGTATGGCTGTTTACACAGTGGTAATACAATGAGCAAAGTTCTATATGCTGTTACAACAGTGATTATCATTGAAGAATGCAAGTTTGTGGTCGTAACGAATCTGAGTTTAATAATAAGTTTCACACTTATGTTGATTGTAATACTTTTTTGTTGTTGTTTATTTCAGGCATTTATCGTGAGCTGTGCTTAGAGTCTGTGAGGAACAAGTATGACTGTGAGATGCAGGCTGCCAGTCAACACTGGGAGGTGAGATGCACAAGCCAGGGGTCAGAGGTCAAATATTCATGAGGTCGCCTCTTCCTCAGACCTCAACAACAAAGTGCATAGAGATGGATGTGTATCTCTAGCTTATTACATTCAAAATGTATGTGTTGTGCATATTTCACAGAGCGAGAAGCTACTGCTGTTTGATACAGTTCAGAGTGAGCTGGAGGAGAAGATAAGACGCCTAGAGGAAGATCGGCACAGTATAGATATTACCTCAGGTACAAAATATGTGTGTATGCTCTTTATACTGGAAATCAAATCCATGGAAGATTAAGTATATTTTGTTGTTGTTGTTGTTGTTGCTGTTGTTGTCGTTGTCAGAATTATGGAATGATGGTTTGCAGTCCAAAAAGAATAAGAAGAAAGATTCTTTCACCCCTGGCAAGAAGAAGAAGCCTGTTGTTGTATCAGATATCCTTCTCTGTTGCTTATCTTTTGTGAAGTTGGTCTCAATCTTGTATGGAGGCTAAATTAAATCCCCAGAAATGCATAATCTTTGTGTCTGAACAGGTGACCTTCATTTCTCTCAGTGTGTTGTATTGTTTTTACATTTAGTCTGTTCCACAAATCTTTTTCCTTAACATTCTTACGGCCATATATTGTTTACATGTTGCAAGACTTGGATATACTCGAAGACTGGACGGCAATAAGAAAGGTATTGTTATGTCATCATTTGGACTCTAGCTATGAAATTAGTTTGACCTATTCTGTATAAGGATATACTGTAGTTTGTTTGTTATTTGCTAGTTCAAGTTGTGTCATGCCTTTGTGGTGCAGGCAATGGCTTCAATGGGACCACACAGAATGAAAGTGGATGGTAAGAACTTAATATGTCTGTGTCATCAGTAGATGTGCTGTCCTCGTACATTCATTACATTACATTACATTACATTTCATTTGGTTGACGCATTTTTAACCAAAGGGACTAACAACATGGAAACAGTTATGTTTTAAAGCAATTTTCTCAACAATTTTAGGATAATTTAAAAATGGTAAAGTACAAGTAGAGTAAAGTAAGAATAAGTGCATCAGTGAGTGCTGTTTTTACATTCACTTTACAGTAGTGATATATTAAGACTCTTACATCTTCTATCCAACGACTATATGGTCTAGTTCCCTCAAAGCCTGAGAAGCATCACCGTGTTGCTCGCTCAGAGGATGGACGTCTGTTCTATGACAACAAGTGGTATTCCAGAGGGCAGGGCATCTGCATCAATAGGAAGGATGAGTATCCTACCAGGTAGGATGACCGACAACTTTCACTTGTGTATGCATGCTTAACGCATTCATTGATCATATTGATATCTTTAGAGATGAGCAGCTTCAGATCTTTCTTCCCTTTTTTCCTCTTTTCTTCCTTTCTTTGCCAGTGCCATCATCACCACTATCAACCATGATGAGGTCTGGTTCAAACGACTGGATGGCAGCAAGTCGAAGCTCTACATCTCGCAGCTGCAGAAAGGCAAATACACCATCAAGCACTCTTAGTGGTGACCAAGTTCCATCTACTTGCGCCTTGTGTTCTCTGTTGCCATTGCAACCTGGCCTTTGGCCTTGTCCTTCATGCCCCCCACTCACTTTCACTCTTAAGTTTGCCATTCAAATGCAAGGAAGTGGGGAAGTACGCTACGGCTTAGTAGCCTCTTTGTACATATGGATGTATGTATATGAATTGTCATGATAAGGCCATATTTTTACACTCTAATGTTGAGAAGAATGATGTGCTGCTATAAGAAAAACGGGATTTGAAGGGGAGGGGAAAGCAAGAAACTGTGGAAGAGAGAATGTATTGGGTTTTGAGTGTCTGTGAGTGTGCCTTGGATAAGGTAAGGCTCTCGTCCTGAAGGATCCCTCAGTTGAAGCCTTCCTGAGAAGAGTATTAGTGCATAATGAGTGGCCACTTCTATAAAGTCGTTTATGAAATGGACATGTCGGCAGTAATTGATTCTGCAGATACTTGTTGTTGCTTGCCACTAGCACTAATTTTATGCTGAGACAGATAGTTGTACAATGCAGACTTGACTTATTTCAAGTCTTTGAAAATGTATGTTTGCCTGCTTATGTGTTGAAATTGTTGTTGGTGCCATTATTACACACTATGAAAATATGATATCAGTATTTAGATGGCACAACCTCAATATACAAATAGGCAGAGTACAGATTTTTATTTTTTATTTAATGATTTTGATTTAATACATATAAACTTGACTTACATCACTCACTGTTGCACAGTCTCTCCCCTGGATACTCTGTGAGCAGTAATGCTGGATTAGTCATACTGAACGTCACACAAATTAGAGTCCTGGAAGGCAGCTGTGCATCTAAACAGTGCACGCGACAAGTGTTAATAGTCCTTAGGATGAACTTGTCTTTTTTCCTTTTTATATTTGCACTCTCCCATCAGATCATGAGAGGTGCAGGCAATGGCTTTAATGGGACCACACAGAATGAAAGTGGATGGTCTGATGGTCTGATATGAAATCCAGATGTGTTGTTTTGCATGCTCACAGAGGTGCTCGGATTGAAAATATGCCTGCAGCACGCGTCACAGAGTTGCCGAGTCTTGCAGTAAACTGCTTTAATTGCTGCCATATAGAATTTGTTTGGTTTGTTTTTAATTGATGCTGCACTGGCTCGTCCGAACTCTTACCTCCTGTACAAATATGTAGCAGTAAACTCCTTCTTGAACTGCTTCTTGCCATGACCTTGCACCTTTTTTGATTGAAGTGTATATTGATGTCCAACCCATTTGAAAGAGGAAGAAGTTGAACCAGAAAGATGTTATATGGATATATACTTACTACCATGCATTTTTTTCTGTCACTTTAATTTTCCACTGGAGTCTTTATTGACTTAATAAAGAATGGAATGAAAGATTTCTGGCAGTAGTCTAAATGAATGAAGATTCATTCTCTCTCTCTCTCTCTCTCTCTCTCTCTCTCTCTCTCTCTCTCTCTCTCTCTCTCTCTCTTAAAATATATGTTTGCGGTAAGCTGGATTGATTATTGTCTCTTTTATAATAATGCTGAGGTTTTTACACTATGACCGGAATGACACCAGAAAATGTGCTGCGCTGTTGAGCGTCTTTCTCCCCTGGGGCCCTCTCTGCCAGTGAGCCACTCAGTGGATTAACTCTGACCACGATCGATTACGCGCCATCAGTCTCCCGGGAACCCGCAGCTGCTGCCGCCAGAAGAACCTCACGATGACGAAGGGAAAGTGGGAGACGGAGACTTAGACTGTAGTGTTGTAATCCAGCCACTAGGTGGCAGTAGAGGTGTATGGGGAGATTCCATCGACGCACATTCTGCACGGGCACCCCCAGTGATGCTGCAGATATTCCCATGTAGGTTTTGACTGTGGCAAAATAGTTCTATGTAAATAAGCCATATGTTCTTCATTAAGGCAAATCTCATATACCAGCGGTTAAACAGTCATTTAGTAGTTTTGTCTAAGAAATGACAATGTAGCCTACCTAAACCTTCAGAACTAGAGGAGGCCCAGCTGTATATTGAGAGCCCATTTTGTGTCAAACTATCTGTTGATACTGTGGTGGTGACTGAGGAATACTAATAGATTTAGAGGCAGGGTGGCAGTAAAGTGATAGGTAGGCTACAAAGCTGATGAGAGGTGAAGACTGAATAGTTCACCGGAACAGAAGAGTTGGGAGCTCAACTGATAGTTCAGGGTTATGGCTCATTAACAGATGGTTATTAACCACTTCAACAGCTGCTTGTGAAACATTAAAAAGAAAGAGTAGGAGTGTAGACTATCTGTATCCTAATATGAATAGATATTCTCCTGGTTGCTGGGGGTATTCTGTGTGCTGCTGAGGACAGAATGTAATATAACACCAGCCCGCAGCATCATTTCATAGACTTCACCTTCAGAGCTCTGCTCAGATTAAGAGTTCAGCGTGGCAAAAGGTCCTGTCCCTGTAAATGTTACATTGTTGTTTGAGATTGTGATATGGAAATATATTGAAATTTGCAACTGACAGAAACCTGAGAGGACGGTCCAGGCTGGCAGGCAGGTAGACAGGCTGTCAGGCCAGGCCCATGCAGAGTGAGAGTGTCTGATGTTAATGAGGTTTTCCTCTAACGAGGTGATGGTGAGCATGCCTGCAGAGTTGGCGCTTTGCTCAGGACTGTGTGGAGGACGAGGGGGGAAAGCAGAGAGAGGGTTTTTTGGATGCAGTCCCAACATGCCCTGAACCAGTGTGCTGACTGCAGAGTTCTCAGAGAGAGGTGGAGGTTTTTCTACCTTTCATATTTTCCTGTTTTTTCCCTTCTTTTTTCTTCCAGACTGGAATTACGCTATATAGGGGATTCCCCCTGCAAAAAAATCATTTTTTTGCCACCTAGATTTAACATGGATAGCAACCTAGTGGATGATAATGAGCATTCATTTTTATTAGTGAAGTTGCTCTCAAACGCTAGGCTATATTAGCCTGGAAAAATCCAAACTCATTCACAAAGTCAATAGAGTCTGGTGACTCTCGATTGGGAAACGTTTCCGACACTTGCATTGAGATGGGCACTAATTTTGAAATCATTGGTCCAGAGATTCCTAACGTTACTTCCTACTTCGCCTAAGCTTTACAAACTGACAATAAACAGCATTAACAGTCAGGAAACAATGTATGTGGGTCTACCTTTGCTGTAAATAAATTTCTGCATTTTTCCAACTGCATTTTTTTACGTTTGCAGGTGTTGCTGCTACTGTTTATCACAATAAGTTTCGGTTTCATCTGACATTTTGATCTATGGTGTTCCAGACTAGATCTCCCTGAAGATCTAAGTGGGCAGGGCCACACTAAGGCCATATGCTATTCATTTGTAAATGCATATTCTGGTCTTATCAAAACTGCACTAATTGATGTCGCTTTGGTCCCAAATGGAAATGTACACTCTTAATCATCCACTAATAGACCCTAGGTTGTTATTATACAGGAGTTTCCCTTAAGTCCTAAGTCAAGCCTTTAAAAAAAAAAGTATATAAAGTATTCATACTGCCCATTACAGGTCTGCATCATTAGACCCATTATGGTGTGTGCGTGTGTTAAAGTGCTGTTCTCTCGAGCCTGATGGCATTGCTCAGGTGCTTCCCACCTCTAGAGCCGTATCTTGCCGGTGCAGATGGTTAATTATCCACCCACGGCGGGCTCCACTTATCCATACGGTCTCACCCTGCCACCGCCGCACTACTTCTCATAATGGAGGAGAGAGAGAGACAGAGCATGACAATCCGCTTGACTTGGCCTTTGAGAGAGGAAGACTTTTTTTCTTCCCTGCGTCCGACCTGCTCAATGAAGGCAGATTCAGTTCATTGTGGACATCGATTTGCCTGAGGGGTGATGTCATCCGGCCACTTTATCTGCACCCCACCACCCTCGTTCAAGGTGGGGTTACTCACACCCCCCTGCGGCACAGGGCCCTGGCGAGGAGGTGTTAAATGTTTCACATCGCCGTGCCGATGTAACATCGGCACTTTCTCGAATGACACGCGGCCCGACTGAATCATTCATGACTGGACGACTTTAAGATGGTCAGTGAAGGAGAGCAGCGGTCTGCATCTCCCTGTGGAGTGAAAGAGAGAGAGAGAGAGAGAGAGAGAGAGAGAGAGAGTGGCAGAGAAGTGAAAGAAAGAGTGACATAGAGAGGGGAAAAGATGGAATTGGGAAAAAGAGACAGAAAGAGAAATGGAGAGACAAGGGAAAAAAGAGATAAAGAGAGGGGGAGAGAATGAAGCATCACCCAGAGTTGCAATCCCCCCCCCCCCCCGCTCCACTCATCCCCATCCTCCTCCTTTAGTTGAGCGGAATCTTCCAGAAAGATCCGGAAGAAAAAACAGTTTGACTCTAACCCCCATCTACGCCCTGAATAAGCCCTTTCTGAAGAATAATTCTTTATTTCCTCTGCTGCATATGAGACTGGAGTTAAGTGTGTGTGTGTGTGTGTGTGTGTGCGCGTGTGTGTGTGTGTGTGTGTGTGTGTGTGTGTGTGTGTGTGTGTGTGTGTGTGTGTGTGTGTGTGTGTGTGTGTGTGTGTGTGTGTGTGTGTGTGTCTGCCTGCGTCTGCCTGCGTGTGTGCGCGCGCGTGTTTGTGCGTGTGTGTGTGTGCGCGCGCGTGTGTGTGTTGGAAAGGCATCTTAGGGTGCTGCCATAAGGGGACAGTGCTGCCGTCGGAGGCGTGATAAGTGGCTTAAAGTCAATGATGCCTCAGCATTCTCCACTTGTCTGTCCCACTCTCTCTCTCTCACACATTATGTCCCTATTTACATTTTCTCTTCTTTTTCTATCTCCTTCCCTCTACATATTTTCCCAGCTGTTCTTTGTCTCTGTCTCACTCTCTGTTTTCATACCATCTCTCCATCCCTTTCCCTGTTTTCTGCATACTCTCCCTTCCCCTTTTCTCTTTACTATCTATCCTCTCTCTCTCTCTCTGTGATTTCTCTCTTACAATAATTCGTAATCACTTTCTCTTGCTGTCTCTTTCTCCTCTCTCTGCCCCACCCCATCCTCTGTTCATGTGGAGCAATTGCTACTTACAGTAATGTCAAGGATCAGCAGCATCAGCAAAGGCATATTTATCCTTCAGTTCATATCTCAGCGGATTTATTTAGACCTGAACATATTTCCCTGTTCTACCCTGTTCCCTGTACTGCTACTGATTTCTGTGTTGATGTTTTGCTAGATTATGCTAAATGCCTTGATAGTGCTGGGAGACTGTTCTTGCTTTGTTTGTTTAGACTGCTCTCTTACTCTTCTGGACATTGTCTCCCAAATCTGTAGTAACCTGATTAGCTCATTTTCACTTAATCAATATCTTCTGAAACATCTTAGGTACAGTTGTATATCATTTGTCCTGTTTTTGTGTCCTTTGTTGGGAAATGTCGGGCGCCAGCCCCAACTCAGAGGTTGCTGGAAGTGGGGGGTCTGGTGGGCTGATAGAGTGGAATCAGTAAAGAGCTGAATCAGTGAAATCTAATTTAATCTGATGAGACTCAGGAACTTATCAGCCCAGGTAAGCACACTGTGCGGCCTGGCTGGCTTTTTGACTCCTGCAGGCTTCCTTTCCTTCACATGACTTGATACAATTCCCCTGGACGGGTAATCTCCTTAAGTGATGTTTATGATGCTTTTGCAATCCATCCTTCTGTTCATGTTTTGGATTAAGCACACGGGGTTCGGTATGTATAATTAAAGCTTACCCATCACTGAGTCGGTGGGCCAGTGTGCTTGTGGCGGTGAAACCGAGTCCCACTTCTCTCATTGTTGAGACTTGCCTGAGTGACCTGAATAAGTGAGCTCGTGGGTTTTATCATGGAGAGATAGAGAGAGAGAGAAAGAGAGAGAGAGAGTCGTCTATGCTGTGTCTTAAGAGAATTCTCCCTCATTTTGCCACCACGTTGCATGAATATTCAGCAGCTTTTCTTGTCTCTTCTAAAAGCCTTGTGATGTAGCATTGCTGCTGCAGGGGCTCCTGTGAAGCCATGAGGGGAAACTCCTCTCTTTCTGAGTGTGTGTGTGTGTATGTGTGTGTGTGTGTGTGTGTGTGTGCGTGTGTGAGTGTGTGCTTGTGTGTGTGTGCGTGCGTGTGTGAGTGTGTTGGTATGTCTGTGAGTGTATGCATATGTGTGTGCATCAGTGTGGTGTGTGTGTGTGTGGGAATCAATGTTTAGATCGTGTCAAAGGCCAGGGACTGGGTGAGGAGTCGTAGGATATGTGTGACTGTGCACGAGGACCATCCCTCAGGTCATGTAAGGTAAGGCATACACTCAATGCAGTCTTTGAAGGGAGACCACTGCCTTTACTCTGTAGAGCGGTAGAAAAGCAGCATGCGTGGGACTCAGTGTTTCTCTGTGGTCTTGATGCTCCCTGGTCCTGATGCTGCTGGTCGTGTGGGCAAATCCTTAATCCAGATTTGAGAACTTGCCGGACATGCCCTGTCACAGCTATTCAAAACAAAATGCACGCGCACACACTTTCTTTCTCTCTCTCTTTATCTCTCTCTCTCTTTCTCTATCTCTCTCTTTCTCTATCTCTCTCTTTCTCTCTCGCTCTTGCTCCACACAGATTATGATCTACTGTGAGTCATACTCTGTCCCTACCAAATGTTCAGTGCCTCTGACTATCCGCACTCATGCATGTCCTGCACTTGTGCTGGGCAGTAGTCCCAGCTTTGTTGACATCCAGCACAAGTACACACGTACACTCAGCCATTTGTGAATGCACACACACAAACATGAGTACTTACATTAATACATAAGCACATATGCACACACACAGTGATGTGCGTGCACACACACACACACACACACACACACACACACACACACACACACACACACACACACACACACACACACACACACACACACACACACGGGCACTTACACCACACACTCGTATGGACTCTCTTAAAACCCCTCTAACTTTCAAAGCCCACTCTGCCCCTCAAGCACCACTCGTACTTCCCCGTGTGTGCCTCAATCGGGCTCTTATATAACACAGAAAGAGAGAGAGAGAATGTTTCCTTTTCGTTCAGTTATCCTTTCGCCAGACTGATTGAGCATTAGCCATTCCCTGGGGGAGTCAAAGAGCCCACAGCATGCATACTGCAGTGCTCACAGGGAAAGAGAAAGACAGATAGATAGAGAGAAAGGGAGAGAGAGAGAGAACACTCTTAAAGACCACCAATGTGGCCGCAGATGTGTGGAACGCCTGAAGCATATGTGAATGGCAGACAGGCCACCATGATCCATGTGTGAGCCAAGCGAGGAGATGTTCCTGCTTTGTTATCGTGCCATGAGGCGAGAAGGACCTCAGAGAGGCCTTCATTGTTAACCGGTGTTGAGCTAATGAGGGCATGCTACAAATGGAACTGGCCCCATTGAGAACCAAACATCTTTGAGTAGAGCATCCTTTAACCATGGATGTTGTTGAGCAAGGCTGGGTGTTCCATATACAGTCTATGGTTCCATAACACAAAAAGCCTTTATGCCATATAAGCCTGGTGCATGCAAAAACACATAATCATAAAAGCACCAAATAACCAGCCCTTTCATTTGAAAATTCTTAAACAACGATGTTTTTTAATACTTCAAAATAACATTTGATAAATGAACCTTACATTTATCAGTAGCCATAGGTGTGTAGATTTGAACAAAATCTGGTTTGGTTCTTACCGGGGCTTTTACTGCCTGAAATGTCCGATTTTGTTTACCACACTCGGAGGTTAGTGCTGACCTGGTGGGTTGCCTATTTCTGACCTTTCTAACGGCACATCAACGGTTAGACCGAGAATTCTCGTTGCAAATCAAAATTCCACTGGAGCTCCAAACGGATTTGTACATGCAGCCTTACAACACTGTTTACAGCTCTTCGAGTCACGGTAAAATAACATTTTTGGTACATAGCTAATTTAGATACACTTATGGTGTGGGTGCTTGCGTTTCTTTAGAAATCCGGCATCTTGGTTTGTATAGAAATTAATATTAAGTGACACATACACGTAAGAGGTCGGAAATACGGGACGGTCGGTAATAGGCGACGTTCCGATAGTGCTGCTAATACTGATGTTTGCTATAGAGTGTTTCAGACTCGGATTATGAGTTCAGCCTGGTCCATGCACAACAACTTGGGGAGTGGTGACTAATGTCTGCAAGGGCTGCTGTTACTGTTCATTTCCTTCAAATATTCAAATGGAAAGGCAACCGGAGAGGAACATTCAACACTCGCCTCTGTTTTTGTTTCTGTTTCCGATGTGTTCAGTTCCACTCCTGTGACCCGCACGGCCCGGCGTCCAGACTGACCTGCTTCACTGTCTACATTGTGAGTCGACTGGCTCTCCACCGAAATGCCCTCGCTCCATTATTGACAAGACTGAGTCACATTGCAACCCCCTAATATAACACACACACACACACACACGCACAAAATTGTGGTTAACGTCTGGTGGGGGGAAGAGATCCAGTGTCTCATTAGCAAACAGGCTTCTTCGATTATTACCCCCAGACTAGCCCGGCACGTCGGCCTCACTCAACCATTTGTCATGTGTAAATTTGCGTGGCTGTGAGGATGGCGGGGAGGGGTGGAGGAAGGAAGGGAGGGCGGGCGGAATCTGACGAGCACTCTGGAGTAGAAACGGGAGACGGTCCGGTGGTGACAAGTTACAGTCTGGCCTCCTGAGTGCTCTAGGCCTGTTTGAAAGAGAGAGAAAGGCTCACTCTTTTATTCATGTGGCGTGGTGGGCCTTGTTCTAGAGACAGCAGTGCTGTACGGGGGAGGTCCTGAGAGAGAAGCACGGAGGTCTGCGGAAAGGACCAGAACATTGCCCCCTGGATGGACTGCCTTGGAAAAGCATCCAGGCTTGAAAAATGTGCCTCCTGGGTATGTCCATACATCCATTATGTGCTTATGATGTCTGATGGAATGACCATAGTGCCTACAGTCAATATTCATTGACTAGAGCTATGCACAATTCTAAAACCACATTATAGAGATTAAAAATCTGAGGGAAAAATCTATTCTAAAAGTCCCTGTTTAACTTTCCTTTGGATACTTTGGAGAGGTTGTTTTACTAGGTATTTCACAACATACATCAACAAGTAAATGTCTAATGAAGAACAAGGTTTACACAAAAAGTGTACACCAGAATAGAATGTATACAGTATTGTTCTATTTGCGAGCACGTCGTAGGTGTGCACGGAGCAACAGCACTGTCAGTACTTTCACATGCATCATCATACTTCTGGGGCTTTCCTTCCACATCCTGCAGGCTGGTTAGATTGCAGATCTTAGAAACTGGCAGGCAGTGGCTCCTTCATTAACATGCTCCCCTCCCTGGTTTGTAGTAGCCTGATGATGATTAGCCATCGTTAGATGGAGAGGTAATTAGTGAGAGGAAGACTAAATCTGTATTCCTCTCTCTCACTCATTGAGACTACTGCACTGCAGCCAATGATTCCTCTTTTTCCTTGTCTCTCTCTCTCTTCCTCTCTCTTTCTCATGTTGTTTCCACCCTCTGATGCTTGTCTTCAAGTTGTGACCTGTGTATATGATATGTGTGCGTGTTTATTAGTTTACCATTTCCCGTTCAACCTCTTTCTTTTTTAAGAGGCCGATACGTGAGTCTACGTCTGTCGGACATTTGATGAGCTCATACTCTTTAGTGTGGTGAGGAGGGGGTCAACTTAGAGTCAGCTGAGAGATGTCCTAAATCTGTTCAAGATGAATCAGTGGATACAAAGGGTGGGTAGGAGAGAGAGATAGAGAGAGTGAAAGTGAGGTGTGTGTGTATGGTTTTCTCAACATTCTCCTTGTTCCTTTGTGCTTCAGTTGTTCAGTTAGCCTTTATATCAGCTATGGTCATGTCATTGTTTTCGAAGGGGAACTTTATGCATTCCGGCACATCAGGACATGTCTATGTTTTCCAGGGTATGTTTGCCTTTTATGACTAAATCCAATCTGTCACACTTCTGAATAACATACAACATAGAGCTTTGTCATTTCAGAGTGCTTTATTTTTTTTCATTATTCAGCTTTATGAAGCACAAACTTACATCATGTTGAAGTTCACCTCCCTATGATGGCAGTCACTGTGCCCCCCTCATAGAGGAAAGAGGAGGAAGCCAGTGAAGGTAGTGTGATTATTGTTATCATCATGGAGTCTGTAGCCCGCAGGGAGTTTCATATTAACTTCATCTCCCACCTCCAGCAGCAGAGTCACACCACTGGAGAGATAAGTTGCATGGCCATCTGTGCCACGTTCATACAAATACATGACTTGCATTCCATTCTTACACATTCTTATGGCCATTTGGCGTGAATCATCTAGATGATCTCTCACTATGAATCTAAAGTAATAGACTCCCTTCACTGAAGCTTTGAAGACACCTGAAATGTTGCTGTAGGCCTGCCCAATATTGGTCAATGTGTTATTAAAGACCAAGTTCATGTCATTACCCACAGCCTCTAAGCTTCCATCAAGCTCCAGTCCTGCTGAGAAGGCCACCTTGGGCGTTGCTTCCATCTGGTTCTTCAGATCCTCCAGCTTGGTCTCCGTGGCTGTGAGATGGTCTTTGACGACTGTCAGTCTGTCCCCTTGAGCTCCAGTCTCTTGTTTCAGGTTTTCCACGTCACTCTCACTGGTGTTGATTCTGGTGCTCAGCACAGTCAACTCTGCCCCTTGTGCTGCCCCCTCCCTAATCAGGCTAATCAGTTCAGCCCTCAGCGCTGTGTTCTCTTCATGCAGATTCTCCACAGCAGTCTTCATGGCTGTTAGCTCAACCTTTTGTGCTGCATTTTCTTTGATCAGGTTAATCATTTCAGTCTTGATAGTGGTCATGTCCGCCTCCATTTTGACCACTTGGCCTCTGCTGTGCTGGAGTTCATTGTTTGTGACGCTTAACTCCACCCTCAGCTCCACCACCACACTTTCGAGCCTCTCCAACGAGTCTCTGAGTCGGGTGAGCTCAGCCGAGAGGTCCAGCTGGACAGTGAGTCCAGCAGCAGTCGCAGCAGCAGCCCCAGGGCTCTGGCTGAACTTTAGTCTGGGGACTTGTGGGTTTCATGCGTGGGTTTGAGCCCCACGCATGAAGAACAGCAGCACTCGTAATGTGCCTACAGCTCTCATCTTCAACAACAATCTCAGTTGCTCAGTTAGAATGTACAAGTTATGAGCCTCTACCCCCACTTATCATCTTTTTATAGCTGATTCTAAAACAGATAGTTCCAGTCCTTGATTGTGATTGGCTGAATCGAGTTCGATGCCGTTGTAAAATGCAGCACAAACATACACCTTGACCACATTTCGTTCTATATTACTGCGCTACCATAACTTGATACAAAAGTCTTGCCAGATATATGTAGTAACGGTTTTAGAAAAGCAAGTTTGTGGGTTACACTGATTTTAGAACAGCTAAGGGGGGTTTTAGGCACTCCGCTTGCACGTCGTGCCTCACAATGCCCCTTAGCTTTTCTAAAATTAGTGTAACCTACGTCCTCTCAGGGCTTGTTGCTTAAGTGTATCCTTGACTTAGATATTTTATCACTTCTGTGGGGTGACCAGGAAGAACGGTAGTGAAATTGGTGATGACTGGTATGATTAGATTAGATTCAACTTTATTGTCATTGCAGAGTACAAGTATAAAGACAACGAAAAGCAGTGTTGAGAGGCAAAAAAAGTCCGCAAAATGTTTGTCCCTGTCAAGGTTGCCATGGTCATGGAGATGGTCATGGCTTAGTTTGTTGGTTGTCACCGGGATGCAGAGCTAGACTTAAGTAGGGTGACAGCCGCAGGGAAGAAGCTTCCTCTGAACCTGCTGGTTCAGGTGCAGAGAGACCTGCAACGCCTTCCGGAGGAGAGTGGGGTGAACAGTCTGTGGTTGGGGTGAGAACAGTCTTTGATGATGCTGCACGCCTTGTGCAAGCTTGCCCCTGTATGGCCTCGATGGAGGGGAGTGAGGAACCAGTGATGCGCTGAGCAGTTTTCACCACCCTCAGAGGCAGAGCAGTTAGAGCCATGAACAAGTTGCAGTTGTAGGTGAAGAGGGAGTAGAGGAGAGGGGTCAGCACACATTCCTGGCTGAGGTCTGTCGATTAGGAAGTCCAGAATCCAGTTACTGAAGGAGGTATTGATGCCCAGTTCACTGAGTTTGGTGATCAGTTTGGAGGGGATGATGGTGTTGAATGCTGAACTGAAGTCAATGAACAGCATTCTCACATAGGTGTTGCTATTGTCAAGGTGGGACAGGCCGGAGTGAAGTGCCGTAGAGATGGCATCCTCCGTGCTCCTGTTCTGACAGTAGGCGAATTGGAAGGGGTCCAGTGAGGGTGGTAAGCAGGTCTTGAGTTGGGCCAGGAGCAGCCTCTCGTAGCACTTCATGATGATGGGGGTGAGTGCAACTGGACGGAAGTCATTAAAGCTGCAGTTGGCAAGATTTTTTTGATCATATTCACTGAAACCGACACTACAATTTTGTCCCCACGATGCTATGGTTGTTTATTCAGTGTTGTGGGAAACACAGGCCTGTTGATAGATTGTGCAGAAAAGGTAATGCTTGATGGGTGTTTGGGTGACATTTCTATTTTCTGTCGATAAAATGCTGAACAAAGACATCAATTACACTTTTGTTATCATCTTTCTGACCGGCTTTCTGGCGACCAAATGAGATCTGCAAAGGCTTCTGACCTTTTGGCTCGGTTGTGTCTTAATTTGTCTCTTCTGTGGTATGAAAGGATAGAGATAAGCACTTCTGTGTTAAGAGTGGATAGAGATATAAACTGCATCTCTCTCTGTGTGTGTGTGTGTGTGTGTGTGTGTGTGTGTGTGTGTGTGTGTGTGTGTGTGTGTGTGTGTGTGTGTGTGTGTGTGTGTGTGTGTGTGTGTGTGTGTGTGTGTGTGTGTGTGTGTGTGTGTGTGTGTGTGTGTTACCTGGAATCTCTTTGTCTCTCCTCTCCTCTCTACCCCTGCAGAAACCGTGTCAGCACAGCTCACATCAAAGCACTGGAGTCAGCATGTCACGCTTGCACTCCAAGATCTGCAGTTACTGTCACCACCTGCCAAAGCTGTACAAAGATGGGGAAAATACACACACAGCGCTAAACGTCCATAAAGAGTGACACCCAACACCTCCCCCATACAGTACATACACATGCCCCCCCCCCCACAACATCATGAAATGCTGTGTGAGATGCAACGGCACGGTAGTAGTAGGCGACAGTTTGATGGTGGCACAAGTTCAGCAGAGACCCCCAAGGACACGGCTCCTGCTGTCCCTGTCCTCTTCACCCCCCCCCCCCCCCCCGTAGAGTCAGCACAACTCACGGGAAGATTAATTGGATCTAATATCGGCCGTGTCCATTAATGCCATATCAGAGAATAAATGGCCCTCTCTCCCTCCCGGTTCGGTTCGCTCTCTCTCTTACTCTCTCTCCCTTGCAGGTTTATTACTCTGACAAAGTCACGCATGCGGCGGTACCGTCACCGCCACCATCATCGTCGTCATCATCATCGGCCAGCTCCTCCGGTGGCGCTGCCCCATCCGTGCCTTCTGGCCCTGCTCTCTCCGCTGCGGCTGCTCTACCCACCGGGGCTGCTGCTGCTGCTGATGCCATTGCTGCATTATGTCCTCATTAGCATTTTATTGCCACTGCATTGCCCCCCTCCGCCCTCCTGACCAAGGTCCATCTGACTGAAGGTATTGGCTGTGCAAAAAGCCGGAGAGAGATTAGTGGACAGTGGGGAAAAAAGACAGAAAGAAAGACGGAGGGGGAAAAAAAGGAAAAGACAAAGGGAGGGGAGGGGAGGGGAGGTGGATGAGGGAGAGGAGGCAGAGAAGAGAGGAAGGGTTGGAGGATGGAGGGAGAGGAGAGAGAGAGAGATGAGGATGAGGAGGGGGAGGGGGGACTCCATCAGGAAGAGGAAATCCCTGGCAGGAGGTTCCCTGCTCAGCAGTTTCTCTCGGCTGCGCCACCCTGAGGTTTATCCCCGGCCCGGGCTGGATGCTGATGCTGCTGCTGCTGCTGCTGTTATCCACAGCCACTATAAGCCAGGGCCCTCCCCATCCCCATCCCCTTCTCCCCCCTCTCCTCCCCATCCCCATCTCCCCCTCTCCTCTCCTCTCCCATCTCCTCTCCTCTCTTCTCCTCCCCTTCCCTCCCCTCTCCTCTCCCCTCTCTTCTCCTCCCCTCCCATCCCCATGCACTTTCCTCTCTAGTGCCTGTGGAATTTAGTGGTGATAAAATAAGGAGAGAAGTCAAAAGATGGATGGATGGATGGATATATAGACAGATAGATGAATAGATTGAGTGGGAGAGATAGATAGCTGAGAGAGCTGGCAGAGAAGCAAGAGTGACAGACCATTTAAAGTCTGCTGTGGGAGTGGTAGTAGGATGTGGACCAAACTACAGGGAAAGTTTTTCTTTATTATTGGCTTACTCAAATAGATAATGTCATACTCCTTTTTTATTTTCATCATTAATGCCTTCAAATAGACTACAGGACATTCAGACAGAATGCTTAAGCTTGAACCAGTATATCAGTGTCTACTGTCCATCTTATTAATGTCATTCATACAACAAGAGGAAGGTTCCAATGCAAAGGACTAGTTTCCATTGTGGCCATTCATCTCAGCTCATTTGGTGTGCTCAGGAAATGGTCAACCACTGCTACCAGGTCCGCCACCCACCTCTGCCTGCCACGTCACTGAGAAACAGCAAGGGGATTTCGCCTCACCTTACTGTGGAGACTTCCTGGCCTGCAAGACCTATTTTTGGGCGAGGACTTCGGGGTGTAGGTGAAGGGTGGATCTATGTCATGCTCTTGCACCATGAACTGTGACAGCTGCCTTTTTAAAAATGTATGATGGAGTGTTACAGTGACTTTGTTTAACCTGATGGCGTTTAACCTTGTGTTTAACCTTGACGGTGATTATACACTTCAGTTCAGTTATCTACAAGTTTAGTTACAGAACAGACAAGGCATTTCTGTTCTGTAACTAAACTTAATCTATTTGTTGGCATATGTTCCTTCGAAGTGACTTAAAACAATGTTACATTGTTTGTGAAGTTCAGGAGACATTGAGATGCAGTCTTAGCACAAATGGTTAATAAGCCATGAAAGTTTTGTGAAAAAAAGGACAGTCAGTGGTCAAGTCTAATTAATGATAGAGGTACTGACCTTCTGTCTAGTCCATCACAGAAAATTACTTGCTCATGTGTCTGCCTCTCACTTATTGACTCTCAATATACTTCATCTTCATTTTAAGTCTTAAGGAAGTATTGGATTGTTTAAACCAAGCGTAGGTATACATCTCCAAAAGAGCCTCAACAGAACTGTTGATACTGCATACCGCAAAAGCTTCAGTACGACATGCTGTATCTCTCGAAAGTACAAACGCAACTTTATTACAAACTTGAAAGCCTCAATAGAACTTGATTAAAGTCGTGTCACAACTCGACCCTGACTCTTATTTGTGGCTTCTCTCCTGGCCCTCAGACCAAACATTCTCAGCATTTCATTGCCTACTTTTTCGAACACTCTGACTTGTTTTATGGATGCATTCGGCACCGGCAGACACCATTTTGAGAGTCGGTTATGAGAAGTTGTCTGTGCTTTTTTTTTTTCTCACTCGCCTTCCACTACACCCCGGCATCTCTTCCGAATATTGTATTAGACGCCTGAGTGTCTGCTGGCGCCTTACACGAGGTAATATTTCAAAGGAATGGCAGATAGATGGGTGTACTCCCATAGGTAAATAGCGAGGGAGAAAACTAACGAGGGAATTCCTTAATATGACAGCAGCAGCTGTAAACAGGGCGAGACTTATTAAATAAAAAAATCTTAATGAGTGATGTCGGACAATAAAACGCGGAGTCAGGCTTGTATGACAAAGTATAAAGGGATGTCCCTTGTAATGAAGTGGGTCGTCTCAAGGGGGTTGTTGTGTGTGCATGTGTGTGTGTGTGTGTGTGCGTGCGTGCGTGCGTGTGAGTGTGTGAGTGAGAGAGAGAGAGAGAGAGAGAGAGAAAGATGGGGGTTCCGTGGCAGCTGCACCCCATAACCCCTCAGCTCTCTGCAGTAACTCACAGGCAGATGCACTGAAGCTGCTCTCTGTAATTGGAAAGGGACCGAGCTGATTTGTAGCTGGGGTTAGCCAGGAGACCGGGGGTACGCTGCTGCCGCATTGCGTTAGGGCCGTTAGAGATGTGCCAGGGTGCACCAGGGGGGTCTATCCACGCTCACCATGTCCCCTCTGTGGTCAACACTTTGTCACTGTCTGACAGACCTGAAGAGTGCGGCCAAATCATTTTGTATTTACCACCAGGGCCTTATTCTTACTACACATATGAGCATGAGAACTCTACAGAACAGAAGCATATCCAGTTTAATTTACAAATGTTCAGAGGGTTAGTTTGATAGTTCTTATCTTTTGAAAGTGATATCAAGTTTGCACGTTTTTCAAAGTTTAAAAAAATTGGAATAATGTACAATACATTTATCATACATACACACATACATCTGGCTGTAAAACATAGTATATGTCAATCATGCTCAGTGGACACACTGCTGCTATGAAGTTATTATGAAGTGGAAGTTTAGATTTGTATTCATATTTATCTTTATGTTTACATTCATAGTTACTTATGTTTGAAGGAGTTTGTTATTGAAAAGCTACAAGCTATGCAGTATTCGAAGTGAAATAAGAGTGACTGCTAAGGCAGATAAAGATGTTTGGATTGAGATAGCCACTGTGGGGAGAGACACAAGGAGTAAGAATTTCCTGGAATTGAAAGGAGACACCAGGCTCCGGTCTCACCAGTACGGAAGGCTCCGGAAAGCTCATCTAACGAGTGTCATAGCATCTCGCGGGCTCCTCATTGCATCCCTGCCTCGTGTGTTTTTCTTCTCCTGTTCTCGTGTCCCTTCTTCCTCATACCCCCCTCCTCCTCCATCCCTCCTTCTTCCTCATACCCCCCCTCCTTCCGTGCCCCTCCCCCTCTCCTGTGTAGAGCTCCTATCTTACCGCAGGCTGCCTTTCAGTGTTTCCCCAGCTTTGTGCCAACTGTACCACAGAATGATGTTATACTCTAGCACACACACACACACACACACACACACTCACACCACACACACAAAGACACATGAAGACACATATGCATGCAACTGTGAACTCACACCCACGCAAGCACATGTGCCTGCTCACTCTCACACGAATGCATCTGCACCCTAACAACACACACACACACACACACACATACTGTGACACTGCAGGGAGATTGCTCACCACAACATTGGGATACCCCAAGCTAATGCTGAGGATTGCGCTCTCCTCTTTGGTGCAAATCTCTCCATCATTCTCCCCCTCCCCCCCCCCCTCTCTCTGTCCCTCTCTCTCTCTCTCTCTCTCTCAAATCTCAGGACCATGGTCAGAACCTCTCCCACCATGATACTCTGGCTTTTGACGGACAGGTTTCCTTCCCACGTAAATGAAAACGCTACATTTGCCCCATTGAAAGAGAAAGCGCCACAGTTCTTATCTGCCCATCCAATCACTGACCTTTACAAGAAGAAGACTGCCACCCTGAATACGGCTATTGTACTTGTCTGATAAGGACCAAGTGAACAAACCGTTCTGCTGACGCCACCATAATGGAGCTACTGATTCCAGTGTGACCATCAATAATTAACAGCATATCTGATCCACCAGCGCGGGCATAATTCTTTCTTCCCACTCCCTCTATATATCTTTTTCTCTCTCTGTCTCTGGTCTTAATAATCCATAACTCCTTCTCTTGTGTCTCAATAATGAGACATCACTCACTGTATAGAGGTCAGGAAGAAGATGCCTGTAGCCTTCAGAGCACAGAATATACTACAATCTACTCATGGCTACTAATCACAATGTGCGTGTGGATTTGTGTGTGTGTGTGATGAAAACATAGAAATACACACAAACACACGCTCATTTCTGTTTTCTATAGGTCACTCCACCTATACCTTGGCTTCTTCTTTATCTAAACTACACACTCACAGACATATACAGTGTATATACTGTACACACTCATTCACATTCTGCTCTGTGTGAGCAGAGTTGTTGCACAACACATGGCTACACATACACACACACACACACACACAAACACTGCGGCGGCTCCTGTCAGCAGAGTGTTACATAACAGCCTGTCTCCCGGCTTTTTAAGCCCCACCGCTGAAGTGCATCTTTCTGCATCTGTGCATTTTCTCACACTACAAAACAAGGGCACACATTCATTCACATGTGCTCAGAAAAGACACACATTCATTCATATGTTCACAGAAATCACACTCATAGCCTAGCTGATATGGGGCTGGGACCCTTTCTTCACTTCCATGTAAGTTGTTGGATGGTTTTGGACATCGCTGTGATATTGACGGATCTGCAGAGCTCACAGAATCAGGCTTACCCAGGCTAACACACTCATGCTTGCATACATGTAGACATAAACTCTCTCTCTCTCACACACACACACATACAGAAAGTGGTTCATCATTCTCTGCATAGATAATCAGCCTTCAAAGGCTCCCACATGCCTCCTCCTGATGCCACTGCACTGTAGCACAGTAGAGAAACACTGAGTAATTCAGCTCCACTGTTACACAATGACAGTTTCCCACACAGAGTTGTTCGACAGGCGCACCCTGCATTTAACACCGTGCTTGCCAGGGCTAACTGGAGCACATCTAAAAGCAAATCATTCCTGTCAGGGATGTAATCAAAACGAGACCGAGCACGCTCTCTCTCCAAACACATCAAATTCTCCCTCTGCACCAAGTCCTTATCACTCAAAGGGATGATAGGGGGAAAAACAGATCCAAAGTCTGGAAAATTGGTTACGGTGTGTGAAGGGTCAGGGGGAGTTATTGGCCATCACACAGGCTAGCCTTGAGTACTGCCTGATGCTTTCTGCTGATTGGGAGAGTTGTGGAAATTTCCCTTAAAGGTAAAGTGAGCCATTTTAATTCAGTTCCAAAGGTCCTGTCAAAAGCACCTTGCACAGTTCCAGCTCTTAGCTAGAAACAAGTAAAGTGACACAAATGTGCAACATACTATTTCAGCCAATCAACAATACATAGGAGCTCATAAGTTGTTTTTTTCATTGGTTGGTATTTAAAATACCTTCCATTCCCTTTCTTAAAAGTACAAAAGCTACTATATGCAATATGCTTTTCTGTAAAAGTTGCTTTTCTGTAAAATGATTGCTTATTATCTTCATTACGTGTTAAACCTGGGATCACTGTGAAAATCATAATTTTGATTCCACCAAAACACCTCATACAAAATGTCTATTGGAGAGACAGCAGCTGAGTCTAGTGTTTCATCACGGTTGCTGACAGAATACCTTAATACGCCCAGGTTACAGGTCCATATTTGTTTCCAAGGGAAACAACAGTAACTTACAACAGTAACTTCAGGAAGATCCACACAGACTGTGCTATGGGCCCATGACTGTTGAGGGAACAGGGGAGAGGAAAATGTGACCCCCCCACCCCACACACACACACACACACACACACACACACACACACACACACACACACACACACACACACACACACACACACACACACACACACACACACACACGTACACCCCAACCACCTCCACCACCACCTCCACGGCCTACCAACTAGGAAGACGGCTGTCTGTCTGAGACGAGCACTCTGCGCCAGCCTTGTGCTGAGCTCAGCAGCGAGGGCCAAATGGGGAGTCTGATGTCACGTCCTGCCCTCGCAGCAGCTGTCCTGCTGTCACCCTGCTGGAATCTCAGAGACGCACACGCTCACAGCTGCAGCGGTCAGCTCTGTGCCATTGCTCTCCACAGTCACAGAGTGAATGAATGAATGACCGACCGAATGAATGAACTAATGGATGAAGTTGTGTGTCACTCTGCAAGTTTGGGGGAGTTTGGAGTTTGGACTATTTGGAACTTGATGCCCAGTGTAGACAAGCAATCTATCATGTCAGTTGGTGATGGTGGCATTTGTAGTGAGCTCAGAACCCAGGACTGCCTGTTTCTCTTGTCAAGTCACAGCTTGTACTCATTTTAAACACACCTTTGTGTTCAACAGTGTTGAAGGGAGAGCAGGGGCAGATTTAAAAAAAAAAATTTGATAATAAAAAGTGACAAAAAGAGTGACAAGATGGACAGAACACAAGAAAAACGAATCTCACTCATATATCTGATTCATTCTCATGACTCATTCTCTCAAACTGACTTAAGTGATAAAGATCTTGTGCGTGTGAATGCATCTCTGGATATGTGTGTTGTTTAAAGAGATAGCAGAGGCTTGGCATTCTGTAGTTGCACCAGTTCTGCCCAGACTAGTCTCTCAGCCGTATCCAACCCCCTTCAGCGGGCAGGCCCATGCCAGTCACTAGTGGTGGCACCCGAGAGGCCAGCCAGCACCACTGATGGATGGTGCTGCCAGCGGCATGATGGACAGACCTCTGAGCTTGCAGGGGAGACCGGTCCAGCCAGGGGGGTGTTGGCAGAAGAGATTTTGGGGTTAGGGGGCTGTCCAGTGGCCATGATGGGCAGACCACTCTGGGCACAATGTATAATTGATTGATTTGACACAGAATGACTTTTGTTTTCATTGTAGGGAATTGCCTCTGAAGCAGGGGCGAGATCCCAGATTGTAGTGCAAAGGGGTCGGGGAAAACAGGGACAGATTGGGAGAGAGGGAGAGTAATAGATTGAGAGAGAGAGAGAGAAAGAGAGAGTGAAACAGAGGGAGAGAGCAGGAATAAAACAACAATTTGCATTCCTGAACATGCATCACACATCCTGTGTTCATTATGTTATCAAAAATTCAGAGACTATTATGGGCTGGGACCAAGAGAAGAGACGTTGTGTGTGTTGCTGCTGTTGCTGTTTAGTCCACCAGGCAAAGGCTGCCACTGCCATGTCTCATTTCACACACACCGTCCTGTCCTTTCTGGCTCCTGCAAGTTGGCTTGCCCTCTACTGCCCTGCTGTCTCTCCTCCTCAGCACCAGTACAGAGCTCAGTGCAGTGCACATGAAGAGGATCCAGTCCTGGAGGTGAGGGAGTGGAGATGGAAGTGGTGGTGGCTGGCCACGGTGTCTGGGTCTCTTGCTCCATCACGCTGGCCCCCTCCTCCTCCTTCTCCTCTCATCCCCCTTATCCCTTATCGTAGTCATGCCACTGAACTCCACCCCCCCCCCCACCCCACCATGCCAGAGATTCCTCAACCCCCGAGACGGACTGTGAGGCGTCGGGTGTGGCCTACAGGGGGTTGTGTGTGTGTGTGTGTGTGTGTGTGTGAGGGGCGGGGTGTGGTGGGGGGGTTCAGGGGGTTGTGTGTGTCTGTGTTTGTGTGTGTGTGTGTGTGTGTGTGTGTGTTTGTGTGTGTGTGTGTGTGTGTGTGTGAGGGGCGGGGTGTGGTGGGGGGGTTCAGGGGGTTGTGTGTGTGTGTGTGTGTGTGTGTGTGTGTGTGAGGGGCGGGGTGTGGTGGGGGGGTTCAGGGGGTTGTGTGTGTGTGTGTGTGTGTGTGAGGGGCGGGGTGTGGTGGGGGGCTTCAGGGGGTTGTGTGTGTGTGTGTGTGTGTGAGGGGCGGGGTGTGGTGGGGGGGTTCAGGGGGTTGTGTGTGTGTGTGTGTGTGTGAGGGGCGGGGTGTGGTGGGGGGGTTTAGGGGGTTGTGTGTGTGTGTGTGTGTGTGTGTGTGTGTGTATGTGTGTTTGTGTGTGTGTGAGGGGCGGGGTGTGGTGGGGGGGTTCAGGGGGTTGTGTGTGTGTGTGTGTGTGTGTGTGTGAGGGGCGGGGTGTGGTGGGGGGGCTCAGGGGGTTGTGTGTGTGTGTGAGGGGCGGGGTGTGGTGGGGGGGTTTAGGGGGTTGTGTGTGTGTGTGTGTGTGTGTGTGTGTGTGTGTGTGTGTGTGTGTGTGTTTGTGTGTGTGTGAGGGGCGGGGTGTGGTGGGGGGGTTCAGGGGGTTGTGTGTGTGTGTGTGTGTGTGTGTGAGGGGCGGGGTGTGGTGGGGGGGTTCAGGGGGTTGTGTGTGTGTGTGTGAGGGGCGGGGTGTGGTGGGGGGGTTCAGGGGTTCTCGGGTTTCTGCTCCTGGTTCGGCTCAGGCAGGAGAGCGGCTGTTTATTAAAGACAGCTGTCAGTTCCTCAACCCGCTGAAATCCATCATCTCCACTGACATCGGGCGCCGTATGCGGTCCTGGGCGACGCTAACGCTCGGCACAGATGCTCTGCTCCGCTGTTCACACACCGCTCTAGAAGCCGGGTGTGTAATGTGTGATGATGTGACACACTTTCCCCAGCCACTGCAACCAAACGGCTTGAGATCTACTGATGTGGGCAACCCCAGCTTCGTAAAGTACACGTCCCACCATATTTTGGTTGTGCCTGTGCACTTAACACAGGTTATTTGTTGGATCTAGGTTTTAGGAATCAGCCAAACAAAGTCTCAGCCAGTTGGTAGTCGGGTCAGAAATCCCAGAGAGCTTTATTCACGATACCGGAGACCTACGTTGTGTTGCTAACAGACGCAGTCTGAAGATACAAAGGAAAGGCACACTTCTTATAGGACTTGACAGCATTACATCTTCCCTTGTGACATGACAAATATTCGCCCACATCACCACTTTTCTAAACACTGAACACAAGCCTTTGACCTTAACTTACGATGAGGCATCAACCTCCTGGTTGAGATGGCAGTACCAGGTCAGGGCCTCTTCCATCCTAACAAACCAACTCTGAGGCCCAGTCACCCTGACAAAGAATGTTATTAATGCCAAACATTATTCAGCTGTCTATCCCCCTACACTTCTCTGTATGGCTTGAACACACGAAAGGATGAAACATTACATGCTCAGAGTACACAGAACACATGAGAAGGCTCTTACACACAAATATCTTAAAGATAAAAATGTCTTCCTACATATTTCACTGGACTTATTCATTAGGCTAATACTCTTATTCAAAGTGACTTATTATGTAAATTGTTACAAGGTTCTGTCTCCCCACAGCAACTCGGGGTTAAGTGCCTAGCTCAAGGGCACTTGAACCTACAACTTGCCTGGCTACTGCATGCTAGCCCAGCATACCACCCATTAGCTCATATACCTGTCAAGAAATGATTTTGCTAGAATCAGCTGGTATTGTGAATGGTGGTAACAAACATGTGGTTTGGCTTTTTACTTACTGAAGCCGGATATCCCACCTCTGCCAGACAGTTATCTCAACCCTATTGGGACACAGTGGCATGTGTGTCAGCCTGGCATATGGGAGGGCTTGCCAAAATTGTATGCAGGTTGTGTTAGTCGTCCATATTCTGGGTATGCACTTGGTGTGTGTGTGTGTGTGTGTGTGTGTCACTGCGGTTGGGATATGTGATACACTTTCTGCACTCCCTCAGTGTGACACCTGGTTAGGGAGGTGGTGTGTGTGTGTGTGTATGTGTGTGTGTGTGTGTGTGTGTGTGTGTGTGTGTGTGTGTGTGTGTGTGTGTGTGTGTGTGCGTGTGTGTGTGTGTGTGTGTGCATGCGCATGTATGAGGATGGGGGAAGGTATACCCCTCTCCTGTTACTTGACTGAATTTGTCTCTCGACTTCATTTTCGTATGAAATATTGATGTGCTTAATTTAACCCTAGGGCAAGCTCAGATGTCAGTGTGTGAGTGAGCACGGGGGGTGCTGATTGGCTGGTTGAAGCTGGCTTGTTATGGGTCATCTTTGTGGGTTTTGAGTATCATGCTTATACCTTCAACCCCCTGCTCAATATTTCTCCATTTGGAAACACACAAACAAAACATCCAATAAGAATCTGATATGTATACATGACAGCTTTAAATAATACAACTTCAAATAATAAGGCCTACATTACTCATATACTTCAGCTACTCACACTCCTGTATTAGTATGCGAACACCACTAAAGCTGAGGATCTCTCATTTTCATGTAGAACAGACAGTAGTGCCATTCTCCTGACATCTATGAACCTCTGTGTGGCAGCTTTTATGAGGGAAGTGCTTCCAGAGCACTGTGTGGTCTGGCTATTAACCTTAGCCCATTTATTTTTAATGCCTCTGATCCTTTAAGACTGTAAAGGGCCTGTGAGATTTGCTTGATTGGTTTGAAAGGACATTAAGTTAACGTATCATTGTTAATGGGAGGACACTTGAGCTGGCTCTTTGGCTGCTACATTGCATTTTCAGTCGATGGTTTTTAAGGAACCTGTTCTTGAGTCTACCACTCAGCTCTGTAAAGCACATTTAAAACGTTCTGGCACTATATTTATATATAAAACTGAACTGAATGTGGTAGACCTCAAACCTTCTAAAATATCTCACACTGCCGTGTTTGGTTGTCTACCATACTCAGGGCAGCACCCTCTTGCCTAAGGCCAAGGGTGAACTTTAAATGGAGAGTATGCTACCGCTAAGATAACTACTAGCTACAGGAAAGAAAACCTGTGCTGAGCAGTGAGGACATCAGTGTCTCAGTAGCAGATTACTATTTTTTTGTAAATTAGTCATGAATCTTTCAGATGCATCTGGTGTGGCTTATATAATTTGATGACTCAGTCCCTCAAATACCACTCATGTTTAAATACATATGACCTTTAGCATAAGACCCACATAAATATGGTCATATCATGCTTGCGCTAACATGCTGATGCTGTTAAAGGCTCTTTAAGATGAACCACATGACAACAGTTTTTTTTTAAGTTCATGGTCTTTTTTATTTGAAAATAAAATAAACAAAACAAAATTAAATAAAACAAAGACTAGCATGTACAACTTGGAATGAATGTAAACTGAAACAAAGAATGAACAGTGGAGGACACCTCTTGTGCTGAACACACCCACAGAACAAACTGCAGATACAGTAAACAAGATCTCTGTCCCTCGCCTGGACACCCGTCCACCTGTCCTGCCCCCCCCTCTCTTCCCTGTCCAGCCTTCCGCCCCCCAACCCTCTGTCCCTGTGGCATGAAGTCAACACAGAGGACAGGGAGGCAGTGGCGAGTGGCAACCTTAACCCACACCCCACAGATATTCCATCAACCCCCCCCCCAACCAACCACCACCACCAATGCCAACACCACTACTGCCCAAAGCAAGAGGCACAAAAACATGGCCGTCCAAAAAGAACACAAAGAAAGTAAGGAGTCGGGAAGACAGGGAAAATAACAGAATTTAAAATAAAAGGAGCAGGAGCAAAAAAAAAAAACTAAATTAAAAATAAAACATGCCAAACATTTAAAATGTTTATTTTTTGTATAATTTTTGTTTGTTTTTTTGTCACTTTTTATTATTTTTTTTTCAATCCCACCATACAATAAAAGTCCCATTCCACTGTCCACTGCGAAAATTAAGAGCTTTCTTTTCATATTTATTTTTCCTCTTCATCTTAGGGTTCCTCTCAATATACAAAAAACTGTACCAAACCAACGATACAACAATTCAGTGGAATCAGCACGCTCTGGCTGGAGACCAGGCTCCATGCTCAAGCTGCATGCATGTAGAACAGAAAACAGAGAGAAGAAAGATGGCCAGCCCAAACTTTACCAAGAGCAAATGGAACTTAAGAAGTTCACCAGATGCTGTTTCTCTTCAGTTTTGAAGGTAGATACATAGTAGTACTTTATTTTCTTGTTTATTATTACTGATGCTAAACTGATTTCTTTGGGGACAGGATCACTAAGCACTTCATGCAGATGTTTTTTTTAAACTTATTTTTCTGTGTGGACAGAAGGATATTTTTATTTCAACATTCAATTATTTTCTATACAGAAACATTATGAATAAATGAACATTTTTTTTCCAAGAGGTAAGTAAAACATTTGATTTTTTTTCTTCTAAGAGGGCAGGAAGGGATGGGCAGGCTTCACTTTGCAGTCATCATCTGTACAAATTCTGTTGAGACAGAGGACAGAGAGAGAGAGAGAGAGAGAGAAGAGCAGAGAAATTAATTATGTAATTACACACTGCATCACTAGGCAGTTCTGCCGCCTCCTAAATTGTTAAACACTTTTTTAATTTTTAAACAATATACAACAAAAGTGTAGCATGTGTGCGTAGCCCAGTGTCTGCTTTCCAAGAGGGCGCTCAGTCTGATTTCAGTCAAAGACCCAAGATGACGCAGGGCACAATCCCGTAGTGTTAGAGAATAAATATTTCACAGCACAGAGAAGAGGGGAGGGGGGAAAAAAACCCCAAGGCCATCCCAAGCCCAGACATGGAGGGAGTGCGCCACAGGACATCAGCAAGACGAGCTGAGACGCCATCGCTCTGTCCACCCCAGGAGGAGATTCTCACGCTTCAGCTTCATGCTCTAGAGCCTGCTGTACGGCTTCAGATGGTGCCACCAGCACCACCACTCCCATCATCAGTGTGTGTATCGTGTATTGTAATGTCAGTGGGATGCGAGGCCAGGGATGCCGCTTGGTGCCTGTGCCTTACCTTCATAGTTGACCTGGCCATCACCGTCGATGTCCGCTTCTCTGATCATCTCGTCCACCTCCTCGTCCGTCAGCTTCTCGCCCAGGTTGGTCATGACGTGGCGGAGCTCAGCGGCGCTGATGTAGCCGTTGCCGTCCTGGCGTCAAGAAAAAAAGAGTCATTAAGATATAATCTGTGTTAATCCAACACAGACAGAGTCATTAAGATATGATCTGTATTAATCTAACAGAGACAGTTTAATGCTGATGATTGAGTCTGTCTTTGTTCCTGCGATTCATTACTCATTCACAACAGACTGAAACTATTGAGACAAAACTGGTTTGATCATGATTTTGAGATCACTCATAATGAGTCATAACGGCTAATGATTCAATCATTCTTCATTTATAAAAAACTGGGTCAAATGTTTCAAATTGTTCCAAAACTGGTATTGATCGTGGACTAAAAAACTTTCAGGAAGGAGGGGGCCGTACCTTGTCAAATACCCGGAAGGCCTCACGGATCTCCTCCTCGCTGTCTGTGTCCTTCATTTTCCTGGCCATCATGGTCAGGAACTCTGGGAAATCGATGGTTCCGTTTCCTGAGAGAAGGAAGGCAGAATGGAAAAGGTCAGCCAAATGAAATAAAAAGAACAACACAGTCCAATCCAGATTGCAGAGGCACACACAAACAAGGGATTTACACTTGTACATAAAAAAACATAACTGATGGCAGCGTTCCAGTGTGTGTGTGTGTGTGTGTGTGTGTGTGTGTGTGTGTGTGTGCACAAGTGCAGAAGCTCTATTTGTCCACTGCACTCCCCAACCACAGGGAAAGCCCCAGGTGCTTAGGGGAACATCCACGGCCCATTATGCAAACTCACAGTAAATCACAGAATGAGTTAACTAGACAGGGCTTTCCCCTGCATTCAGTGACGTCTAAAAGCATGTGGTAGCGTGCACACACAGAGGAAAGGGCTTGGAGCAAGGGATTCACAGGAGGGGTCGGGGTGAGGGATCAATAGCCATGTGACCGTGGGTCCAGATTACCGAGGGATCACAATCTCTCACAATCTCCCGGACGAGCCTGCTGAATGACACGTCTGGATAGGCTCAGCGCAGAGAGAGAATGGATATTAAGCAGAGCCACTGTACCCAGCAGGGGAGGGGTGGGCGCTGCTAGCATGGGAGAACGGCTGCATTAGCCGAGCCAACCGAACTACCGAGAGATTGAGAGTGGGTCAAAGGGCAGCTTTAGAGCTTTAAACTCTGGGTGGAGGGCTACTGGACTAGGATTATCCTCCATACACAAAGATGAGTTCTTACTGTGGCACAGGGGCTAAGGCTATCATGGAGGGGTGGGTGCTAATGGAGACCTGTCGGCTAGAGGTTATGATCTGAACCCCTGTAGCTGAAAGTAGGGGAGCAAGCCACCTGAAATGAACGCCATTTAAAAATAAAAGCCACAATAAAAGAGGATCATGTCCTGATGATTTATTGAGAGTTAATCAATGTGTTTCTATACACCTATATAGATATAAACATACAATGTATCCCATACAGTATATCACACCCACATAACTTTTGATGTATAAGGAGGTGGACTGATGTTGGGCAACGAAATAAACGGCTCATATTCTATATTTCTAAAGCTTGGCAACAGGAATCTTCCCCAGAGCGGCATACTGTTGCAAGTGATTAAATAAGCCTGAGTCATTTCCAGGCCATTTCCAATGTCAGCGCTCTAAATCAGCTCTTCTCCACGGCACGCCGGCTCGGTTCAAACGAGTGGATGTGGGTACTGGATGTTCAGAGTGCATTATGTAATCACTTTTATTTTCCATTACTAGGTTTATTGCCGTCTGGCCTAGATTGCGTCAGTGGAAGAGATGGTGTGGAACCACAGGGATTTTTTTTTGTGTGGTCCAGTTGAGGTGGCCTTCATTTTAGAGTGGGGGTGTTCAATATGTAGCAATGTGGGGGTGTTCCATATGTAGCAATTTTGTGGGACCCAAAAAAAGTTCCTTCCACGGACCGGCCAGAGTGTAAAACGGCAAATCCTCTATGTCAAAATGTTTACCCTCCACGTCACAAATCTGGAAATGTCAAATATATCTGACAGGTAGCAACTAGACTTTCAGAAGTTTGACGACTCTTGCTTCCATTTTTGGCCATGATTATAGTTGTGTTTCTCATGACAATCAAATCTAAAGGGATTTGGCCAGCAGCCAGCAGTCATGGAGATATGGCCATGTTTTTTTCTATCTGTATTAATGATACTTTCATTTGCATTTACTCATTTAGAAACTGATTGTAGCTGAAGCACATTAAAGTATAATGTACATTCCCATCAGCATGTGTGTTAGGTATCAAGCCCAATAATGTGTTGGCAGATCCAACTCCTAGCCAACAACGGTGTGCATCATTCACTACTTTCAACACTGACCACTAGTTTAATAACTCACGGCTTTGCCGGCACCATGGGCACAATTGGACTCTAATCACCAAATATGAGTGTGAGCTAACCGTCAGCGTCGACCTCGTTGATCATGTCCTGCAGCTCGGCTTCTGTGGGGTTCTGACCGAGTGACCTCATGACTGTGCCCAGCTCTTTGGTTGTGATGGTGCCATCGCCGTCCTTGTCGAATAAGGAGAAAGCCTCCTTGAACTCTGGGATGAGAGGAGAGAGAGAAGATAGGCAACAGTTACTGAGCTGACCATGAAAGTGTTATCACAGCCCTATGGTAATCGGTGTAATAATCATAGCAGTAATATTAATAGTTGCAGTAGTAGTCATACTAATGACACTTCTTTTTATGAAACTAAACATTTGATGTAAAGTACGCCAAATTTATTATCTGGGCCTTTTCAAAATCCTGCTCAAATTCTCTCTTTTTTCACTACTTTGTTATTTTCTCTCCCGTCCTTTGAGCCTTACACATACTCCAAGATGGAATTATAAAGACCAAAAAGGCAATGTGTTTGAAGTCAAGCGCTTTTACCCCAGACACCAGTGCAGTCCATAATTAATCACGGAGGGGTTTATGAAACACAGCACAAGTATGAATTTACCACTGGCACAAATCATGTCATTATGTAAGAAATCTGGCTAAAACTCATTATGTTTGGGACACCCAAACAAAAAGAAATATTCCACATTCTAAAGGCCAAGTCTGAATTCCATGTGACCTTTAGTCACATTAAAAAATAACACTGATTGAAAAATAAATCTCACTGCATTGGGAGACCCCTGGTTAAGGCACATGGCAAAATAATATGGAATGGTTTGTCTTACCTGCAATTTGCTCTTCCGTTAGTTGATCAGCCTAGAGAGGATAAAGGTAAGGCAGTCAGTTAGGGCCTCAGAAATGTTACTTAGTTGACCAGCCTAGAGAGAATGAAGGAAAAGCAGCTAGTACCACAAAATGTTAAGGCCTAAAATGTTGTGGCTTTGTGCTTGTGGCACATTTGAGTATGATTACGTGCACTGCACGCGATTACACTATTCTCCAGTATTTTATCAGGTTTTTTTTACGTAAACAAAGGCACCCAAAGTTATGTAGGACTCTGTGATGCAACTGCTTAGGAACAAGATCTTGCCAACAGATACCACTGTACATTTGCTATGCCATCACAGAAGGCTGTTATATTAGTCCCAATAATACTGAACTGCAAAGTGTAAAACTAGAGTGCTTTTGTACTTCCACAAAGCCCTTCCCTTGTCAGTTTAGTGACTGAGATCAACACTGCTGACGCTGTCAGTTTAGCCGTGTCATTGACAGCTCAGCAAAATGTTTCAACCAGGAGCGCAACTAAATGTCGCCAGCAAAGAGCGTTTTACAGAAAAACAAGCCAACCAACCAATGGTGTGCTAGTCTAATGAGAGGAAATCCTCATAGAGTAGGGTAGAGTCTAATGGCAGTTGGATGAGAATGGAGCAAATGACCTAATGGACCTAATGGGTGTAGTAACAGCCTTTCTCCATCTCATAATGATTTCTTTCCCTTAGCACTCAGGAAGGGAGTGGCTCGGACTCTGTGATGGTACAGGGGCCCACTGACATGACCAGACAACGCCCGCTTTGGTTGTTTTTTCCACCCTCTGGCCTTGACTTAGTGACTGGCCAGGCCAACACAACGATGCCCAAGTCATAGGCATCATCCCAGGCTGCAGTGCCAGGCCCAACCTGTGCCGGCCTGCCTGCCCACTTGCCCAGCCTCCTGGCCAGCTTCGCTCAGAACGGCGTCACTGAGGCATGGGGAAGCTTCGCACGGAGCGTGGGAGTGCCCTTCCTGCTCAACGGCACAGCGCGGCTGACTTCACTCCGTGCGCCCACACACTTTGCCCAGGCAAGCCCTGCAACGGACTCCTCGTGGCCCAGAACAGAGGAGCTGGAAGGGAGGAGAGGGGAGGGGAGGTGGTAGGGTGGGGCAAGGGCAGTGAGAGGGTGAGGGTGTGTGTGGGGTGGAGGTGGCACTGTGCCAGCACAAAAAAGGCCAGCTGCTCAGAAAACCCTTCTGGCAAGAGCCAAACCCCCACCACCTCGGCACACAGCCATGGGTAACCAGGTCAGTTCTCACTGTACCTGGTGTAGTGCTGTACTACAGTGGAGGGGACTGTAAGAAAGGGTATGGGGGGAGGGTGTTTAAAGAGAGCAAGTCGCATGAGCGCTGAAGACCAGAACACACCCGTAGGGAGTTTAGAGTACAGTTCCAAACACAGATATGCAAAACACCAACTTTGGAGGACATCCTAAGAGATAAAAAAGGGAACACACGCAACTTCACTCCAACAGTGCAAGATATTTAATAAAATGTGTTTTCATTAAAGCTCAAGTTTGGGCATCCAAATCCAAATCTAGGGTTGGGTTATATGATGTCCTGTCATGTGCATAAACCAGACAGTGGGAATTGATGGCTGTTTGTGTTACCCAGGACAGGACCCAAGCAAGTAAATAAATAATGCAACCAGAGTCAGGTGTCACTACAGTTAATAAACACACATCAGCTAATGCAACATCGTAACAGGTAGGGGAGAGGGCCCGAGAGCTTTGTGGTGTAACATTACCTGTATCACAATGATAAAACTGTCTGTTTTGCGTCTACTGTCAGTACAGCCAGTCAAAACAAAGAATGTCAGTACCAAAACTAACACTGAATCAGATTTTGGTTGCAACAGGCCAGAAGTAGCCTATCTATTGGAAATGGGGTCAAGTGAATGTCTTTTTTTTATATCAGGTTATAAATTACCTCGGCATTTATTTTAGGGGTTCTGGTGGCCCAATGAGAAATTATCTTCACCAGATTTCGAAATATTCCCAGCCATTACAAACTAAATGCTGTCATTTTGAGACTGCACACGTTGGAAAATCTGATTTCATGGAGAATAATACACATTTTGTTGTTAATGGAGGCCACATCGCTAGGGCGTTAATTTTAAGTACACATAATGACTTGCCCTACATAAAAGGCAACCTCCAATGAACTGATGTCAATACTTTTAACTGGTGCAATTGAGACATCACCCCTTAATTTGCATACATTGAAAACATGCAAAAGACAACCAAATGAACATGCACCCAATGTATTATCAGCAAAGAGAGTCCCTCATGCGCAATAAGCTCTAGCTCTATTTCCATCGCAAATAATCGATAAGTAGTCTACCTTATTCAATGACCTATCCATTTGATAAAAATAACATAATTCATTTTCGTGTTTTCTGGCAATGTTGTAAAGCGAAACGCACTGTGATAGTTCACCGAAATAGTCGTAGCCTACAGTGCAGTAGCCTACAGTTGGCTATCATTTAACCACGTTCATTGCTTCGCACAAAACAAGTATTTCCGTGGATTTGGGATGGCGAGGGCTTGTTAAAGTATGTGTCAAAGAATGAATGGAGGCGTTAGCCCTGATTTCCAACCCATGTCAAACAACCTACTACTAGGCTGGACACCACTGCCGCGCTTCCCCTCCCCCTCACCCGTGTTTTTAGATCCATCAATTTAATACACTTTCATCGTCTGTTGATCCCCGAAACTGTCAGACCATCGTAGGAATAAAGCTACCTCAATCTCCTCCGGCTGCATCACGGCAACCCGATATTATCTAACGGAAGCCGAATAGCCCGTGCCATAAAAATTGCGCAGTTGTCGCGGATTCCCGCTCCATTTTGACTGCTGCATCGCTGGAGGAGCGCGAGTCTCCTATATTAGAATGTGTATTGTATGTAGGCTGTATTCACAATCTGTATAGCAGTGCAGGCACATCCGCATTCCCTAAACGTTATTAAAACAAGACTGTCTCTGTAAAAACAAATGTCTTCATACAGTGCAACATTGCATAGACACTTTTAAGCTCTGAATATGAAAACAAGGCTGTAGCCAAAATGAGAGAAAAAATGTAAATAGAATACATACCATGTTTTAAGGAGTCAAGCTGAGATAATGCACGAAAACTTGACTATGCGAGGAGCGTCCCCGGGATACAGGTCCTCAAGTTAAAATGTAGGTGTGTAGGCTCAGGCTGACTATACGCGTTTTCGATAGACAGCAGCTCGAGATGTGTATTCCTCCGCCAAACAGGCCCAGCTATCTCACTTCCTCACTGCCCCTCTGCAGAAATGGATCTCGCCTCCTCCTTCTCAACTAATAAAGCAGGGCAGTGATACGTCAGCCGATGAAATTGGCCATCTCTGCCATGAGTCTTTGCAGCAAGTGCTGTCATCCTTTAAAGCGCAGATATCCTACAATTTTCAAACGTGCGCCACAGATAAATCGATAAGGCATAGGCTATCCCACTTTTCTTTATTATGCATATTTGTTCGGTATTTCATGAATCTTTCCTTAGGCCTAATACATTCTACTAAGATACTAATTACACGTTTGGGGTGTATGAGGTTCCTATAGAGGGTTCTCATGTTAGATATGTAAATACCAACTTCATTCAACATTAAGGATCTCTATCCCTAAACTTTTGGGAGTAAATCAAAATATGATAGGCATTCAGTCTGCTTCTGTAGCCTATTTGAAAACGGTTGTTTTATTCTATAACCTAGTCCTAGTGCCACAACAGCCTCATTTCTCCCCTGTAATAATTCATAGACAATTAATTTATGTAGGCTATCTGTACCAACAAAGTAAAAGGTATGGATATTATCATAACATCCCTTCAAAATGACAATATAGGTTTAACTACTCAGGATTAGGCACATAGGCCTATGAGTCAGTCAAGCATGGGTTATATCTCGCCTTAATGACGTTGTCTCCAGTTTTTAGGCTCTTGTAATGGATTCGACTAGACTTCACATGATGCGCTCTCAACTATGTGAAACCCTCAGGTGATTTCACAGCCCAAATATAGGGGACTAGTTTGCTGTGGCGGAAGGATACCTCAGGATTATAAAGCACTTTCCTTGTCGACGCTAGAGAATTTGCGAGACGGATATGTTACGAAGCTTCCGATTGGTTATTGCGGACCTGCAATATTATACAGAATGTGCTGGCAGCCATTATTGGCTATAGTAGAACTGCATTGCGCCAGGCTATGGTGCTTGCTTAAAAGCTCAATCCATAAAAATAAGAATATTGTAGATTGCACCAACTTCCTCCAAAACACAGGCCTCCTACACCAAAAATATTGGCCCAGCGTTTCTGTGATATCGCCCCTTAACTTCTCTTGCATCATTTCACCTGAACACGTTTGCGAATCACTGTCGCGGTTCCAGGCGTGCAAACAGTTGCCAGTGATTGGCGCGCTGTGCAAATTAATGAATGCATTTCACAGCATGTTGCAATGCACGTAAACCTGTACAGGTCTATTTTTTTTATTGTTTAATATATGTGTTATGTCATCTGTGCAGGCTACAAATGATCAGATATTTGTAAGAATTAACTTCATATCCTACCGTGTCCGCAATGTAAAACTTTGCTTCTAGACCCACAATGTGAAATGGTGCCTCTACTGTCTATTTTGCAAAACTGCATACGTAACAATCTCAGTCATTTCGAGTTAAACCAGTCTACAATGAAACATTGTGTCAACTGTTTATAACTTATATAGGCTATGCGTAATTTGTAGGTGCAGGATATGTCTTATACGATTTTGTAAACCTAATAATTCTATTGTCGAATTATTATCTGCCGCACCACCTCATGTGAAATGAAAGTGAAAGTCAGGGGGACGGGTTTGTCTCGGAATTGTTGTTTAGTGAACGAAAGGTAGCCCTATCTGTTTGTTTTTGTGTCCCTTTTTGCGAGAGCTCACAACAAAGGTAAGGTAGTTTTGTATTAAATGTTAGCTTAAGGTAGCCTTTAGTGCCCTGTAATCAAAGCTCACTGAACGCTGACTTGTTACCAAAGCCTAGATGTTTCTGCTATCGAGAACACTTTTGGTGACGTGAGCCATTTATATTTGAAAATGCTTTATCGTTTGAGCAGAATAGCCTATTCCAGACCAGTTAGTCAGGGCAGTGATGTCATGTTAACTGAAAACAATAGGACTTCGTTCGTCTTGTTTTACATGTTGGCCTACACGCTATGGTCGAGTGATAGGCCCTAAATAGGCTCTAAAGCACTCTCATGCAACCCACACCTGTAGTCACCGTATAGCTTTGAACTGTTAATGAATTCATAGCCTAAAGCCTAGTACGCATATTCTTTCACACAAACATACGGGTATTTATGGGCGTTTTTGCGAGGTAACCAGGTACGCCATGTTTTTGGAGATGCAAACAAACGCTGCATTGCCATTGAGATCACATAGTAGGCCTAAGGAGCTGGCTCAAGGGTTATAAATGTATTTTTTTCGTGTTTATTGTATAATGAAAGCACAGCTTTTATAGCCATCCATGCGTCTTTCCTTCTGGCTCTTTGGCTATGAATTTGGTAACTAGAGGACTATTTGAAATCTTCAGAACAAGCAGGTGGAGGTGTCAAATGTTGAGTTTCTCCAGTCTAGATTTTTTTGACGTTAATCACTCACTCCTATGATGTATTGCTATTGTCTATCCAAAGTAAAATAGGCTACCTGTTTCGAAGTTAACTGACGGTCAAATCAACCAAAACTCCGATTGTTTGCACCTCCAGTGGTGTGTGAAGTAGGTCTGTGACGCGAGTTTGTGAAAGAATTGTTCATTATGATTTGTAACCTATATTACGGAAAGTAAATAGAAGTTATGGAATACATATAGCATGGGTTTTCAGCAAATGTATTAAAGACATTCTGAAAAATACAGCATTCAGGAATTTCAGGAATAACATGTCACAATATGTCACCAAAATGAAAAACAAAAATAATAATTTTGAACCTGACTTTATCCAATGTTAGGATTTCTGTACTTGAATATTATATTTAATTAGCTAATGGCTCATTTACATATGTATACATAATATTTCAGAAAACATCCAATACAAAAAATATATTGACATTATGTAAATAATCAGCTGTGGAAGTTTTGTGGGGATATCTATAAGTTAAGATTTTTATCATATTCACCTGTAAATATATACCTGCATAAGCGTAGTACATAAACAGGGTGATAACACACAAAAAGCTACTATGCAATGCTATCACTTTTTTCTAACTCTAGGGTGGTATACAGTACCTTGCCAAAAATCACCATGAGACTTATTCCCCTCAGATGGTACTGACCAACCCCTCTGGCTCAGTACCTAAGGACTAATGATGGTTGTTGACATAGGTCCACAAAGCATAACTTGTTTTTGTAGGATCAAGGATGGTGAAAGTACACGAGGTCACCATTGGAAACACACTGAATTGTGAAAAAGACTTCAAGACATGTCTCAGACTGAAGCTCCGATCTTGGACTGGAACAACCAACTCGGACTGTGATGTCATCCTTGCCTACTGTCCGATTGTCTCACGATTTGGGACTGACATCGAGGCTGCACTTGGGAAAATTCCTGGTAGGTAACTAATTGAAAAAATTAATGATCCTTTATCAACACAGTTTAGACAGTAGTACATGCATGATATTATTATTACAATGTGCACTACCGTTCAAAAGTTTGGGGTCACCCAGACAATTTCATGTTTTCCATGAAAACTCACACTTTTATTCATCAAATGAGTTGCCAAGTTAATAGAAAATATATTGAAGAGATTGACAAGCTTAGAAATAATGATTTTTATTTGAAATAATAATTTTGATCCTTCAAACTTTCGCCAACTTTTCGTCAAAGAATTCTCCATTTGCAGCAATTGCAGCCTGGTAGACCTTTGGCATTCTAGATGTCAGTCTGAACAATTTCACCCTATGCTTCATGAAGCACCTCCCACAAGTTGGATTGGCTTGATGGGCGCTTCTTGCGTACCATACGGTCAAGCTGCTCCCACAACAGCTCAATATGGTTGAGATCTGATGACTGCGCTGGCCACTCCATTACAGACAGAATACCAGCTGACTGCTTCTTCCCTAAATAGTTCTTGCATAGTTTGAAGGTGTGTTTTGGGTCATTGTCCTGTTGTAGGAGGAAATTGGCTCCAATCAAGTGCTGTCCACAGGGTATGGCATGGCGTTGCAAAATGGAGTGATAGCCTTCCTTATTCAAAAACCCTTTTACCTACAAATACTTTACCAGCACCAAAGCAGCCCCAGACCATCACATTACCTCCACCATGCTCGACAGATGGTGTCAGGCACCCGTCCAGCATCTTTTCATTTGTTCTGCATCGCACAAATGTTTTTCCAAATGTTTAATCCAAACACCTCAAACTTAGATTTGTCTGTCTATAACACTTTTTCACTTCATTGTCGGTGCCGTTTAAGTAGTATACTATAGACTATACTACTTAAACGGCACCGAAAATCTAAATATCCAGTAGAAACTAGATGGCAGAAGTGTGTAGGCCAAAAATTTGCCCAGCAGCTTTTTCTACTTTGTCACCTACAGAGTTTGACAGGTACGATCTTTCAAAACGCCATGTTATTTCCCATAGACATTTGACGACCGAAGGTTGGATGGATACAGAAGTTAGGAGGCGGGACTTATTCTGGAGAGGTCTATGGGGGACGAGATACTGAAACGTTCAAAGCAATTATGCCGGAATTGTTTCAAGGCAAACACTGAAGTGTAACATTCGAGTTATGCTCGCATAGTAGCCTATGTGTTTTCTGTCGGCTACGTGTCCAGCTACTGTAGGCCTATAAATGAACAGAATATCAAACCGTTTTCAGTAGCCTACCACTTTTGCAGATATCACACAGGTAGCCTACCCCTTACATGTTTGTACAATGTTGCATAATCCAACATAAGGAAGCAGTTAAGAAACTTCTAACTCCCTGTCTTAAACCACCATGATAGCAGCTTCAAACAAGCGGCAGCAGCCATCGTTGATGTGCTTTTTTAAAAAAAAAAAACGGCTTCTTCAACAGGGTGCGCTATCGTCATCATGTAAAGCCCACCTCAAGGGTCCTGATTGGTGCCTAGATCTAGGAAAATTGGAAATGGGCTAGAATGGGTTCTTGGCTAGACGGACTTTCAGAGCGAATCTCAAATTTGCCAGAAGTACGTCTGGGTTTTTCCCAGGCTATGTCTAGACTGTATCTCTAATTAATTTAATGTTATCTTCATTGAAAAAAACAGTGCTTTTCTTTCAAAAATAAGGACATTTCTAAGTGACCCCACGCTTTTGAATGGTAGTATACATATTTTTTTTGCCTACAGTAAATGTGCAGAGATGATCAATACAGTGGATCATCACCTCAGCATCTCTGAAGTTGTTGTCTTCATCTCATTTCTTTCACAGGAGGTAAGCCTACTGTCCTAGTGGTGCTCCATCACACGTTTGATCAAGATTTCATCGTGCCAGACACAAGAAGATTTGTAAACAGGCATGACATGATCACAGTGAATTGCCTTTTTCACGAGTCCCAAGGACTGATGAGAGGCCAACTTCTTGACAGAGCTTTAGAAGATACTTTACGTTTCCTCAGAAAGTATGACTATCCTCCTCATCAAGATGAAGATAATGTTGCAAAGGTGCCTGGTTCTCAGTCCGAGCCATGGGTTACGCCATGGCTCATTGGTGTTTTTACTGTCATTGTCTTATTTTATTACAAAGACAATATAAAAAAGGTGATTGTACCGCGATTGTTCCCCTTCTCTACGAGATAAGGATTGCTTGAATGGAATTATTTGCTTGAATTACTTGAATGTAAGACTTGTTTTACCTTCATTGATGCCAAGTTGTATGAGATTAAAACAGTTGACAATGCCAGTGGTGGTAGCCTATTAATATTTAAATCAGAAGCTGACAAGGTTTCCTCAGCATTTTTGTTCAAGATGCATGCAATGTTATTTTATTTCAGTGTTTAGTACTGTGGCTGACAGGGCCAAATGGGCTGCATATTAAGAAAACACATGCAAATCGACAAAACAAATGCAAATAGACAAGCAACTTAAGGAAACATCTTGACAACACATGTGCAGCATTTAGAAAATACAAAGAAAATTCAGACACCAACAGAAGTGTTTCCAGAGGATACTTAAAAGTTATGAACATGTCTGGACACGTTAAGGGTTCGCTATTTGCATGTCCTCTGTCCTCGGTCCTTTAGCTTGTGCCATGGAAATTGTTCAAAGCTCAACGTCTTGAGGATGTCTCATTTGTCTAATTATACCAGAGGAGGCGAGGAGAAATGGACAATATGTGATGAAGCCTACGTGGAAGTGTTTTCAGTTGGAATGATGCTGCGTTCCAGTGCCCATCCAAAGCAATGGGATCATGGGACGTCCTACCTGAAGTATACTAGCTCCTACTTCAAAGCGTTCCAAGCAATTGAAGTGGAATGTTAACAGAAAACATGGACGACCGCCGAGCTAAGGCTGATACTCAGCCGTACAGTATATGTAAAACGCTGCATTTCGCTATAAGATATCTGGGTATATTTTTACCGTGTATATATACCGGTTATATATATATATATATATATATATATATATCGGACTTGTGACCGGAGGGTTGCCGGTTCGAACCCTGACCAGTAGGCACGGCTGAAGTGCCCTTGAGCAAGGCACCTAACCCTCCCCGAGCGCCGCTGTTGTTGCAGGCAGCTCACTGCGCCGGGATTAGTGTGTGCTTCATTTCACTGTGAGTGTGTTTCACTAATTCACGGATTGGGATAAATGCAGACCAAATGCCTAGATAAGAAAATATATATATATAAAAAAAAATAATAACAAGAAATATTTTTATATGCTGTAATTATCATGAACTCCTATCCCAACTTTTAAAAAAAAGTTGATGCCTGTTTTGTTCATGCATCGTACTGTATATATATGATAAATAAGAATTAATTCATGTAAGTATAAGTATATATACTCTTTTGATCCCGTGAGGGAAATTTGGTCTCTGCATTTATCCCAATCCGTGAATTAGTGAAACACACTGCACACAGTGAACACACAGTGAGGTGAAGCACACACTAATCCCGGCGCAGTGAGCTGCCTGCAACAACAGCGGCGCTCGGGGAGCAGTGAGGGGTTAGGTGCCTTGCTCAAGGGCACTTCAGCCGGGGCCTACCGGTCGGGGTTCGAACCGGCAACCCTCCGGTTACAAGTCCGAAGCGCTAACCAGTAGGCCACGACTGCCCCAAATGCCTCATGTGATCTCATTAGCCGGGTCAAAAACGGGGAATACTCCATGTTCAAATTATATTTTAAGTCAATATTCTCTGCGATTTCTGTGTAACAATGGTCTGTTTAGTCTAGCATAACAGGCCTGGTAGTCCTGTGTCTGTGTCTCCCGCTCATGCGGCGTGTGATGAGAATTGCATCATCAATGTTGCATGTGGGGGGTGTTGTGTCTCTCCCTGACCGCATGTCAATAATGCACGTCTTCGACCCGTGCAAATGTGCACGGAGGACCATACCACCTCCTTAACGGTACGTGTCCATTATTGCGGCGCGTAGACACTTGCAGACGCCTAGCCCTCCCCTGTCGCCGCTTGTGGGCGTGTATAGGCTAAAGTGTATGGTGTAACATTTTATTTTATCTAATTACTTGTACACAATGCCAGCTAATGTAGGCTAAAGTGGGCGTAGCCTACTTAAGACGTAATACTGTTAACTTCTTTTATTGAAACACTCACAAATATCACTGACATGTTCCTCTAAAGCACCTTCTGTCTTGGATCAAGTTGCCAACAAGGTCTTTTCGATAGGGTGCAGTGGCGAACTTCTTCTAAACTTAATGGCTTCGCCACTATATAGCTTAATATATTTTCATGAAACAAACACGATTATCAGGCGGAACAAATATTTCTGGCAGGCTACTGTTCCGAACCGGAAGACTAGATCAAAGGAGAGAACTTGTTTACCAAAGATGTACTTTCATTGGCCAACCGCTCTCATTTGCGTAAAGTTCATCAGAGCCAGACAATAGGCGAGTTCGACTTGCGGCAGATCTGTGCAGATCTGACTTGATGTGATGCATGCTGGGTTGAACACAATGCATACTGGTATGGACGCAATGCATACTGGCAGAGCCCGTCTACGGAGAGCCTCCCCACTCTCTATTAATCCCATACAAACCGAATTTGGCTGCAGTTCAACAGAGTTCACCTAGATGGCGATCGCGGGCGAGTCCAAAATACATGGGGTCCTATAGAGCTACATGGCTACATTTATTGTTTTCACCTATTTAACAACTGAAACCCTCAGATTTTATTTTATTTTTCGCAAAATGGATATGGATTATCAATCAAAAGTGAAATAATCCGGGAGTCATGTCCTTTCGTTTTCTTACAGGTTGGGTCGTTGTTGCCCATAACACGCTAGCATTGATGCTATGCTATGCTATGATGATGCTAATAAATGACGTCATTGACACGTTTGAAAGGCTTTTTAGAACAATTAAGTGACTTTAAAAAATATAATACTCAACCAAGTGTATTGTCTTTGTCTCCCCTTTCGAATACAATATTCAAATTACTTGAAAAAAAATTATATCCCGAGAAAAGTGGATTTTGAGGGGTACAGCTCCATAGACCTCCATTCATTCTGGACTCGCCCGTGAGCGCCCCTAGATGCAGTACCACACCGGAAGAGTTCCGAGAGTGAAGGTTCTCCCCTTATTAGACATTCATTGATACTGGTTAGAAATTAGGCGAGTTCGACTTGCGGCAGATCTGTGCAGATCTGACTTGATGTGATGCATGCTGGGTTGAACACAATGCATACTGGGATGGACGCAATGCATACTGGTTAGAAATTCTGTCCTGACTTCTGTCAGCCGGGGAGGGACTTACCACCGTGACACCATGTCACATGGCCTTAAAATATCGCGGGAGTCTTAGCCTGCAGACAGATCTTGCAGTTGCCTTCCACGAGCTGCACGAGCTGAAACACGCCCTCATGACGTCAGTTCAAAGTAGAGGTCTGCACTGCCGCGGGAGTCCCGCGGGACCTGCGGGTCGCGACGCAATACAGTTCGGCGCGGGACAAATTTCAAAAGCTCTTTGCGGGAGTGGGCGGGATGATAGAGGTGCACTCGCGGGTGCGGGAGGGCAGGCGGGATACCTGCACTCCCGCAAATTAAATATGAGTGTAAAATAAGATATAGGGGCCTACAAATAGTTAACTAATTAACTTGTGATGGAGATTCTGTTTGGTGAGCAATAAAAACGTTTTAAGCAGCCTAAACTTGCGGATGTTGTCGTTTGGGGTCATCTCGCTCACATGTGTGTAGACCTTTCAAGTGTTCCGTGTTCGAAAGCTTTCAATAGACAGCATGGCAGATGAACAGAGTACATCTAGCGCTTCAGATGTAGGCCTAAGTGCTTCCGATGTAAGTACTGCTCTGAAGAAAGGTACATTTACAACAAAAAAATCACGAAACTTGAAATCAGACATTTGGCAGTCTTTTTCGATTGTGCACGATGGCGAGGGGAATCAACTACCTTTCGCCTGTTGTGATAAATGCCAAAAGGTGTTAACATACAACGGACACAAATCAGGAACATCAGGCCTGAAGCGTCATGTATGTATAGTCTTGAAAGGACAAAGACTGTTGGAGTTCAGGGGAAACACTGCGAAAGTGTCAAATGCGCTAAAGGCGAACACAATAGACAAATGTGTGGACTTCGTTTCTGCTGACTTCCGTCCATATGACAGCATTGCTGGTGAGGGATTCATTCAATTGACACAGCACTTGGTTGACACGGCAGCCACAATAGGCAAATATGATGTGAGAGAGATTCTGCCCCATCCAACAACTGTGTCACGCCATGTAGATGATAGGGCACAGAGATTTAGAAGAGCTACTGTCGATAACATAACTGAGACAATTGTGAAATATGGATGTGCTGTGACAACTGATATTTGGACAGAAACATATCGCAAAACCTCTTTCTTGTCAGCCACTATACATTACATCGATTCAGACTACGTCTTACAGTCTAGAGTGCTATTTTCTGCCCCATTTGAAGAAGGCACTTCAAAGACAGGTGAAAATATTCGGGCTTTACTATTTCAGAACTTAAGAGTCTTTGGAATTGATTGTTCGCTTTTGGGGAAGAAAATTGTCTTTGTTACGGATAGAGGAGCTAACATGGTGGCCTCCCTACGTGGATTTACAAGGCTGAACTGTAGTGCCCATGTACTGAATTCAGTTCTCTCACATGCTCTCTCGCCTGCTGTGATGGACCAAGTCCCCGAAGCGGCCCAGCTTATCACTAACGTGAAGAAACTGGTCAGCTATTTTAAACATTCTGGCCTACAAGTCAAGCTGGGGAAGTCTCTCAAACAGTCAGTGGAGACACGATGGAATTCGATTGTGGACATGTTGGATTCTGTCTCAGAGCAGTATGATGACGTGACAACAATATTGCTGGATAATAACCAATATGACAAAGTAGGCTGCATCAATAAACACACTCTTGGATCACTGGTGGCGTTTCTCAAACCCTTCAAAGACGTAACGAATGACCTGGAGTCGGACAATACGACATTAGGTGCGGCGCTTGTTCTGCCTTGGTCCGTGAAGTTAAGAGAGCATTGCGAAGTGGCCAAGGCTGACCCCCTACTCAATGTTATCGCATCTGCTAGCATACAACGCCTAGACGAACTGTTGTCACCAAGTAGCCTTGCCCCAAATGGAATTAACATGCTCTATAAAGTAGCAACATTCTTGACTCCCAAACTGCGTCAACTTAAGATGATTGATGAAAATGAAAGAAAATGTGTGACTGAAGCTGTGAAAGAGATGATTGAGGACTTGGGGTTTGATGTCCAAGCTGAGGAAAATTCGGAGCCACCTCCAGCTAAAAAGGTGACTTTTCGTGATTTCGGAGAATGGGAAGATGTAGGTGCTACGGGTTCTGACTCGCATGTGTCTTTAGATTCAGAGATAGCGGACTATTTGAAAGTCAAACTGGATGGATCCGAATCACACCAAACCGATATCCTCCCGTGGTGGAAGAAACATCACTATGAATTCCCCACACTTTCCAAACTGGCACGCTATGTACTATGTGTCCCAGCCTCCAGCGCACCGTCCGAACGGGCTTTCAGCATTTGTGGTCGCATACTGGAGCAGAGACGCAGTATGCTGAAGCCTTCATCAGTAAACAACCTGCTTTTCCTTCATGGTTATTCAAAGAATCCGATAGTCTAAGCAGCAGCTGTTTCTTTGACATTTTCTGGGACGTTTTCATTTAGACCTGCTGAGTTTTTTCCCCTTTAAAAAAAAAAAAAAAGGTATGGGTATTTTCACTTGCACTGAGGCTCGAAGCCCTAATTGTTTTTTAGTGTCAATGTTTTATGAATGTTCATGGCTAACCTATGTGACCAGAGATAGCCTAATCGAATACATTTTTGTTTTTGGTTACTATTAGCCATACTAGGCCTATTGTGCATATTATTATGCTGTTCGTAATATGGTACTGTTTTGTGTTTTGTAATCACATTTCAAATGTTTGAATGGCCTATTCTCTTTACGCTAGATAAGAATGATACATTTTATATTCCTAGGCCATAGGGCTGTTTTTATGTTAAACGATAATTAAGCCTATATTCGAATTTGGGCCAACAAATGTTTGTCTTTGGTGGTGTCTACTAAGGCCTAGGCCTATTTTTTGTTGTGTGTGGTTGAACACTTGCAGGCTTACTAATAAATATGTTACCATGTATTGGTAAGAAATTATGTGCGCGCGCGTTTTTTCCAGGCCAATGGGATAGACATCTCGTGAGACAGAAAGTGAACTTTCATCCCGCCTGCCGTCTTACGGGCATTCGCGGACGGGAGTGGGGCATAATATCACAGATGCGGGCAGGAGTATGATTAAAAATTACAATAATTTGCAGGAGCGGGACTGGATATTGCGGGAGCGGGACTAAAATGTCCCGCGCAGACCTCTACTGCATATCTTGCGGGCGGGAGCGGGACCTTATGGTACAGATGCGGGCGGGAGCGGGACAAAAAATGGTACATTATTGCGGGAGCGGGCGGGAGCGGGACACCATGTTGCGGGAGCGGGACTGAAGAATCTGTCCCGCGCAGACCTCTAGTTCAAAGACGTGATAGGGCCATTTGGGAGGAATGTCCTCATGACGATTATGACTGAGGCTCATGCTGCTTCCTTATTAAGGATTTTGAGGGGTACAGCTCCATAGACCTCCATTCATTCTGGACTCGCCCGTGAGCGCCCCTAGATGCAGTACCACACCGGAAGAGTTCCGAGAGTGAAGGTTCTCCCCTTATTAGACATTAGGGGAGTTCGACTTGCGGCAGATCTGTGCAGATCTGACTTGATGTGATGCATGCTGGGTTGAACACAATGCATACTGGGATGGACGCAATGCATACTGGTTAGAAATTCTGTCCGACTTCTGTCAGCCAGGGAGGGACTTACCACCGTGACACCATGTCACATGGCCTTAAAATATCGCGGGAGTCATACCTAGCGTTCATGGGCTTCGTAAAAACCTTTCTCCGAGTGAAAACATCATCATTCCGCGTCATTCACGTCACTTAACGTGTGAGTCAGAGGTCGGAAACTGGGGCTAGATTTTGCTAACAGAGTTGCCCAGTTAGGGGCTCGTCATCACTTTTGTCGTCACGTTGTAGTTCGTTTGTAGTCCATGTGGCCTTGCATGTCCAACAGTTTGAATGTGAACTTGGGAATTTGCCCTTTTTATCACTTGAAAAGCTGCATATCTTTCTTTCACGAGCATCTTACACTATATTTTAAGCAAATACAGTTGTTTGTTTAGGATTAGTGAGTATATGTTTTAACCTTTGTTGTGGCATCCGTGTTTGTCACACATTCGATGGCAAAGCACTTGAACACTTGCTGTCGGAAAAACAAAGTAGCCATGGGGGCGGTCCTTGTCATTCCGAGGTGCTCTGAATGCGCCCTTAGCCTGCAGACAGATCTTGCAGTTGCCTTCCACGAGCTGAAACACGCCCTCATGACGTCAGTTCAAAGACGTGATAGGGCCATTTGGGAGGAATGTCCTCATGACGATTATGACTAGAGGCTCATGCTGCTTCCTTATGTTGGAATATGCGAAAATAAACAAGACGAACAAGCCTATTCTCTGGTCAGACTCAGTCAAGACCATAGACAGTAAAAGAAAAGCCTAATGTCTAAATAGGCTTGTTCGTCTTGTCTGAGTCTGACTTTCGTCTGGCTTTCTACGTAAACGTGATCTTCAGAGGCTAGCCGGGAGGAGCTACAACAGAGGGCAGCTCATCCCGGACAGAAAGGCTACAGTCTGCCTGACGTGACTCGCGGGAGACATCGCGGGAGATATCGCGGAATGTTGTTTGCAATAAACACAGCAGAACTTTCATTCTTACTCATTAAAATGAGCATGATGACTGACGAAATAAATTCTTATGATGTAGTTTAAATAAACCACTGTTGTCATACAGTTAACAGGCCTGCATTGTAGCACATAAATTCAATATCAAGTGTTTTCCCTATATGTGTGTGTATCTATTTAGCCAACAGCATAAAATAACAGAATATCCAAACGTTTTCAGTAGGCTAGCCTACCATTGTTGCAGAAATCACGTATAAGAAGGTATCCCTTCGATTTCTGTTTATTTTCGCATATTCCAACATAAGGAAGCAGCATGAGCCTCTAGTCATAATCGTCATGAGGTCATTCCTCCCAAATGGCCCTATCACGTCTTTGAACTGACGTCATGAGGGCGTGTTTCAGCTCGTGGAAGGCAACTGCAAGATCTGTCTGCAGGCTAAGACTCCCGCGATATTTTAAGGCCATGTGACATGGTGTCACGGTGGTAAGTCCCTCCCCGGCTGACAGAAGTCGGACAGAATTTCTAACCAGTATGCATTGCGTCCATCCCAGTATGCATTGTGTTCAACCCAGCATGCATCACATCAAGTCAGATCTGCACAGATCTGCCGCAAGTCGAACTCCCCTATTAACCGCCACTCTCGGGAAACTTCCGGTTTCTGAACTAGTTGCAGTTCCTGTTCTGGTTCCATGTGAGGGCGCTCACGAATAAGTGTAGAATGAATGGAGGTCTATGGAGCTGTACCCTTCAAAATCCACTTGTTTTCTCGGGATATCATTTTTTGCCCAGAAATTTGAATGTTGCATTCGAAAGAGGGGGCAGAGAAAATACACACCGCTGAGTATTATATTTTTTGAGTCACTTATTTGTTCTAAAAAGCCTTTCAAATGCGTCAATGACGTCATTCATCAGCAGAAAGCTAGTGTGTTGTGGGCAACAACGACCCAACCTGTAAGAAATCGAAAGGACGTACTGGTAAGTACCCGTTCATTCAACTTTTGACCTATAATCCATATTGAGCTTTCAGACACCACAATCAAATCTTCGATTTTTCAACTACAACCAGGTGGAAGAGACAAATTTAGCCGTCTAGCTCCATAGACCCCCATTGTTTTTGCACTTATTCGTAATCGCCCCTAGCGGAACTGCAACAGAATACAGGTACAATGGAGTTAATAGGGAGTGACCCGGCTCTCCATGAACGGGCTCTGGCAGAGCCCAACTTCTTGACGCGCCACCTCTGTTCGAATGGCCTTCCCAAGGTGCATTGCGGAAGCATAAACCACGCCTTGCCGCTCTCCATAGGAAATCACTAGGCTTGTTCGTCTTGACTGAGTCTGACTTTCGTCTGGCTTTCTACGTAAACGTGATCTTCAGAGGCTAGCCGGGAGGAGCTACAACAGAGGGCAGCTCATCCCGGACAGACAGGCTACAGTCTGCCTGACGTGACTCGCGGGAGATATAGCGGAATTTTGTTTGCAATAAACACAGCAGAACTTTCATTCTTACTCATTAAAATGAGCATGATGACTGATGAAATAAATTATTATGATGTAGTTTAAATAAACCACTGTTGTCATACAGTTAACAGGCCTGCATTGTAGCACATAAATTCAATATCAAGTGTTTTCCCTATATGTGTGTCTATCTATTTAGCCAACAGCATAAAATAACAGAATATCCAAACGTTTCCAGTAGGCTAGCCTACCATTGTTGCAGAAATCACGTATAAGAAGGTATCCCTTTGATTTCTGTTTATTTTCGCATATTCCAACATAAGGAAGCAGCATGAGCCTCCAGTCATAATCGTCATGAGGACATTCCTCCCAAATAGAGCATCATAGTCCCGCCCCTCCTCCGAGAGAGCTTAGTTTCCGGAAGTAAATTTCCCATTCATTTCTCCCATTGACGTTTTGGAAAAATCTGTATCTAAAGAGTTTTAGAGCATGTCTTAGGCTAATCAGCTACGGCGTAACTCATAAGCATACAACATATCATTTCGAGTGAAAAAACGAATAGAAAGTCCAAAAAAAGTCAAAGGTACAAGACTGTACATATTTTCATTTCCGAGCGAACTACTCATCCCATAAACCACCGGGCCTCACTGAAAAATATATAAGCAGCATGAACCAGTGCGAAATCATTAATTTCCAACCGGCGACAGCAGCGAACCCTCTCCTCCAAACAATGATTTTTATATAGTTAATAGCAGTTATTTAAGGAGTAATCGTGTAAATAATAGTGTTTTGGTATTGAATGTTATATTTACCATTGTGTATTTTATATCGTGTGTGTGAAAGCGGTTAACGTTAACGTTAGCAACATTGTGCAGTGCTTCGTATCTGACTGCCATCCTGATGCATGGACCGGTGCATGGTCTGCTCTTGGACCACCATATTCAGTTTATTAACTTGAATTATTACACAAAATGTTCATTAAATGTACGAAGAAGTATTTCTAGGTTAATGATTGATATAGCTCGTACAGTATGAAGGCTACAGTAGCCTAGCTAATGTTAACTAGCATTACCAACCTCCCTGCAAAACTCACCACACAACTTCGTAGGTTTGATAGGTTTTGTTCCTCATGCTGGCCCATACAAAACCCACAAGCTGACCCTCGACACACAACAGTCAATAATGTGACCCGATTTAAAGTGTTTTTCACCCCTTTGGACACTCTTGATTTCGTCCTTGAAACTGAAATATTCACGGGCCGGGGGCATGGACGGTTTGCTAACCATTTTACTGCAGTGTCTACCCGGTGGTAGCATCCAGCTTTGCTATCAGCTAGCTAGCTAGTTCAAAGGTTTAAGTTCTTAATGGGGATATACAGGGCTTTTTATGCCTCGTCTAAGTTGATGTTTCATATAAACAACAATTCATGTTCATAGAAACAACAAGGTCACTAAAACATAATATATTTCATACCTGTGTTGCAGCATGTAGGCTAATGTTAGCAGCATTATAATGACATTCTAATGTCTGAAAGGCTAATGATTAGCTAGCCTATCGGCTACCTGAAAAGTTAAGTGTTCAAACTAGCATTTACAGTGTTCTATTTGATGGTGTATTGGCCCTGACTAAGTTCGTGTGATATATAAACCACAATCCTTGTTGATACAAGTACCAATGTTCGTCTAGAAAGTTTTTATTCACATTAAGATTTTCGCCATAGGCAGTAAAAGACTCCGCCATCTTGTCAATAATTTTCGCTGATTCAAGTTTCAAACTATGACTGAACGGCCTTTCCACCAATCAGAGGCATCACTGTGGGATTGTGGGTAATGAAGTACTTATCCAAGACATCGCGAATAAAAGACATTTATCTCAAAACGAGGTTAGTGCCCCGTGAACTTTTGGCGTCTATATGAGCATACACAATCGCTTAGTACAGCCGTAGCTGGTTTTGAGTCTACCATGTGCAGTTAAGTTTTTATGGCTTATACCCGAATTGTCAATGGAGAAATTGCATTGAATTCTTACTTCCGGAAACTCCTGTGGGCGGGACTGTGATGCTCTATGGCCCTATCACGTCTTTGAACTGACGTCATGAGGGCGTGTTTCAGCTCGTGCAGCTTGTGGAAGGCAACTGCAAGATCTGTCTGCAGGCTAAGACTCCCGCGATATTTTAAGGCCATGTGACATGCTGTCACGGTGGTAAGTCCCTCCCCGGCTGACAGAAGTCGGACAGAATTTCTAACCAGCAAGCATTGCGTCCATCCCAGTATGCATTGTGTTCAACCCAGCATGCATCACATCAAGTCAGATCTGCCGCAAGTCGAACTCGCCTAATGGGCTATGTGCGGCGCGGTGGGCTTTGACGCGATAATGGACACGAGCCGTAAGAGGAGATGCAGCGCCACGTTATCAGTAATTGATGATCTCTTAAAAGTGATGTGTGAGTGAGCGGGACATGGTCTGCACACTGAGATACTTTATTTATTCTTAAAAGGCCTGATGAAGTGTTGAGATCAAAACATTGCCTTTTAAGAATAAATAAAGTATTTCTTGGAACCCATATACAGTGTGCAGATAATTTCCTTCTCTCTCTGACACGTTTTGTCTGGCACCTGTTACAACATATTTTGGATGTGCGCACCCGTCTCTACAACAGAAATAGTGAGCAGGACACCTCATTTCTTGCCACTCCTTGATTCCTCCATCCTCCTTACAGTCCTTAACAAAATGAATTAGAAGGATGGCCCCAGTCATCCCAGCCACAGTGTCTTCACCCTCCAACCATCTGGTAGAAGGTACAAGAGTATGCAGACTAGCAGTGTTGTACAGAGACAGTTTCTATCCACAAGCCACCAGGATGCTGAACTGTTATTCTCTCCCCCATAGGGTGACCAGATTTGGGTTTGTGAAAAAGAGGACACTTCAGGGGGGGGGGGGGGGATGTGTCTGGCCTCAAAAGACTATTTTGATAACATGAAAGTTTTAATACACAATAATTACAATAACAGCAGGGCTGTTGAGCTCTATACTCGCAAGATACATTTGGATGGCGACCCATCTTTAATGTTGCATAGCCTATCTCTAAATTTGATCCAAGGTGTTTCTGAAAATACATGAATCTTTTACAGTAGCTGAAAACAGTTGTGTTGATGGGGACTGATGTGGATATGTTGTCCATTTTCTTATATCTATTCAATCATGTCTGGTCTATTATTAGGCCTACCTCTTTTCAATCCATTATTATTAGATATTTCTTTTGTAAAGAAATAGGCCTACATCTATCCCTCATGTTATGCCAACATATTTAATTCACCTGAATATAGGCTGCAGTAGATAGAGGATTATTGACATCTGCTGATTGTCAGTGTGCAGGCTATCCCTTAAAGGCAGTTTAAAGGTTCAGCTAAATAAATAGCTCAGACAATGGCAGAAGTGCCGTTCGTCATGTTATATTTTCTACAGTCTATGGTTATGAGCCATCAAAATGATTTTGGAGACGTAATGTTAAGGTCGGAAAACTCACTTTAGCTGATGAGCTCTCACCCCTCGCTGCCGTTCGATGCTTTGCTGAACATTGTGTAGCCTACCTGTAGGTCGTTGGCACCTTTATTTGCGACCGACGCGTATAAGTGCCTGCTTTGCAGGTCCAGCACTCAGCTTCATGTTGATATCGACCGAGACAAAAACATGGAAATTTACGTTTTAATTCATCAGTGAACTTACACTAAACAAGGAAGTTTGCGCTATTGAAGTGACTGACTGACCAATTAAATGTTTGAGATTACTATCGACCAATGACGGTAGCTGGTCAGGCTCTACACCCTACACTTTCCACTCAATGCAAAGCGAACTGTAGGGGGAGGCCATGACTAGTATGTGAATGAAAGACATAGATACTGTATATCCATGAATGAAAGAGAGAGCAATGCAAATTCGCTGTAGGCCTAAACATGTTTCGGGCTAGAATAACAAAATCCCGGACGACTTTGAAATTCCGCCCGGACACATTTTTAGGTTTCAAAAAGAGGACATGTCCAGGCAAAAGAGGACGTCTGGTCACCCTACTCCCCCATAGCTAATCAACCTCAAACCTCAGAACCCCAACCCAGACACACAATATACCCCCCCTCCCCCACACACACATACACACCATTTCATCATCTTTTCATCACCCCCCCCCACACACACACACACACACAAAATACACCTTCTTAATTACTGCTTTTAATTTATTCTTTTTAAGTTTAGTTGGCTCTTGAGCTTCATAATTTCATTACTTATAATTCATTTTATAAGTACATGGCTATAAAACTACTTGAACTTGAACTTGAGTATGGACAAATAGAGAAATTACCTAAACCCACGGTATTGGTGCTGTGCAACTCATGAGCTGGCAATGTAATGTGTCAAAGCTAACCAGGCTAACAAACAGGTAGGCCTAAAGTCATGAAGTCATGTGACTTAGCCTACAGTAAGTTTGTTTCTGAAAGGAAAGGAGCAATTTATTTTTTAAAAGGGCAAAGTCATACAGAGGCCACGAAGGGCCATGCTGGATTTTTTTTTTTCGAGGTGAAAATGTATTTTTAGAGCCCTTTTGCGTTCCCTCATAGATTGATGATCCCTCACAATAGTGTTCCAAATACTTTGTGAGAGAAAGCAAAATGTATTGTATGCAAAATGTACGCAATAGAAGCTCAAAAAAAGAAATCCCTCCTTCACCGATTTACATTTATATTTGCGTAGTTATTATTTACAGATCCCCAAATGGACATGTTAAGAATATTTTCTTATTGAGGTGGGATTTAATTTTTTGAGCACCATGGATAAACGCGTCAGCCAAATGAATCGATGAATGAGATGACCTGATTTCCCTGTCCAAAGCTGAAGGGTTATCACGTTTTGTTTATCCCTCTCTCTGTCTTTTTGTTAATGATTTTGTTTGTAAAGAGATAAATAAGTTATTCTTTAATTTCATTTAGAAGAACAGAACAGCTAAACTCAAAAAAAAAAAAGGGAGAATCACTAACTGTGAAGGAGAGGGTGGAACTTTATTGATCTGAATTATTCCTTTAAAGTGAACTGGATTAGGCTTTTGTGTAGTCCTCTCTCTATTTGGAACTTTATTCCGCATAATGTCTTTAGCATGTTGGTGGTATACATTTCCTGCTACAATGTGATTGCTCGATACCCAAACTTCCAATTAAGTTGTCCAAATTTCACCAACAAGCACTGCTATCTTGGAAAATCTGCTACCTGCACAATTTCTCCCCACATTATGCCTTTCTTTGGAATAACTGTAAGATCATCAGCAATAACAAATCTTTCTTCAAAACTGGTATTAAAAGGGTATCAATCGTATTGTGGACTTGTTAGATGGCAAAGGGGATGTGCTGTCTTATGAACAATTCATGGCTCAACATTGTTTCCCTCTACCTTTCAAACAATATAAGTTGGTAACAAAGGCTATCCCTTCTGGCTTGTTACAGCTATACTTAAAAGTCATCTTTGTTATAATGCAATTAATATTACTCTCCCTACACTTTCTCTAAATGCCGTTCCAATTACTGACAAGAAGTGCAGTAACAAACATATTCGAGTTGTGCTTCAGAAAAAGAAATAAGAAATAAGTTTTGCATAAGTAACAAAGTCAAAGAAGTGCACTTTAAAATCCAGTACATTTTCTTGTTTCCAAATATTGTGATACTGAAGATATATGTACATTTTGTAAGGGTCATAGCGAAACTTTGACACATTTGCTTTACAGTTGTCCAATAACTATATGGGCAGACATTGTGAGCCACTGGTTCTCAGGGAAATACCCTAATTTTTAATCTTCAATTTTCTTTGAAAATAAGGAAGACACACTCTAAAAAATGCTGGGTTATTTTTTCAACCCAAACGCTGGGTTGAGGCTGTTGGGTCGTTTTGTTTGGTTGTTTTTACTCATATTGGGTCATTTCTGTAACCCAGCTTGCTGGGTTGATAGTTTATCACTGCTGGGTTGATAGTTTAGGGCTGTGCTCCCCCCTGTCCCCCACCTGACGTGGAGTACACTACCCAGCACCAGGGTGACTTCAACACAGATGCATAGTTATTTGAAGGTTGAGAGAAAAAAATCGGCAGGCAGGCATATTCTTTCAACCGTCCAGTCCAGCAGCTGTCAACATGCAATGGAAATCAGGTGATTTCGGAAGGTATGTATCTGCTTTTATTTATTTATTTATTTTTATCCAGACGGATTTTAAAAGTCCACCCAGAGACATACCCTTTGTGATATCAAGGAATATTCTGCCTGCCATTTCGTTCAGCTTCAAGCAGGTTAGCAGGTGTCATTCATTCCAGCTAATATTAGCTACTGTTAATGATAAATCTACACAAAGACAGACTCATAAAACATATTTCTGTATTCACTGGGTAGGAACTGCTGAACAGAAACAAAACAAACTTTTACAACGAACTACAATTAGCATACCAGCAGCTGGTAGGTAACGTTAGCAGACTTGGAAACTTTATGCTAATTAAATATGCTTAGTGGCTAACGTTTGTCAACTAGCTAACACCGTCGAAGTAGTCTCTTCACAACACACGTAACTTACGATAATAATCATGCCAAACAACATCTTATTAAATTATTCAGGGTAGCCTCATATTATAGCCATGTAACTTACTGGGTGGTTCTTGGTGGTAACATTAACTTGGATTCACTAAGAATGTGTTAACATAGCTAGCTAACGTTAGCACTGCTGACTGTCAGCCTAATGTTAGGCTAACGTTAATGGTAATGTTACCTGCTAGTGTTATCAAGCTCATCTGACAAAAACGCACGTTTTGTATTACCGGTATTATGTTTAAAACAACTCCATAATATAAGGTGGTCATGGTTTCCGAGTGTGTTGCACTAATAATTTGTCTCCTGGTGAATTTTTATGTCTGTCAACATCATTCACTGGTAATGGTTCATGCACGTCTTGATATAAAGTTTTGTAGGCTAACCGTGATTAAAATGCACTCTTTTTTTCTTTGATTGACAGGACTGACCCCCAAAACGGACTTTGGAATCTGCCTGCCTTCATGGAAGTATCACATGCATTTTATACTAGGCTATCTATTCAAAAATAAAGAAAACTATCAAATAAATAATTATGTTTAACTGTTTTATTTCATTGCATGGCTTTTGATGGACATTTAATATAGACTGTCTATATCAGGCCTAAAGCTGTTAACAGAAGGTGTGACTTTCAAGTAAGTAAATACAAACTTTGAGTTATTACAAGTTTGTACAAGCAGAGTATTTTAAAAATCAACCAGTAGTTTTGGGGGGATTTGGTTACATAACCCAAACGTTACGTAACTTTAACTAAACAGTTGTGTCAACATAACCCAACATATTGGTTAAATGTCAACCCAGTTGTTGGGTTAAATTTAGTAACCCAATTTGCTTGGTTAAGATAACCCAATGCTGTGTTGGACCACATTTTACTCAGCGGCTGGGTTGAAAACAACCCAGTTTGGGTTGTTTTCAACCCAGCATTTTTTAGAGTGCACTATTTATTTGTAATCTTGTTATTTTGATGAGTTTTATATACTCAAGCAAAAATTTGCTTTAGCCACCCCAAATGTACAACAATTTAGCGCTGAACTTGAGTCCTTTCTTGAAATTGTTAAAAGATTGGATAACAAAAAAGCTACAACATTGCTTAAACATTATAATAATGTGCTTGTTAATTCTCCTTGTTAATTTGTCTTTTTTTCTTTTACTGTTTTTTGTTTTCATTTATTTACTTATTAATTGTTGTCTTTGTTTTGCGACTTGTAATTTAATTTTGTATAATTGTAACCGTACTGTTTCACTTTTGTATTATCTTCCTTTGTATATTTGTATTATGTCTTTAATAAAGCAAAAAATGACCTGAGTTCCCTCCCTAATCGGTATGATTTTGCATTCCTTTATAAAGTCAAAAGTAGCCTACTGTGGGATAGTAGCCTACTATTGTGCGGGAACGCAAAACCTATTGCGGGGCCGCAAAAGGAGCTCTAACTGTAATGTTAGCCTACCTACACTAGGCCTACAGTTGTATTAAAATCAAAAGTGAAAGTATCTTGCACAAATACAGCAACTCTGACACGTAGCAGTAGGTTTCACCCACGCGACAAAAGGATTGTTCAACCAGGTAGGCTTGTTATTTCGGATTTTAAAAGGTTACAAATAGAATACAAGTACATAATCACTTTAAACATGAATTGTGGGCCCTATTTGGTCCCTATTTTAGCGATCTAAACGAATAAAGTAGGCGCATGTGTGTGGCTGTATTGACTTTGCTACTTTGGCAGCGGTATTTAATAGGCTGCGCGCTAGGTTAAATATAAGTTATTTGTAAGTTAATTAAGTTTGTTAACAGGTCATGGTTGTGTTTTGGGGTAATATGTAGTAGCCTAAACCAACGATAGTATCCCATTCCATTTAAGAGCCAGAGTGCTTGCACATAGCTTAGCTCGTTGCTATTATGACGGACTTTCAATAAACAAACAACAGGACAAGTGGTGCGTGCCAATTTACATGCACAGGATTCCACCAAAGCTCGCATTGCTCAACACAGATGTGCGTGTTCCAAGTAGCCATAGCGTAGGCCACTATGAAGAGGACATGTAGCCTAATTGGGAAAAGCATCATGTGAAGGGGGGGCAAACTGAACAGCTTGAGCCTTAACATAGTACAGCCCATCCTATAGGCCTACTGATATTAACGTTTAGCCTAGATGCAGTCCATAGGATACTTAACTCCGATTATGGGACATAGTTAATCCTCCTAAAAAAGAGACATTGTGCCTTTGTTTTGCTAGGTGAATGAAGCCATCCATAAGGTTCTATTAGCCTAAGAGGTTTACTACCCTGACTTAATTTATCCAGGTCAGTGACTAACTTATGCCTCGTGTCCATTAATTTATTATCGCGACAAACCCACCACGCCGCACAGAGCCCTATTTATTTCCAATGGCAATGCGTTCGTGCCATAGACAGTAAAAGAAATGGACGAACAGACTCCGTCGTTCTCAATGGGAGGGTACTGAGTCATTTTTCAGTTGGTCCCCCCAGTACTGCGCAGACTCGCACTTAACTTCGTGACGTTAGCCATCGAACTGAATCTTGTAACTCATATGATAGATAGGCTACACAGAAATTCTTCTCACACTTCCTTCGCCTTCAAAGTCATCAAAGTTAAACATTTATTTATGTATTATTAATATCATCCTCACAAGTGATATCAAGTCGTGTTAATGTTGAAACTACCACACATGATCATCTTCAAAAACAGTCATGGTAAAACAAAACAAAAAAGTTATAGCCTTGAGGCTAATCTTCTTTCCACTTTTCTGACCTACGTCAATCCATCGAAAACCTCTGAAATGATTATCGTTAGACTACCTAACGGTAAAACTACTGTTTTTCCATTAGGTTTACTTGCCTCTATGCTTTACCTTAACATAGGCTACAATGCTAGGCTACATAGCTTTGTTCACGGGTTTCCGTGCTGGCTGGACTACGCTTCTTATCCAAACAATACGGTTATCTCCCTTCAGTGCGTTAGCTTCCCTTCAACCGGACATGCTAAACATTCTTCTTACGGGAACCTAACGTTACGTACGAGGTAGTCGAGTCTTGTTTTGCCTTTTATTGTTTATGTAGATAACACAGAAGCTAAAATATCGGCACATGATATATGTTATATGAAGTTATGGGAGTTCAAAAAAATCCTAAATGGATGGGCGTTCTATGGGGTTAGCAGAGAGTTGATAACCACCGCTACATCGATGCTTCTACTTCCGGGAATTCGCCTGCCCCCTTGGTTCGTGCACCTTGCGAAGGCGGCGCAGCCATACTGGTCCGTGCCTCTTACGGTACCGATCCACTTGCACGACACTTCTTTTTGTCGTGTCGCATTCCACTCTAGTCCTATGGGTGACGTCAGAGAATGTCTAATAAGGAGAGAACCTTCACTCTCGGAACTCTTCCGGTGTGGTACTGCATCTAGGGGCGCTCACGGGCGAGTCCAGAATGAATGGAGGTCTATGGAGCTCCATAGGACCCCATGTATTTTGGACTCGCCCGCGATCGCCATCTAGGTGAACTCTGGTGAACTGCAGCCAAATTCGGTTTGTATGGGATTAATAGAGAGTGGGGAGGCTCTCCTTAGAAGGGCTCTGGTGACGTCAAGCGACTTTAACGCGCCCGCAAAGCATTCCGGGAAGGCAGCGCTGCATTTGAAATAATGTCGCGCGTCAAAAAGCTGGCCGATGCCCAGCTTTATGCAAATGAATCCGTTGAACGCGAGGCGACTCTCCAATGAAAGGACGAGTTTGTAGGTCCTTTGTTCTACCACAACGGTGCCTGTGAAACTTTGGTTCCGCTTACCAGACAAATAATGTTTTAACCATCTCTTCCACGACCACCTATAGTCCATAAAACAAACGAAACTAGGATTTGGATGAATATATTGACTGTTGGTGTTTCTGGTGAGGATTTGAGAATGCATTGAGTAGTTTAAATAAAACAAGATTTCGAAATGGCTTGCATAGTTTGTTTAGGCTATTAATGTGTTGTATACTGTTAAGTAGGCTACATGCCTAAAATTGTGGTCCATTTGTGGAAAAACACTTAAGATACGTTAAAACGAACTGAATATGAGCTGGTAACTGACATTTTAAACGAAACGCCCACACACGACTGAACGAGGGGAGGCAGCGCGACACCATGCGTATGTCGGGTCATGCAAGTGGATCGGTACCGTTACGGCTCCCACACACAGCTGCGTGCTTCGCGTTGCTGGAGACGCATCCTATTCACTTTACATGTTGCTGCACCGACAGACGGCACCGGCCAATCAAGCCAATCTACGGACGGCACCAACCAATCACATTACGGTTTTACTTCAAGTCATTTGCATAGCTACCGTCGGGAACACCCACTGGCATGCATTGATGGAACGCAGCTGTGTGTGGGAGCCGTACGGCGGTAGCTATGCAAATGACTTGAAGTAAAACCGTAATGTGATTGGTTGGTGCCGTCCGTAGATTGGCTTGATTGGCCGGTGCCGTCTGTCGGTGCAGCAACAGCTGAACTCCTCAACGCGAGCGGCGGGAGAAACGCGACGCGACGGACCCACAATTCAGTTCGGCAACGGATCACGTGAGCCCATGTAAAGTGAATGGGATGCGTCTCCAGCAACGCGAAGCACGCAGCTGTGTGTGGGAGCCGTTACTTCCTGGTAGCCTATAGCCTGCTAATGTTATGACCACAAAGAATTTCCAGAATTATACATAAAGTGTAGAATCACAGACCTTTCATGGCTGATCAGTCAAGTATTTTCAGAGCTGTATCTCTGGAAAATCTTAATCTGGTCTGCAGTGGAATTGCTTCAGAACATTATAATTGTTCCACAATTGTAATTGTAATGTGGATTATGTGTTGATTCATTTTGTACTTGTTGTGAAATAATTGACTTTTATTTCACAGTTAACGATGTTCAATGTTTACATGCACACCACTGGACAACATCTGGATTGTCATGAGGAGTTCAAAGGACGTATAGCTAATCGGGTCCATGTCCGGCAAGAGTACAATCTTACTGCTTCTGATACCATTCTTGTATTCTGTACGATCACCTCTCGAGTTGGAACTGATGTTGAAGCTGCTGTCAAGGAGATCCCAGGTAGGCCTAAAATCTTATGCTGTGTGCAGTTTAACAGAACCTTGAACGAAGGCGACTAAGAGCAGTGTAAAAAAGAATTATGTAACAAATAATTGTTCATTAATCATCAAAATGTGTAATTAATCAAATTATGATATAAAAGTCGGGTGTTCACTGTCTTGGGTCTACATATAGCCTACTCTGACTTATTGCGCCATTTTAGCCAATCAGTAGGCTATATTCCTCCAAGAGACTGGAAGGAATTGTTGTCATTTGACTGGCTGTTGCCCCCAAATTGGCTATCATTAACCTTTCTCCAGAATCATGGACTAAACCTCTATTAAGCTATCTAAGTGAACACGCCTCTTGAATTTCATTATCTTTAGAAAATAAACGTTTTACTTTTTAACTTAAAACATTCACTCATTTTGATGGTACATTGACAGAAGAATTGTGTTCCTGTCATTGCCACTGTTCACCCAGGAATGCCTAATGCTCTTTTGCCACTTGTTGACACTCTGGGTATACTTGTAGCATTATTTATTTTTATGTGCAGAGCAGTGTGATAGACATTTATAGAAAAATGTCACTAATGCATTGAAAGGGTTAAATATGATTTGTTTACATTTTAAGTAAGTATAAGTATAAGTATATAGTATTTTATTACTTTAACTTAGCAAATTGCATTTACTATAGATCTGTAATCTTGTCTTTGTTTCTTTTTATAGAGGGCAAACCTGTGATTCTTGTGATTTGTCACCACACCTTTGACGTAGACTATGTTGTGCCAGACAGTAGAAGATTTGTAAGCCTCCCAGATGTTGTTATTGTTGACATCCTGTTCCACGAAACCCAGGGGCTCCTGAAGTGCTTGCATAATGATGAAGAACTGAAAAGAGTAACACAACGCCTAATAGATCTAGGAGCTGAGTATACCCCTCTACCACCACCATCACCCAGCAATGGCAGCAGAACACGTTGGATTGGTGGTTTAATTAGTGCAGTAGCTCTGATTGTTGTAGTATGTATTATTATTGTGGTAATTGAAACACAGCGGAAGCCGATGGGACATAGTAACAGCACCAATGACTTCTAAACGGTGACAAACAATCTGTAGTAAGTTGTTGATTTGTCTCTATTTGGAATTAAAGAAATGGTCGTATGATCCTCCTATCCTATCATAAGTGAACTATATGAAATCAACATTTTATGGTTATGGTACTTGGTAAATCATTTTATTCAAATTGTGTAACAACTTACCAGACTCGAAAGTGAGCAAAGAAGATAGATCATCTCCAACTCCTCACTTCCTGCTCAGGACCTCTTTCAGCACCTTCTATCAGGGAGGCGCCACAGGCCACGACAACAAACGCTTCATAAACACCCTTTACGATATAGCTATCAGGACTCTAAACTCCTCTTTCATCTGTCCTCATTAACCTGTCATACAGTACATACCATTCACCTACATTTGCACTATGGATGTTTAAGTGGTCAATTTGCACTATTAATTTAAACAATACTCATAATGTTCAAATCCCTTTCCCAAAAGCTTCCCCAAGCTTTTACAGCATTATTCTCTGTGTTATACTTCCGCTTGCGCATCGTGCCTTACAACGCCCCTTAGCTGTTCTATAATCAGTGTAAACAACGGCTTTTCGGGGCTTATTGCTAAATTGCAATGAATGTAATTGTGTGTGTCTAAATAATGATATTAAATATGCATTACACCAATCAAGGATGCATTTCCTTTTTTAAACATTACATGGCTGCAATAAAAAGTGAATAGATGACTGCTATAAGTTAGATCACACATGCACACCTGGCTCTTCAGACCTAATGATGATAAAAAAAATGGACTGTGTAAACCAGGGTTTCTCAAACTTTTGTGGGCCGGGGACCCCTCATGGAGTGGAAAATTCTCCAAGGACCCCCTCATAATCGCAACACATAAAACTTAAGTTAATCATGTAGCTGTATAGCCTTTTTACTGTTAGAAGCTTATGTTATATGTATTTTAAAAACATAGAGTGCTAATACCACACTAGTCATGTTAGCAAACTTTGAAAGTATGTAGGATTTTTTTTTTAAGGATTGTTGTTTCTTTGTCAAATGTATTGTGTTGAACAGATAGTGTTTGCTTCACATAATTTTCATTTTGTTGGCGGTTAATTAACAGTAAAGTGTTTTGACGTATCAGCAGATCAAATACTGATACTGTAGCATTTTTCACCATATAAGACAATTTCATATTTTGCAGCAAACTTTGTCAGGGACCCCCTGACAATGTGCTGCGGACCCCACTTTGAGAACCAATGGTGTAAACAACGCATGAGCGGCAAGAACAACCAAAGAAACTGGCAGAGCCTGTTGTCAATTTTAGGTGGCCCTGGCGGTCATGCATGCTATGGTTCCAGAAAGCACTGCTCAGACTGGGCTCCAGTTTTAGCCAGTTCTTCAGAATGTAAGTGCATGACGCCAGAACTGTTCATGTTTCCTATACAGTCAGAAAGTTGCTTGGCAGGCCTCTACTGAGTAAGGTTTTTACAGATGTAAGATGACCCTTGTGTTCTGTTTTATCGGTTGCAGCCAGGATTGTAAAGTCTAAAATTGATTGCATTCAGTCATGCAGTAACAGCCTTTTCCTCATTCCAAAGGAAAGCCATTTGACATGTTGTACATAGATTGTGGACTGTATTTCTGTAAGTCATGTTGTGTGTTGTAAACTAGGGCCAACCTTATGAGATACGGTGGCCAAAGTCTCTATATGGTAGGCCACACCTGCTGTATCCAAGTCACTGCAGATCACAATTGATGATTGGCAGTGATTTTGGTTAATGTTAATTGTTCCAAGTCATTCAGGGCAGAGCACTAATTAAGATTAAATAAGTAATGCAAGTCTCACAAAATAATAATAAACAAATAATATAAAAGTTTTTTTTTTTTAAGAAAAGGAGTTTTGTTTGGTGATAGTGAACCTCTTCATATTTGAAACTTAATTTCTTCCTCATGAGAGACTGTAAGACTTGAATGTTTGTTTTGTAAAAGCATTTTAATTTTTATGCTTTTGTTTGTAAAGCCAAATAAACTAATGTACAGTCTCTGATAAGTCCAATAGCGTTAATGTTAAATAATTCTTGCTCATGAGATGAGAGCCTTTGTGAGCTATTGTATACTCTGTCTTGACAAAGGTTAATCTAGACATCAGTGCATATCTTACCCGACAGTTTTAGTCTAGGACAAGGCTTAATCCTGTACAGTAAAAAAAAGACATCACTGTGGACCAACAATCGCCCCTTCTTACCACTTGTCCTGCAACTGTTTGTGACATTATTTGATGAAATCCAATAACGTGTCTCGGTTTGGAAGAAAAAGTACTAGACAGACTGTATCTGTGTAATCATATGTGCAGTAAGCACTGGGTAAAAATGATTTGATTATTCAGGGTCTTCTGTATATCACAGTAATGTTTCATTACTTCTCTCGTTCTCGCTCTCTCTCTGTTTCTCACACACACACATCCACAGAGGTAATGCAGTGTTGCTCGTGTACTGTTTCTGCTGCCCCTCCACTGGAGTGCTTGCTTGATGCGGCTGGACTCTGTGACTGATTTGTGATTTAATTTAGATGCCAAATGTGCAGTGCCGTGGCACTTTCACTGCGGACCACAGAGTAGCAGGAGAAGTGAGAGTCAGTGTTTTCTGCTGAGTGGAGATCTGCCAGCCAGCGTCCATCACGTGAAATTAAATCAATGTTGCTTTTTCACCTATTTATGCGACTAAGAAAATGGGCCTGCACCACCAAATAAAGCCAGAGTAGAGGTTTACCTATTCAGACCAGCTAGGTTCTAGAACTTGCTACAATTACAATTTGATGAGAGGTACCACATATCTACTTTGTAGGAGCCATCCATTGTGTAGGCCTATGGTATTAAAACAATAAGCGTCAAACATCCCACTCCTAGAGTATCCTGACTACTAATATGCCAGTATTTAAGTGCACTTTTGAGTGCCAAAGTTGTTAAATACAGTATTATTTGTGCATATTGAGACAATCCTCTAAATATCAGGATTTACTCTGCCAGTGTTCAGTAGTGCATGTTTGTAGCACTCTAATGAGAAACACAAACTGCAAAGCTGGGGCCAGATCGCTCCTGTTAGCAGTTTTTGTTACTGTTACTTTTAATTCACTCAGTTCCTTGTTGTGAATAAGGGAAAAACAATTTAGACAACATTTGTCTTTCAAGGTTTAATTTGGGAGTGGAAGCGATGTTATGTCTTGTTGCTGTGGATAACCATCTTGCAGCAAGTGTGTGTACAGTATGTGTGTGTTAACGTTTCACCAGTCGCAGGCTGAACTTCTAAAAGACTGAGCAAAATTTGTAAACACACTCCTTGAATATTTTTGTATTTGCCATTGGTCTTTAATAATACAAAAGCATTGGGGAAATGCTCAATGTAAGCATTCCTATTTTCGGTAAAAATGCTCACACACCTCTGTGGCATTAGCGACCTCCTCACATTCAATTCTGAGACCCTGAGTCAGAGAGAGAAGACCAGAGCAACTTTATGAGTGATTAGACGGGCGGTGATTAGCTGTGGCTTCAGGGCTGAATGGCTTGTTTAATAATGCACTTAGGTCGTTACAAAGTGAAGGTATGAGACCATAGCTGGAGTTAATTAAACACACACACTTTCATAGTCCCCTCAAAAATCATGTTGGGAAACCATGATAATAATTGAGGGTAGACATTACTGTTTAAAGTGGAAGTCACCAAATGTACAAACTGTTTTTGGCATAACAGGAGGTGGAATAAAAAGAAAGTTAACAAATATGACTGTATATTCAAGAATTTTATTTTCCATATATTACAATGAGGCAAAAAAAACGGGTGGCCAAAAACTACATGCAAACAATATATCAAAATGGGTTCATTCAGTGGAAACAATGCATGTGCGCTCTCATACACACAGGAGCAGTGGACAGGATGTAGGGGTGCAGGTGGCTGCAAAATAACCAACTCTGTGGTTACAGGTAAAGTCCTTCTGGCGTGCCCTCCTGCTTCTTGTACAGAACATTCTCTTTGGACTTCTTGAAGTCCTCGTTGGTGACCTTCATCCTGCGCTCCCGAAGGGCCATGAGCCCGGCCTCAGTACAGATGGCCTGGAGGGGGGGGGGGGCACAAAGGAGAGAGGAAGGAGAGAAATAAAGAAGAGAGGGGAGGAAAGAGGCAAAAGGAGAGAGGAGAGGAGGTAGACAGGGAGAGAGAGAAAGGAAGAAGGGAAGGAGAAATGGAAGATGGGAGGGGAGAAGGAAATAAAAGATAGGTTTACATACAGTCACCATTGGAAATGGAGACACTGCTGAAAATAAATCATCGACCAATTAACAGATCAGAGATATTCATAACAGTATGTATATATACCCTACAGTCTCTGTTAAAAAAACAAAAAAAACAATGTTTGAATGCGTTGCAAGCTTTTGTGTGACACCTCTGCCACAAGGGGGCAGCAGAAACATTCTAATCTCACTCCTAGACAATCCCTTCAAAGGAAACCTGAATAGGTTGGACACAACTTCACCTGTAGCTACTACTGTTACGTCCTAAGACCTATTCATTTAGTTGTGTGTTTTTTTCTTAATGGGTATTAAGTTGACATCTTTGGATGCATTGCCTGTGAGTTGTACTGTGCCTCTTGCTATCATGTGCCAGGTTCTGTCTCTGTGTCTCTCTGCTCCTTCCTGTCAGCAGGCCCTTAATGTTGCATGGAGAAGGACACTGGCCCATTTAGTAGTGTACAGAGAGACAAGAGGCAATGGATACATGTCTGGCTGCCCTCTCCACTCAGTATGTGTGCATAACGTTAGAAAAATATGTAATTCTGTGTTAGTCCAACTAAAACAGAACTTTTAAAATACCTGTTCAGCATGATAGTCTGACTGAAATCACCAAACCCAGATAACATGGTTGGGAGTCAAATTGGTCCTGCATGTATACGTTCAACTGAACCCACACTAGCCTAGGCATTCTGTGCAGGCTTTGACCCGGAAGTAACAGAGGAAGCATACAGTAGTCGTCTGCCTTCAGATAACACCATAACCACGAGGGATAACGTGCATCTCATTTGTAAAACATTACAGCACACATGAAATATACAAAGCTGTAAATTTGTTCAATTGACCACTCGACGGTACTAATACGTTATGTCAATTGTTTGTCAATTGTTTTGTTCTGTGGATAGGATACACGGGTCAACTGGAAGGAGCCAGATCCTAACAAGCTGAAAGGGGGCATATTATAGTGGAGTTGGAAATACTTCAGTCAATAAGTCAATTCCCCTCCTATACTTGTATACAGGGACAAGGACAGTAGTCCAATTAAAATGACCTACAGTAGTTGAGCTATAGCCATAGCTTGACTTATCTGTGCTTAAATGTACTGAGTGAGAGACCTTCCCCTCTCCTGCTCCAGACAATTGTTGTTTCTGCTTGTGGTGGTTAAAGTGTTGCTCTTGTTGCTTTCTTGTGTGGCTGATGCCGTTAGTTGTGTAGTGTGCTTTTAAAAATGAGATTGTTCCACATTTGTGCAGTGTATCTTAAGTGTAAATATATTTGTATATACCTGTTTTTTGTAAATAGCCATATACTTTTTGGAAGCTTTGTAGGGAGGTTGAGTGCCATTTTGTTTAACCTTTACTGTATTCTACTGTTTTTGGTTAGTTAGGGAGTGAGGTTGATTTCTGCTGTTATTTCTGTCTTTTAGTTTTTAGGTAAATTAGTTCCAATCTAAATAGCTAGTTTTGGTTGATTGTGTTGTGATGTGCTGGGGACAGGAGGAGGGAATTTCCATATATATTTATATTCTTTTTCCAACTTACCTTAATGTCAGCACCAGAGAGGTCATCTTTGGCCAAGATGAGGTCATCTAAGGTCACATCATCGGCCACAGTCATCCGGCTGGTGTGGATTTGGAAGATGCGCCTCTTGGTTTTCTCATCTGGCAGGGGGAACTCGATCTTACGATCAATCCGTCCTGGAAATAGCCACGCAGTGGGGAGGAGTGAGTGAGTCAGTCAGTCACGCAAGCACAGAGAGACACTGACTACGTTTCCATGTACACCATATACAGATTAAGGACCATATTCTGGTTATGGTAATATTCAGAATACGATGTTTCCATGTGTAGCAGAAACATAATACTCTCATTTACATGTTAATCAGCATATGCTGAAATAAAGCAGCGGCGTGCAGTAGAAGTAGTATCTGAGTCATGACGTCTCAATGGTCTCTGTCCCTGAATTTCATTCATGACCGCAAAATAGGTGAATTTGGCCAGATTAGAGCCTGTATTGTTTTGCATTCTAGCCTTATAATATGCCGCTTTGAGGGCTTTTCACTGATTCTTCATCTGCTAGCGCTGCGCTAAAACCTGCGTTGTTGAGCGATGCTTTCACCCATCAAGAAATTTCATCTTGACATTTCATCAGCTATGAGGTTTTGCCACACTATTGGTGACTCATTTTCAGTTTGTGCTAATCGGGCATCTCTTATTCAACTCAAATAAAAATGTGCAATAAAAAAATAGGTTTACAACTTGTTTTCTTCCTCTAAGAGTTGCTGAAAATCACTGCTCTGTTGACCACTTATAGTAAACACCTGACGTAACACATCAAAAGGGACTCCTCAACTCAACTTAGATGAGCATCTCTGTACACCAGAGGAGGCAGAGTTATATTGCCTAACAGGAGTTAACAAAGTTGTGGAGGTTAGCTTTTTACACTTTAATCCATGTATGGGAAACTGTCCCATAGAGGTGCTGAGATATACATAGGTTATATGCATCACTGATGCATTGCAACAATACTGTATGTAGCGATGCAACATTCTGTAATTTCCCAACTATTAGTTGCGGCTTATACATTGATTTTGCACAATTTCTTCAGCTATGAGGTTAATACACGGGGGCAGTTAATATGGTATTAATATGGTTTTGTTTTTGAACTTGCATAAAACACTGTCCTGCGGCTTATACACAATGTGACTAGTACACAGGAAATTACTATAATAATATTGCACTACTTCCACCTGTGCATACTGAGTCACAAAGTCAGTTCCCTTCCTGGATTTGAAAATAGATACTGTAAGTCATCTCACAGTTGCATTTTCCATCCTTGCTGTGAATATTTATTATCTTATTACCTTCTGTTCTGTACATGCCATATCACTACTACTACCACCACTACTTCTACTACCACTACTTCTACTACCACTACCACAACTACTACCACTGGATGCCTAAATGTTGTGCCCCTGCTGTTGTAGGTAGTTAGGTAGGTAGGTAGGTAGGTATGTATGTTGAGCTGGGGAGCAATGCTCTGCCTCTGGTCCTGACCTGGTCTGATGAGGGCAGGGTCCAGGGTCTCGATCCTGTTGGTGGCCATGATGACCTTGACGTCTCCTCTGGAGTCAAATCCATCCAGCTGGTTGAGGAGCTCCAGCATGGTCCTCTGGATCTCCCTCTCGCCTCCAGAGTTGGAGTCATATCTTCAGAAGACATCGCACAACACACCAGGTGTGTGCAAAACACAGTTAGTAATCAGTGCAGCAGAAAGAAAAACTATGAAACAGAAAAAAAATATTCATTTATTCAGTATTTGAAACATATTTTATAACATTTACTTTTTCATTTTTAATCAATAATTCATGTCCAGTGAATACAATGTATAAGTTCAGACCAGTGATCTGGCTGAAGAAGGAACAGAGCTCCATTGATAGGGAGCATGACAAACTGCAGTGCTCAAAAAGTGCAGTGTTGGGTTATGCAATTTAACGTGATCACTCTAACATGTGAGATCTTTCAGAGTAACAGCTCTAAAAGCAGAAACATTTTAAAATGTATGCACGGTGAAATCTCCAAACATCAACATCTACCTCTGCCCACACATATAGAATTTTTGATAATGTTTACTAACCTCTTGGTGCCGATGGCATCAATCTCATCAATGAAGACGATTGACGGGGCGTGTTCCTCCGCCACCCTGAAGAGCTCTCGCACCAACTTGGGCCCGTCACCCAGATACTTCTGGATGAGCTCAGAGCCCACCACGCGCAGGAACGTAGCCGACGTCTGGTTGGCCACAGCCTTGGCCAGAAGAGTCTTACCTTTAACCCACAGAGGAAGGTTAACATATGATGCTGTGGACTGTGAATAGTATAGTATATAAGTATATATACTCTTTTTGATCCCGTGAGGGAAATTTGGTCTCTGCATTTAACCCAATCCGTGAACTAGTGAAACACACTCAGCACACAGTGAACACACAGTGAGGTGAAGCACACACTAATAATATTAGTACACAATGCGGCTAGTACACAATATTGCCTGCTACAACAGCGGCGCTCGGGGAGCAGTGAGGGGTTAGCTCAAGGGCACTTCAGCCGTGGCCCACTGGTCGGGGCTCGAACCAGCAACCCTCCGGTTACAAGTCCAGAGTGCTAACCAGTAGGCCACGGCTGCCCCAATGAATACTGGCCAAATGACCATCAACCCACTGACCAAAGTCAGCACATATTATTTTTTCTAATTCCTAATTCTCTTAGCTCAATTTGAGATGAGTGCAGGCCAAGTCAGGTTAACGGTCACTGTAACATTGAATTTAAACTATTCTTTAAGGGCCTTGATCACAATACAATTTATTGAAAACAATGGGCACACAAGACAACGTTGCTGTAAATCCTGATATTAAAAACACACCACTGTTGTAAGGTAAAGTAACATGGATCAAATGTAAAATTCCATGTCTTTTCCCTGACAAAAAACCTGAATATCCATGACCTAATGAATGCCGCATATCGTTCAAGAATCTTTAACTTTTTACTAATCAAGCAAGCAGAAAAGCTAATAATCAGACATACACCAATTCTGTGTGGAAATATATTAGTTTTTAATGTTTAAATATGAATGTATTCTTTTTGGAAAATTTAAACTGCTACAACAAAATTCTGTGATATTTCATGACTTTGCCCCCAAAATGAAAAAAAAAAAAAAAAAAACCTGACTTTCCATGTCTGGAATAAACTTTCCAAAATTCCTTGATATTCCAGAAATTCCATGACCCGTGGGAACCCTGAAGTAAGGTAAAAGATTGAAGCCTAACCAACCTGTTCCTGGTGCCCCATAGAGAATGACACCTTTGGGAGGTTTAATCCCCATCTCCTCATAGTACTCCGGGTGTGTAAGAGGCAGCTCCACTGATTCCTGTGGACAGGTGGACCCACACATCAGTTCCCAAACTTTTAAGAGAGGGCAATAACATGTATGGAGTATGGAAAAAACTACATAACACAGATTACAGCTGATTATTGATTGCTTATTTTACTGTTGACCATGACAGACCAGACAGACAGACACTCATATTCAAACACTCACCTTAATCTCCTGAATCTGACCGTCCAGTCCTCCAATGTCAGCATACGTCTCTTGAGGAGCCTTTTCCACTTTCATCACAGTGACCAGTGGATCAGTGTCATCCATCAACACCCCAATTACAGCATGAACCTGTAGGCCAACAGAACACAAACACCTCATCAGGTCAGCACACCCACGATTACTCAGTGACAACCGGGCCCCAGACTGACTTAGTTAACTAGGAGCACAGTAGCCCCTAACTGAACATTTTAGGAGCACAAACAGATCGATCTGCAAGGCAATTATTCACATTTTCCCCCATCTCAACTGTATTGCTTATAAATGCTTTGGTAATAAATACAGAAATTACAATTAACTTACGGTATGTGCCATTTAAAAACAAATGATATTTAGGTTTTTGCAATATGTAAGCCATGTAAACTCCTTCAGCCGTTTCATGCCTAGTTTCACACAAAATGTGACTTAATATATATAAATATATAAATTATTATACGTTTTCAGATAGTTTCATTTTAATTGCAGTCATTTGCCTAATCTGGTGACTAAAGTAAATAAAAGTACACTTATGCTTCGTTGGTCATTGACACATTATTACAGCTACAACTTCTTGGACTGAAACTGTATCTTGTGTTTGCCTGTTGCTCACAACCTGCAGCTAAAGTAAAGTGGGTTAACCAGTGAAGTTCCTGTCCGATAACTTCTGCAGGAGGATCCTACAGCCTAATGATGCAACTATGGTCTGGAGCTGAAGCAGAAAAAGCTAACATATTTCTCGGTAACATTTACAAAAATCCATGCGAAGAAAACACTATTCAAATTAAATGAATCCACTGAGACGTTTGACGTTTGTTTACTCTTTGCCACTTGCATGCGTTAGGTAAGATTAAACGGAGAGCCTCACACAAGACTTTTAGACTACGTACATTCAACACAGATCTATAAATCTCAATAGGTTTATATTTTTGCTGTGAGTAGTTGTAAAAAACACTCGCTAGGTCTCAAAAAATGGTCGCAAAATTTGGTCACAGTTGGGCTCAAATACAAACAACCTCTTGCCAGGTTCACTGACTCTAATAGCGCTAAAAGTTCACACCTTGCCAGGTTCACTGACCAACTCTAATAGCGCTAAAAGTTTACACCTTGCCAGGTTCACTGACCAACTCTAATAGCGCTAGAAGTTCACACCTTGTGGTTGAGGAGCACGGAGCAGCCGGGCTCTAGAAGGTCCTTGTCCACGAAAGACAGGATGCTGACATAGTGCTCCGAGCCCACCGAGGTGGACACGATGGCGTGATTGTCGTCGATGATCTCCTCCAGATTCCCCACTGACATGGGGGTTCCCCTCAGGTCATCGACCTTTGACCTTTCCTCCTATGGGAAAGACACATGACTGGGGTGAGAAAAGGTTTTGATGGAGCTGCTATAAAGAGGCTTTATTGACAAGAGACAATAGGAATAGTTCTGTGGGTGCAATTTTTTGAGTTCATATCTGTAGACAACTAAATCTATTGCATTGTGGGCTGACAACACCAAGACTGGGTTTCTCCTTACACCAAATCCAAAGCTTGGCAAAAACACCACTCCTGTTTCCTGATTAAATCAGTACAGTACAGTTTATTCCTAACATATACATATCTCCGCATGATATGATGTCACATCTCATCATAGTCTACAAAATTAGAAAGCAGAATCAAACCTTGCGAAAACATAGTAGATCAGAAAACATAATAGCCCATTTTAGAAGAAAGAAAGTCAATGAATTATCAATAAGCTAATTTTGGGATGGCCTGTACCTCCTGCTTCTCCTCAAGAGGCTTCATCTGCTCCTGGTTCCTGATGAATTCCTCCTCCATCAGCAGGTAGTCTTTAATCCGCTCCTGCTTCAGAAGCTTCAGCCTGCACTGGGTGTGTGGCGTAACTGGGGAGGCCACACAGAAAACAAATGGTCATTTACAAGGGTCGTGTTTACCGGAGAGTCCGATATTTTCCAGGGTCGTGTTTATAGAACTGTGCTCGGCTGAATATCCTCCAGTGAGATGTCTTACCCAGAGGTAGCTTGCTAGCAGCATCAGGCCCCTTGGACTTCTTCTTCCTCTTCCCTACTCTGGAAGGAATGGGAGGTTCATATTTCTTCTTCTTATCCTGTCACAGGAACACAATACAACATAGATGTCATAAGTCTTTTTCTCAGGTTATGTTGAAATTGTGTGGGCTGGAATTAGGGCTGCACAATTAATTGATTTTTAATCGAAATCCTATTTGAACTAATACAATTAGCTAATAGCAAAGGCTTAAATGAATCGTGCAGCTCACAAATCTATCCCAATAGTTAATCTGGTCACATCTATTACTTTTATATTCATCCTCCTTGTGTGACAATGAAGCACATGTTCACTTCTAAAAAGTGGCCCAACTTAAAGCACCATTTGGAACATTGAACTGAAGCTTGCCTTTCAAAAATTATAACAAATCAAATCACAATATCTGTCAGAAAAATTCCAACATATTTTCCCTGAATCGTGCAGCCTTGTTTAAGGTAAAAAAAAAAACCTGCTGTGATTACCTTATCATCCTTCTTTCCACCTCCAGGACCATGACCTCCACTTTGGTTTTGTCCCTGTAGAAAAACAAATCAAGTTAGTGAGCCGCAAAGTACCGCAATAAACAGTTAACCAAACAAACGACTAACGATAACAGTACCGTTTTCTTGTTCTGGCGTGAAGCTTTTGAATCGACAAACAAAACGGTTGTTGTTGGCGCTCAACAATGCAGATCCCAAGCTCTTTCCCTGATCTAGGTTACCTTTACACACCTGCTATGGATTCACCTCAAGTCCAGTCCCTTACCCAGTGGTACGAGAACCCAGTCGACATAAATGACATGATCTAGGCCTAACGTTACTAACCTGAGTCACTACTATGACATTGTGCTAGCTAATGTGCTAGGTAATATTATGTTTCACGTTTATTTTTCTACTAAGAAAGTAAGTACCCAACAAGTAATCGAATAAGTGTCTGTACTATAACACTAGCATTAAGTCATCTGATATAACATAGATAGATTGTATGCAGAACAGTCTGTGTGATATAACTTAAGGCCAGCTACGACTTCAGCTAAACAACAAGATGTTGGCTAACAGCTAGTTCTACTGCTATGCTAACAACAAAATAACATGTCAGGACTGGTAAACCTCTAAATTAAAAAGCAAACATATACTAACAGATTGATCCAACACAACGCTTTTCGGGTAGGCTGTTTCAAACAGCTGTTGTTATGGTCCCTGATGTAAATTAGTGTTCGTTATTATGCTAGCTACCTAACGTTAATATAGATCCCATAATCGGGAGTCGTTTGCTTGACTGAATTATTGGATCAAATAAAGAAATCTGTATGTGATTAAAACCCCTCCGAATAGGACTGGAGTCCAGTAGTGTGATCTTGAATTAGACACCACAACAATTTAATTATGCTTCGTTTTCAACGTGAACACTTCGCCCACAAAGAAAATGCTTGCTCACTTACCATAGCTGCTCGTCTCTCAAGATCTACGTCAAACTACGGGTAGTAGTACTAGACAAACAAAGCGTTCAAATTAGACAAGTGCTATTTTTGAGATATGTGCATCCTAGAGGCATTATTAATACTACTTACTTGGGAACAGGACTTTTTTAAATAATTAAGGTGTGCTGAATCCAACTAGCCCTGTTGCCAAGCTGAATTTTGAGTTTTTGACCATCTAATAAGAACAAAATGGTTGTCAAAATGGCGATTTGGGCACTTTCTTTGGGCGGACGTCATTATACCATGTGAAATAATTCATATTTTTTGCATGTGTGCATCTCAGAAATCTAGAGGTAGACCTACATTCTGTGGAAAAAAGAAAAGAAAATCTAGTTTTGGGCAGTTCCAGCGTTATGGATGTGACAATTGCACTCATATTGGTAAACAAAATGCCTTAGAGTGGGGGCAAAATTAGTATCAGTGAATTCATTTGCATAACTTTTAATGTAACCTCTGTCCTCTGAATACTGAGAAATCCTCAAATTTCATATAATCAATTTCATCCTAAGAATACAAAGCATTTTATCAGCGTTATGGATGTGACATGAAATGGACACACTTTTGTGAGAGATTACAGGTTTTCTACAAACCCTGTGAATTTTGAAGGAAACTGCCGAAACTATGATATATGTAGCATGAAGGAGACTTGAATGAACACAAAAAGTGTGTTTTTGAAACTATGCGTCATTTTCGTAATGCATTATGTAGGAAAAACTGGCGTTATGGATGTGACGGTTTCACGTTATGGATGTGACGTGTCTGAACCAGTCCTCGACAAACTACATAAAACACATAATTAAGTAGTGAATTTTGATATGAAACAATTGAAATAGTAATCATGAAAAACTAGCAATGAAAGTATTGCTTCCTCAGTGCCCACTAAGATCCACAGGAAGAATCAGGACAACAAGTCATTTAAAATATAAAAAAGGAATTAATTTTTTTCATCAATTTTGGTCAGTGATTCCCGGGTTACTGAAACACCAGGGAACATGATACTTGGTGGCCACTCCCCTAAATAACTAGCCCTACCTGAACCGTTGCACCCAAGATAACAAAATATTTATGGTATGTTAGTGTCAAGAGCCCGCATCAACCTAACCCATACCCACTCATTTGTGATTTGCACACATAAAGTACATGCACATGCACACGCACACATGCACACACACGCACACACACACACGCACGCACGCACAGTCGCACACATACAGGCAAGCACACACACACATAAACACATACAGACAGGCAAGCACACACACACACACACCCACATGAATGCAGACACATAAATGCACACACACAGACACACTCTTATAAACAAAAGCAAACTCACATATACACACACTCATTTACATGCACATGAGTTGCAGAAGTAGGAGATGGAGACAAATTGACAAGTGTGATTTATTTTTGCGAAGAGAATATGCAGGACTGAGAGGCGGTCATATTTTATACCACTATGCGGTACATCTAGTTTATTGCTGCCGTTACTCATGTTACTCTGTGGGTATTAGCAGAGACTTTCTAATGTGGAGACACAGGGGCAATTCCATGCAAAGGTCATCCTTACCATGGAAAAAAAAAGTTGTGCATACGCAAATAGAACTGTTGTTAAAATCTTCATTTAGGTCTATATTTTATTGTTTGTAACTGATCTGATTGAATTTGATGGAGCATGACACTCTTTTCACATCATAAATATGGTGTGCAACCATACCAGAAACAACATTTTTCACATGGTAATATTATACATATTTAAAAAGTGGATAAATGGACCCAAGGTTCAAACAAATTGTGCCATTTGACAAATTCCAGAGTGACAAGGGAATGGTAGAGCAATGTCTATGCTCAGCTTGCCTTTAAGAGCACAACTCCTAACATTTGTAAGGCTTTTGTTTTTAAGTCAGCAAGTTCCATGGCCACGTCACATCCATAAAGTTTTATAGGAAAAGTTTATGCTACACATACAGTGTTGATGCGACAATGTCCATAGTGTCTGTGCAAAGCTGATTTATATCAATGTAAAGTGTGATGACCAAACTGTGCCACTTTCTTGCTTTTAAAACCTTTAATGGTGCATTATGGATGTGACGTTATGGATGTTACATAATGTGAATTTACAAGACTGGAGACTTTATTATACCTCAAAGCCGATAAAACGTCTGTTCTGGTGGCATGTCAGTTTCAACGCATTTCATAGTGTTTACAATTGACATTTCAAAGATTATTAGGTTGATCAAAACCACAGGGAGGCCTTGCCTAACCATTAGCAAAACAAACATAATATTAAAATACCTCCAGTGATTAGCCTAGCCATATCCTATTTTCAAGTGGCCTAATAACGAAAATCTGAGCGATTATCTTCCTGTAACTGTCATACTGTTGTTGTACAGTAACTGGATTATCGTGTTAGCTGGTGAAGATGGCTGACTTTGCAGCTGGAGTTAACATAGCAACCTCCTTCTGTTGCAGATCTGTTCAGCCTGCCGTTCACGTCTGCTTAACACAGTTTAATTTTAAATGTGACGCGATATGCCAGCATTTGAAGTGTCAGGTCCTCTGTAGCTAATACCCACAGAGTAACATAAGTAACGGCAGCAATAAACTAGATGTACCGCATAGCGGTACAAAATATGACCGCCTCTCAGTCCTGCATATTCTCTTCGCTAAAATAAATCACGCTTGTCAATTTGTCTCCATTTCCTACTCCTGCAACTCATGTGCATGTAAATGAGTGTGTGCATATGTGAGTTTGCTTTTGTTTATAAGTGTGTGTGTGTGTGTGTGTGTGTGTGTCTGTGTGTGTGCATGTGCGTATGCGTGCCTGTGTTTGTGTGTTTATGTGTGTGTGTGTGTGTGTGTGTGCGTGTGTGTGTTGGCATGCGCACATGCGTATGCGTGCCTGTGTGTGTGTGTTTATGTGTCTGCATTCATGTGTGTGTGTGTGTGCTTGCCTGTCTGTATGTGTGCGACTGTGCGTGCGTGCGTGCGTGTGTGTGTGTGTGTGTGTGTGTGTGTGTGTGCATGTGCGTGTGTGCACATCAGGGCCGTAGTCACCATAGACATTGAGGGGGACGTGTCCCCCCCAATATTCAAATATGACCAAAATGTCCCCCCCAATATTCGGACATAGAAAAATAAAGAAAGAATAAAGCTCTACACTAGGCCTACAGGAAACCAACACGTATCTGAAATGTAATCAAACATAAATAACGCACAAATTAGTGACCTATGGTTGCAGAGTAGCCTACACACCTGAGTGGTTTGTCCTGGTGATTTTCTGTTTTTCGTTAGTGGCGTGCGCTAATAAAAGCTTCCATTTAGTGCACCCTACTGAGGTGAGGTAGGGCTGTCAACAATATCGCAAAAGCTACCGGAACAATTTTCACAAAACTTCTCGGAAAGGTGTAGCACAGGCTAAGGAAATCCCATACATGTTTGGAGCCAATCAGACTGAAAGGGAACATTTTCCATATTGTATCCTATTCTCGTAATGATAGCGAAAGTGAAACGTTTTATTTTAAATAATGAATTTGTGCAAGCCTGTGTCATTTCTTTCACGTCTTTCAACATAAATAATGCATTCATATGCTAGTAGTAATGCCAGAAATTACCGTGTATAGGCCTCTTAGAAATGATTGTTGCATCTTGCATATTATTTAGATGCGTACTCAATCGCGCATCCATGCAGGCAAAACGTGATCAAATGTGGCGACGTTTACAATACGTGATAGCCTAGTTAATGTGAATCGCGGACAATAACCAAAGAAAGGAATTTGCACCTCCATTCACCAATTAAAGGCTGTAGTAGGCCTAGTGTTTCTACTTGTACATGTTGGCACAAAACGTCATTTCTGTCAGAAGCCAGTCTATAATGCATACAGGGGTAACATGAGGTGAGTCAGCCAGAAGAGGGGCCTGTCTTAGTAGCCTATTCCTGAATCCTGTCCCTTTCAAACTACGTTAAAGCCGCCAGCATAATAAAATCTAAATTAAAAGACAAAATCTTAGGCTCCAAACCTATGAGTCTAAGCCTTAGTTTAAAAAAATCTTCAGGTGTAAGTAATAAGTCAAAGAACCACATTCTGTGTAATATAGAGGTTATCAAAAGATACTCTAGTTTGTAATTTCTTTTAAAGTATACATTTTGAACACAAATGGAGTCACGGGTCCAGGGATGGACCATTGAAGTTGCTTCTTCTCCACCCTTCTCTTTTCACAAGACTCTCCGGGGGGGTGCATTCTGTTTGGGGGTCCCTCAGACCCCACCACAGATTTGGTCCCCCCCAATGTTGACATCATGACTACGGCCTTGGTGCACATGTACTTTATGTGTGCAAATCACAAATGAGTGGGTATGGGTTAGGTTGATGCGGGCTCTTGAGACTAACATACCATAAATATGCTAGTTATTTAGGGGAGTGGCCACCAAGTTTCATGTTCCCTGGTGTTTCAGTAACCCGGGAATCACTGACCAAAATTGATGACGGTAAAAGAAAAAAATAAATGTATTTTTTATATTTTAAATGACTTGTTGTCCTGATTCTTCCTGTGTCTCTTAGTGGGCACTGAGGAAGCAATAATTTCATTCAGCAATAATAGTTTTTCATGATTACTATTTCAATTGTTTCATATCAAAATTCACTACTTAATTATGTGTTTTATGTAGTTTGTCGAGGACTGGTTCAGACACGTCACATCCATAACGTGAAACCGTCACATCCATAACGCCAGTTTTTCCTACATAATGCATTACGAAAATGACGCATAGTTTCAAAAACACACTTTTTGTGTTCATTCAAGTCTCCTTCATGCTACATATATATTAGTTTCGGCAGTTTCCTTCAAAATTCACAGAGTTTGTAGAAAACCTGTAATCTCTCACAAAAGTGTGTCCATTTCATGTCACATCCATAACGCTGATAAAATGCTTTGTATTCTTAGGATGAAATTGATTATATGAAATTTGAGGATTTCTCAGTATTCAGAGGACAGAGGTTACATTAAAAGTTATGCAAATTAATTCACTGATACTAATTTTGCCCCCACTCTAAGGCATTTTGTTTACCAATATGAGTCACATCCATAACGCTGGAACTGCCCACAGCACTCAAAAAATACTCCATAGAAATGCATGGGGCTAGTTTGTCACGCCAATATGGCCGTTGTCTACACATATCCCACCCCTTCCTCGGCAAAACGTCGACATGTGAATACATTGAGCCAATCATGTGGTGTGATGTGAAGACATCGTGCCAATCATGTGTTGTGATCTCGCCGCTGGAGCAAGATTGGTGTCGTGAAGCCTTGCGCATGCGCATTTCTGCTGAATAGGATGCCCGTCGAGTGCCCATAAAGCATTGTCATATGGCTGCCGAGTGGAGGGACTTGCCTAAAAGGACTTTGGTATTAGTTACAGAGGACCTGACACTTCAAATGTTGGCATATCGCGTCATTTAAAATGAAACTGTGTTAAGCAGACGTGAACGGCAGGCTGAACAGATCTGCAACAGAAGGAGGTTGCTATGTTAACTCCAGCTGCAAAGTCAGCCATCTTCACCAGCTAACATGATAATCCAGTTACTGTACAACAACAGTATGACAGTTACGGGAAGATAATCGCTCAGATTTTCAGATTTTCATTTGGCCACTTGAAAATAGGCTATGGCTAGGCTAATCACTGGAGGTATTTTAATATTATGTTTGTTTTGCTAATGCTTAGGCGAGGCCTCCCTGTGGTTTTGATCAACCTAATAATCTTTGAAATGTCAATTGTAATGTCTGCTCTTAGAGCTCCGCCTAGTGGCCACATTAGGTAGCAGTTAGAATAAGCTGTGTTGTTTTCGTAGTTAAGGTTACGGCATCCATTTTGTCTGCATGTTTAGTTTCTCTTCCGACCACATTTTATATCAGCAGTCTTTACCTCTCTCTCTGCGTGGCTACATTCTTCTGTTGTATATTCTCTGTATATTTGGCTTATGAGAGCTCAAGAAACCATCGTTTGTAAGTAAATGATGTGCTTTATGTTAGATTAATGACTTAGCATTTGTATTAGCCTGCAGTAAATCAGGTGAATTTTGTGTTATGCTAAAGAACATTTCCTAGCCTCATAGCTAGCAGCAAACTGTATCATTTTTCTAAGACACATTCTTTATTGTGTTTCTGTATTTCAGTTTCACAAAATATGTTTGAGTGCTGAATTCAAGTAAAACACTGGAGATTACACATCTTTGGTTCCGGCTTCTTCAGTATTCAGACTTCTGTTTAGCTATCTGTCGAGTTGTGAAGCTACATACAACAGGGGCAGAATAGTGAAAAAACGTATCATCTGTGGGCGCTCATCCGGCCATTCTACAGTGTGCAGAGGGCTCCAGTCACGTTCTTTGTATCTTTCAAGTAAGACCTACACAAATACACAGTCATGGAGGATAAGGGAAACTCTGAAACAAGATCACAGGCAGCACAATCGGCTAAGCATTCAAACAGATCAACTGTAAGCTTGCAGGCAGCCAGGGCGCGAGCTAGAGCAGAGGCAGAGCGTGCACGCGCACACTATGCTAAGAAAGAACTTGAAGTTAGAATGGAACAAGTCCGTATGGAGGGCGCTCTCATTGCACTGAAGCACGAAAAGGAGGCAGCTGCCGCAATGGCTGAAGCCATAGTATTCCAAGAGGCTGCTGAGTCTATAGGCGAATAGACGTTGAGAACTCCTTGCAAGATCTTGCAGACTTTGAAATACCCCGAACATACTGCAGTGTCTCACTCACTTCAGTACAAAGGTTCGAAGTTCATGTCTTCTCAGATGCCTCCACCATGGCAATCGCAGCAGTGGCATACTTAAAGGTAGTAGACTGTCACAGAACCTGTCATGTCAGCTTCATCCTGGGCAAAGCTAAGCTCGGTCCCCTTACCGCCCATACAGTCCCTCGACTTGAGCTAGGAGCGGCAGTCTAGGAGCTATCAGAGTTCATAGTCAGTGAGATGGGCATAACTCTGCATGCCCTCAAGTTCTACACTGATAGCAGGGTCGTACTAGGCTACATACACAACCAAAAAAGACGGTTCTATGTGTATGTTAGTAACCGTGTTCAGAGGATTCGGAAGTCAACCACGCCAGAGCAGTGGCATTATGTTCCAACCAGTCTCAACCCTGCTGACCACGCAACAAGATCACTCCATGTATCAGACTTGATCTACTTGGCTCACTTGGCTTGATCTACAAGTCTACTTGGCTCACTGGTCCAGCCTTTCTCAAGAAGTTTACAGGAGAGCCTCCTGTCAGCATGGAGTCCTTCGAGTTAGTTGACCCAGACACAGATGTGGAAGTGCGTCCAAACTGCACAGCCTTGAGAACACACACAGAGGAGCCTCATCTCAGTTCTCAACGTTTTGAGAAGTTTTCAACATGGAGGTCTCTTGCTCGTGCCATTGGCCTTCTCATTCACATCGTGGATTCGTTCAAAGTTCCTAAGGAACAATGGGGTGAGTGTCATGGCTGGCACTACTGCACAAGACCTCAAACGCCCGAGTACCTCTCAAAGTCCAGAATGGTCATCATTAAGGCAGTACAGCAGGATGCCTACAAAGATGAAATTCAGGAATTGTCCTCTGGAAGAGAAGTTTACCGTGCAAGCACACTGAGGAAGCTGAATCCAACACTGGACCAAGACGGCCTCTTGAGAGTAGGAGGGAGACTTATGCATGCAGCCATAGAGAATGATGAAAAGCATCCCATTATAATACCTGGGAAAAGTCATATTGCCATCCTTCTAGTGAGACATTTCCATGAACGCGTCAAGCACCAAGGTCGTCTATTCACAGAAGGCTCAATCAGGAGTGCCGGAAACTGGATTGTTGGAGCAAAAAGGTGCATCAACAAGGTAATCCATAAATGCATCATCTGTCAGAAACTTCGTGGAAAGGCCCTTCATCAGAAGATGGCAGACCTTCCGGCAGATCGACTCAGTATGGAGCCACCGTTTACCTTTGTTGGCCTTGATGTTTTCGGGCCATGGATGGTCATCACACGCAAGACTCGTGGTGGTTCAGCGAACTCTAAACGGTGGGCTGTCATATTCACCTGTCTCAGCATACAGCAGTACACTTTGAACAATTGAAACACTTGAGAGCTCAAGCTTTATCAACGCACTGAGGCGGTTTTTTGCCTTGAGAGGCCCAGCGAAGCTCATCCGTTCCGATTGTGGAACAAATTTTGTGGGCGCTTGCAGGGAACTGAACATACTTTCTGAAGAGGAGAGCGTGAAAGGTTTCCTAACAGACGAAGGTTGTCAGTGGGTTTTCAACCCTCCACATGCGTCCCACATGGGAGGAGCGTGGGAGAGGCTTATCGGGGTAGCTAGGCGAATCTTGGATTCCATGCTCCTTCAAGCACCCTCTCAACTCACACATGAAGCTCTGTCAACGTTCATTGCGGAAGTGTCGGCCATAATGAATGCTAGACCTATTGCCCCAATATCCAACAACCCAGACTCACCTGCTCTGTTGACTCCGGCGACGTTACTGACCCAGAAGGTCGGTAGTTTTCCTCCTCCTCCTGGAACGTTCGACAAGAACCCCAGTCGTCAAAGGTGGAAGCAGGTGCAGCACCTAGCCAACACATTTTGGGAACGGTGGAGGAAAGAATACCTGGCCACTCTTCAAAATCGTCGGATATGGCAAGTGAGCAAGCCTAACATCAAAGAAGGAGATGTCATTCTACTAAAGGACAGTCAGGTGAAGAGGAACCAGTGGCCAGTTGGAATCGTCACCAAGGCCTTCCCAAGTAGTGACGGGAAAGTCAGGAAGGTCGAGTTGAAGGTCACTAAAGAAGTAAGCATCAAGACCTTCTTACGCCCCATCTCTGAAGTGATTCTTCTGATGTCTTCTGATACTTAAATAAGACTCTTGTCATAGTTAAATTGTTGACTTATGCAGTATAAATAGTGGCATTTAATAAATACCAGGCGGGGAGTGTAATGTCTGCTCTTAGAGCTCCGCCTAGTGGCCACATTAGGTAGCAGTTAGAATAAGCTGTGTTGTTTTCGTAGTTAAGGTTACGGCATCCATTTTGTCTGCATGTTTAGTTTCTCTTCCGACCACATTTTGTATCAGCAGTCTTTACCTCTCTCTCTGCGTGGCTACAGTCTTCTGTTGTATATTCTCTGTATATTTGGCTTATGAGAGCTCAAGAAACCATCGTTTGTAAGTAAATGATGTGCTTTATGTTAGATTAATGACTTAGCATTTGTATTAGCCTGCAGTAAATCAGGTGAATGTTGTGTTATGCTAAAGAACATTTCCTAGCCTCATAGCTAGCAGCAAACTGTATTATTTGTGATCTTTATGGACATTTTTCTAAGACACATTCTTTATTGTGTTTCTGTATTTCAGTTTCACAAAATATGTTTGAGTGCTGAATTCAAGTAAAACACTGGAGATTACACATCTTTGGTTCCGGCTTCTTCAGTATTCAGACTTCTGTTTAGCTATCTGTCAAGTTGTGAAGCTACATACAACAGGGGCAGAATATCAATTGTAAACACTAAGGTGAAATGCATTGAAACTGACATGCCACCAGAACAGACGTTTTATCGGCTTTGAGGTATAATAAAGTCTCCAGTCTTGTAAATTTACATAATGTAACATCCATAACGTCACATCCATAACGCACCATTAAAGGTTTTAAAAGTAAGAAAGGGGCACAATTTGGTCATCACACTTTACATTGATTTAAATCAGCTTTGCACAGACACTATGGACATTGTCGCATCAACACTGTATGTGTAGCATAAACTTTTCCTATAAAACGTTATGGATGTGACGTGGCCATGGAACTTGCTGACTTAAAAACAAAAGCCTTACAAATGTAAGGAGTTGTGCTCTTAAAGGCAAGCTGAGCATAGACATTGCTCTACCATTCCCTTGTCAATGTGGAATTTGTCAAATGACACAATTTGTTTGAACCTTGGGTCCATTTATCCACTTTTTAAATATGTATAATATTACCATGTGAAAAATTTTGTTTCTGGTATGGTTGCACACCATATTTATGATGTGAAAAGAGTGTCATGCTCCATCAAATTCAATCAGATCAGTTACAAACAATAAAATATAGACCTAAATGAAGATTTTAACAACAGTTCTATTTGCGTATGCACAACTTTCTTTTTCCATGGTAAGGATGACCTTTGCATGGAATTGCCCTTTTATGCCTATGCTAATTACCTGAAAAGACTTTATAACTGAGCAGGCATATTTGGCAATTGATTTACGTTTTTTGAGGGTCAAGAAAGATGTGTAGTGATGTAATGTAAAGTTTAAAATTTTTAATTTATAATCTTAAATTGTACACACCAATCCACATGGTCTGAATTTTGTCTCATTAGAAGTTCCATCATTCTACTATATGACCAAATGTATCACCAAGTCTGTTCTGTGCACATTGTGAATTCTACAGACAAATGTTTCTGAAGATTTGTTTCCTCTGTGAGTTCACCAATGCCCACATTCTTCAGCAATTCATGGTGCTTTTCAAGACCTCAGTTTTGTTTTGCTTCACTACTGACTGGCACAGATGAGCTCTCTTTGGATTTCTTGTGTAGAGAATCTACCAAGAGCCACCAGCCAACCAGCAAACAGAGGGCGTGGCACAGTTTAGTAAAACTGTGCACAATATAGTAAAGCATGCGCACAACTGAGTAAAATGTGTGCACCATTTACTAAATTGAGAGCACAATCACGTAAAATGAGCGCACTATTAACTAAAACGTGCACACAATCTAGTAAAATGAGGCCACAATTTAGTAAAATGAGCGCACTATTTACTAAAACGTGCACACGATTTAGTAAAATGAGCACACTAAATTGTGCACACAATCTAGTAAAATGAGACCACAATTTAGTAAAATGAGTGCACTATTTACTAAAATGTGCACACAATTTAGTAACATGAGCACACTAAATTGTGCACACAATCTAGTAAAATGAGACCACAATTTAGTAAAATGTGCACACAATTTAGTAACATGAGCACACTAAATTGTGCACACAATCTAGTAAAATGAGACCACAATTTAGTAAAATGAGTGCACTAATTACTAAAATGTGCACATGATTTAGTAAAATGAGCACACAATACTAAATTGTGTGCACAATCTAGTAAAATGAGACCACAATTTAGTAAAATGAGCGCACTATTAAACATGCACACGATTTAGTAAAATGAGTGCACAATTCACTAAAATGAATGCACATTCTCTCGATACACAAAAAATCTTGCAATGATACCTCCTGGGCTTCGTAAGTACGACAACCATTACATTTATATTTTTAGCTCTTTCCAGTTTACTAACAGGAGTGTCACAATCAAAGTCACAATCAAGCTCCCTGTGGGTTTGGCAAGCTTCACTTTACTTGTTATAACATCCACAAACATAAGTCATAACTTAATTCTATTACTTGAAATACAAACCTATTCCCTACAACTAAGATGATAATTGGCTATGTTATACCAGAGAGGGTTAAAGTGGAGCAATCAAGGATCTTTGGTTATACTGAAGTTCCAGTTAGTTATCTACGAGCTAAATTCGTCCTCTACACTGTGGTATTGGAAGTGAATTAGGTTGGTAATGTATGTAGTCTCGGCATGAGTCAGTTACATATACCCATTTCGAATAACATATGAATAACACATCACCTAAAGCATTAGGTACAGTGCAGGGCACATCATTGAAATCATGAATTATGATTTATTAAGCATGATCATGACTATTTCTTTTTTTGCCAAAAGTGTGGTCATCACTGCTCAAATTCTGTGACACAGAAATGATGAACGCATGAGCAATTAACCTTACATTCATGTAATCATGATGATCATGCTTAAGAAATCATAATGATTACGGGGAGGTTGTAGTGTAGCGGTTAAGGAACTGGGCTAGCGTGCAGTAGCCTGAAAGTTGTCGGTTCAATTCCTGGCTTCTACAGTTGTGCCCTTGAGCAAGGCACTTAACCCCAAGTTGCTCTGGGGACAATGTAATCCCTTGTAATATAATTGACATGTCTAAGTCGCTTTGGCTAAAAATGCGTCAGCCAAATAATGTAATGTAATGTAATAATGACTCATGTCAATTCCTGATTCATAAGATAAAAAGGAAAGAAGTAATGCATAAATAATGAATGAATTCATGATAATGTACCTTTGCCGTAAAATGTTAGCCTGGCTAGCGAAATGTATCTCACAAAATATAATTGAGTGCATGGTGTATGCACTCATAATGATTCTCTACATCTTTTTACTGCATTGCCATGAACAAAGTAGAAGCAAAAAAGGGGGTTCTTTGTTGAACAAATTGGGATGCAATGTGAGCCTTGAATTGGATGCCATGCAGGAATTTGCCAGGATTTCAAAACCGGATTATGAACAGGCTTTGCCGTAAAGAAACACACAATAACGTTGGATTATAAACAGGCTTTGCCACAAAAACAGACAAAAATTCGTAAACGTGGGGTAAGTCCAGCTATATGAAGTTATTATTTTGCTGTCACTTTGTCTGTTTTATGTACTTGATATCAAATGATAGCTCTGTGTCTCCTCTTTCATCTGACGTGCGTGGCATATCTATCGATCACGGGTCCGAGAGTAATTCAAACGAGAGTAATGGGTGTGCAGCGTTGGTTTGTGTACATGACGTTATTATTTTGCAGTTATTTCGTCTGTTTTTATAAGCCAAAAGGATCGATATTCATGATACCAATGGATAGCCCTGTGTCTCCTCTTTCATCTGATATGCTTGCCATATCTATGCGATCACAGGTTTGCGAGTAATTCAAAAGAAAGTAATGGGTGAGCAGGTGAACGCAGAGAAGTATAGACTGTAATATGATGCAATTTGATTTCATTTCATGATTTTCTTTTATTTTCATACTTGATCGTACAGACAAGTGCGTAGTCTCGTTGGAAAGCCCCACTTCTGCTCTGTCACGCAATAAAAGTTTTATCTCGCTGCAATGAACAGTTCCGGAGCAATTTAACAAAGAAGAAAGGGTCTATTTTTTGAAGCACTTTGCGTCAATCGGGTTCTAACAAATTAACGCTTGGTCCTTACTGCATCGCGATTAACATGTTATGGCTGACAGCCCTAATACAAACATAACGTTAACCATCTCCTTGCTTAACTAGTTGTAACTGCCGCTAGCTAGCTGAAGTTTACTGTCATATAGATGTAGCAAACCATGTTCAATCTTTCTGCCAATTAACATTAGCCTACTATAACTTCATTGAGTAGGTTAAATGCCAAAATCCGATGTTGATCCGTCATCACTGCACCCTCGATTGACGTTTACCACAGTTGCCTAAATATGTGCGGATTCTTTGAACTTTTTTGAACACAGATCCGCTGTTCATAAGGCCATAGCAGAGGGCCTACATATGCACGTACTGTTTGTACAACAGGGCAGGAGCCATAGACAGTAAAAGAAATGGAAGAACAGACTCCGTCGTTCTCAATGCAATGGGAGGGCACTGAGTCATTTTTCAGTTGGTCCCCCCAGACTCGCACTTATCTTCGTGACGTTAGCCATCGAACTGAATCTTGTAACTCATATGATAGATACACAGAAATTCTTCTCACACTTCCTTCGCCTTCAAAGTCATCAAAGTTAAACATTTATTTATGTATTATTATTAATATCATCCTCACAAGTGATATCAAGTCGTGTTAATGTTGAAACTACCACACATGATCATCTTTAAAAACAGTCATGGTAAAACAAAACAAAAAAGTTTCCGTGCTGGCTGGACTACGCTTCTTATCCAAACAATACGGTTATCTCCCTTCAGTGCGTTAGCTTCCCTTCAACCGGACATGCTAAACATTCTTCTTACGGGAACCTAACGTTACGTACGAGGTAGTCGAGTCTTGTTTTGCCTTTTATTGTTTATGTAGATAACACAGAAGTTAAAATATCGGCACATGATATATGTTATATGAAGTTATGGGAGTTCAAAAAAATCCTAAATGAATGGGCGTTCTATGGGGTTAGCAGAGAGTTGATAACCACCGCTACATCGATGCTTCTACTTCCAGGAATTCGCTTGCCCCCTTGGCAGGAGCACGCAAAATACATCATTCAATCTCTCGAAATTCTCGCTTGACCCACATGCAAACGCGTTGAGACCAGGTCGGGGGCCCCCTAGCGGCTCGGGGCTCCAAGCAGTTGCTTGGTTTGCCTGTTGACAAGGTGCGCCTCTGCATCCGTAAATAGAGACAACCTGCCCTGCTGGCGTTAGTTTGAGCTGACTTAGCAAATTAGCAGGTAGTGGTAAAGTAGATTGTGAACAATCATGGTTATAACATGCACTGTGAAGGGTTGTGATAACAAGCAGAAGTATTATAGTGATTTCATGGTGGATAGGATCTACAATTAGGTGTTAATTAATATTACTATTACTAGGTCGTAGCTCCCAAGTGCTATTGCGCCACACATTGACACATTGTAGTTCTCCTGTTTATTCGCTTGGAAAATCGCCACGTTTCATGTTGTGTGACCTTACACATTTTTATCAACTACTCGTGCAACTGTATTTAAGTAGGGAAAACGTGGATGTTTTTGATTACTGCTATCTTCCTCCCTCTATGGCTACGTCTGAGCCCGCTAGCATAGCAACATGCTAACACATTCGCGCCACGCACCAGAGCGTTTGAGTGCACGTACCGACACGGGAGAGGTATGACTCAACTCGTGAAAGTTAAGGTAAGAACATATATTACTACTGACATTGGGTGGCGTGTTCCTTTAATAGCTAGATGAATAACTATATAATAGTGCTTCAAGAGGCTGGTCCTGGCCCACCTCAAGACCTGCTTACCACCCTCACTAGACCCCTACCAATTTGCCTACCATCAGAACAGGAGCACGGAGGATGCCATCTCTACGGCACTTCACTCTGCCCTATCCCTCCTTGACAATAGCAACATCTATGTGAGAATGCTGTCCATTGACTTTAGTTCAGCATTCACCACCATTATGCTCTCCAAACTCACCTCCAAAATCACCTATCAATAGCTCCCTCTGAAACTGGATTCTGGACTTCCTAACCAACAGACCTCACCTCTTCAACCTTGAACACCAACGTGTGCTGAGCCCTCCTTTACTCCCTCTTCACCCACGACTGCATACCTGTACATGTATGTACCTAACACCATTGTCAAGTTTGCAGATGACACTACGTTGATTGGTCTCATCAGCAACAATGATGAGACAGCCTGTAGGGAGGAGGTCCAACACCTAACATCGCGTACCTGGCAACAACCTGGCTCTCAACACCATGAGGACCAAAGAGCTCATTGTGGACTTCAGGAAGTCAAAAGCTAGCACACACACCCCCATCCTCATTAACGGGACTGAGGTGGAGCATGTCACCAGCTTCAAGTTACTGGGTGTTTGAATCTCTGAGGACCTCTCTTAGACCCTCAACACTTCTTCCCTGATCAAGAAGGCTCACCAGCGTCTCTTCTTCCTGAGTAGACTAAAGAAGGTCCACCTGTCTCCTCAGATCCTGGTGAACTTCTACCGCTGCACCATTGAGAGCATCCTCACCAACTGTGTCACAGTATGGTATGGCAACTGCTCTGCATCTGACCGGAAAACAGTGCAGAGGGTGGTGAAACTCCCCAAAGCATTCCTCACACCCCTCTTTCGACATCACCTTGCACTAGAGGTCTGCGCAGGACTGATTTTTCCGCTCCCACAATATTCTGTCCCGCTCCCGCATTAATGTGTCATTTTTTGTCCCGCTCCTGCCCGCATCTGTAACATGATGTCCCGCTCCCGCCCGCTAAAGCCCGCATGCAGGAGGGACAGCCTATTCAGCTTTTCTTTCTGTCTCACGAAAGGAGCACACACACCTGAGAAAGACTCCAGATGTCAGTTTCTTGGTTCTGAATGTAGGCTAACAACTGAAGTAGGCCTAGTCTGGTGCCCTCTTCCTCTGTCATGCTTTCGATTTTTGAGTTTTGACAATGAGCAGCAGGAACAAATTGAACCCACGTAAACGACAATATAGGCTGTAGGCCTGCTATCCGTCAGTTATGCTTAAACCCCGTTTTTTAATGCTGCCTAACAGAACATCCAGCTGAACTATAGTTATGAACAGTACTTTAATCATTTCCATATTTAATTTTACGCATTTAATTTGCGGGAGTGCAGTGAATCATCGGTTTGTTCCGCACCCGCGAACGCACCTCTCATCCCGCCCGCTCCCTCAAAGAGCTTTCAAAAGTTGTCCTGCGCCGCACTCTTTTGCGTCAGGGTCTACCGCGGGAGTGCAGACCTCTACCTTGCACCTTTCTGCTTTTTTGCACTTCTGGTTAGAGTCAAACTGCATTTTGTTGTCTCTGTACTTGTACTCTGCACAATGACAATGAAGTGAATCTAATCTAATCTAAGATAATCTAATCAAATGAAATGTGTGACTGCTGGCCATCTTTCCCATTTGGAATAAAGGATATGATGCTAGATTGTTAGTTAACGGTTGTTTGTGATTGGTTCAAAGTCAAAGTCAAAGTCTGCTTTATTGTCAATTTCTTCACATGTCAAGACATACAAAGAGATCGGAATTACGTTTCCTACTATCCCACGGTGGAGACAAGACATATTTTACCAATTAGGTCCACAGACAAACATAACATTCAAGTAAACAATATAAAAAGTAAAAATAAGAAGGCACATACAATGAAGAAAATAAAGAGCAGCAAAATTTGAGTTGAAATTGTACAATTGTGCATACAGTAGACAGTCAATATAATAGTGCAAAAGTCAGGCCAATAAATGGCTGAGGTAGTTCTGTTTGACCTAAGTATGCAAGTGGCATAGTGGTGCAAGTTATGTAAGAGCAGCAGAAGTGTGTTCAGAAGTGTTTTCAGGACAACAGGACAACAACAACAAGTTGCAAAGTGTGCAAGTGTACAAGTGGAGTAGTGCAAGTGGAGTAGTGCAAGTGGAGTAGTGCAAGGCAGCCATTGTGGGTCCAAAGTCCAGGATGTAATGTAGCTGAGGGTGGAGGGGGGAGAGAGTTCAGCATCCTAACAGCCTGGTGTATGAAGCTGTTGGTGAGTCTGGTGGTGCGGGAGCGCAGGCTTCTGTACCTCTTCCCAGAGGGCAGTTGATCAAACAAATTGTGAGCGGGGTGACTTGCATCACTCACAATTGTGGTCGCCTTGCGGGTGAGGTGGGAGGTGTAAATGTCCTTCAGGGAGGGGAGTGAAGCACCAATAATCCTTCCAGCTGTGTTCACTATGCGCTGCAGGGCTTTCCTGTTGTATTCAGTGCAACTTCCGCCCCACACAGCGATACAGCTGGAGAGGATGCTCTCAATGGTGCCTCGGTAGAATGTGGTCATGATGGCTGGTGGAGCACTTGCTCGCCTGAGTTTCCGCAGGAAGTACAGGCGGCGCTGAGCTTTCTTTGCCAGTGATGCAGTGTTGGTGGTCCAGGAGAGGTCTTCACCCCCAGGAATTTGGTGCTGCTCACTCTCTCCACCACAGCACCGTCGATGGTCAGTGGCAGGTGTTGGGTGTGACCTCTCCGGAAGTCAACAACAATCTCCTTGGTCTTGCTGACGTTTAGCAGGAGGTTGTTGTCAGAAGGTCGACCTCCAACCTGTATTGAGTCTCGTCGCCCTTGGTGATGAGACCCACCAGAGTTGTGTCGTCAGCAAATTTCACTATGTGGTTGTTGCTGTAGGTTGCAGTGCAGTCATGCGTCAGCAGGGTGAAGAGCAGCGGACTGAGCACGCAGCCTTGAGGGGCCCCCGTGCTCAGTGTGATGCTGCTTGAGATATTGTTGCCAACACGTACTACTTGAGGCCTCTGACAGAGGAAGTCCAGTAGCCAGTTGCAGAGGTAGGTACTGAGTCCCAGTTTGTCAAGTTTGCAGATGAGTTGTTGTGGTGTTATGGTGTTAAATGCAGAACTGAAGTCTATAAACAGCAATCTCACATATGAGTCTCTTTTTTCCAGGTGGGTGAGGGCTGGGTGGAGGGCAGAGCAGATTGCATCCTCTGTGGACCGTTTGGCTCGGTATGCAAACTGGAAGGGGTCCAGGGTGGGGGGGAGAATGGATTTGATGTGTGACATGACAAGCCGCTCAAAGCACTTCATGATGATGGGTGTCAGTGCCACGGGGCGGTAGTCATTGAAACAGGATGGAGCCGTTTTCTTCGGCACAAGTATGATGGTGGCAGCCTTGAAACATGATGGGACGATGGCTTGCTTCAGGGAAGTGTTAAAGATGTCTGTGAAGACATCCTTAAGCTCCTCAGCACAGTCCTTCAGCGCACGACCTGGATGTTGTCTGGGCCTGCTGCCTTACGGGTGTTGATAGCAGCAAGTGTCCTCTTCACGCTGTCGGCAGAGAGGCACAGGGGCTGCTCGTGTGGAGGGGGAGGGGTCTTTTGTGGGCAAGTGCTGTTTTGTGCTTCAAAGCGAGCAAAGAAGCGGTTCAGATTGTTGAGCAGAGGGATGTTGCTCTCACAGCTCTGTGGCGCGGGCTTGTAGTCCGTGATGGCCTGAATGCCCTGCCACAGGCTTTGTGCGTTCCTGCTGTCTTTGAAGTGGGTGGTTATCTTGTGAGTGTATTCCTTTTTTGCTTCCTTGATGCCACGGGACAGGTTGGCTCTCGCTGTTCTCATGCCAGCTTCATCCCCAGCTCTGTAGGCTTTGTCTCTGGCGCTCAGCAGCCTGAGGACATCCCCTGTCAGCCATGGCTTCCAGTTAGGCCGAGTGAAGCTTTTGTGTGGGTCACATCATCAATGCACTTGGTGATGTAAGAGGTTACAGTGTCTGTATACTCCTCTATGTCTGTCTGGTTGTTGTAAGTGGCTGCCTGCTTAAACATTTCCCAGTCTGTTGTTTCAAAGCAGTCTTGAAGAGCATCAGAGGCTCCCTCAGGCCACGCTTTTACCTGCTTGCGAACCGGTTTGTTTGCTTTCACTCTTTGTCTGTATGCGGGCATTAGCATAACAGTGATATGGTCAGAAAATCCAATGTGGGGGAGGGGGGTGGCTTTGTATGCTCCTTTGTGTGTAGTGTAGACCAGGTCCAGGATGTTGTCTCCTCTTGTTGGAAAATCAACATGCTGGTGTAGCTTTGGAAGAACAGTTTTAAGATCTGCATGGTTAAAATCTCCAGCGAAGATGGTGAAACCGTCTGGGTGTGCCGTCTGTTGTTCACTGACAGCCTGGTACAGTTCACTAAGAGCCGTGTTCCTATCGCTGTTATTGTTGGTAGGCGGGATGTATACTGCGACTAGCAGAATCGCAGTAATTTCCCTTGGCAGGTCAATGAAGCCAGGCCAGACTCTTTGCCAAAGAGGAGCGTAAACATAATCAAGAGTATGGTGTTTTTTTATTGCATTTTAATTTCTTTCACAACCTTGACTTTTTATTTATTGCCACCAGGAAATTTCTGAGATGCACACGTGAACAATATTAATGTATTTACATGGTATAATGAGGCCAGTCTGAAGAAAGTGCCCCAAATCACCATTTTGGCAGCCATTTTGTTTATGCTAATTAGATGGTCAAAAACTCAAGATTCGGCTTGGGAACAGGCATGGGCGTAGATTTAGGGTGGGACGCTAAGGACTAGTCCTAATCAATATTTTAAGATGACCAAATTGTCCCCACCAATATTTTAGCGAACTTATTTGTGCTGCTGATCATTCTGACCACCAGCACAACAGTACAAGAAACGTCGTCATATGATTTGCTGAAAAACAGAGGGGGAGGGGGAAGGGTTATCTGACATGCACGCTACAGTAGGCCTACACGCACGGAGATTGACAAAGCACAGGCTACTGTACTGTAGGCTACTTGTTTGCACCCGGCAGTCAAGCGAGCGGGTGTGTCAACGACAACGGTTAGTTAGGGCTGTCTGCCAATACATAGCCTATCACAAAAAAGGCCAGAGTAAAACATTGTGATATTCCCTTTGCCCTTCAGCATGTACATGTTTGCCCCTTTTTGTGGTTTGTAGATAAGCTATGCCACCCACAAATACGAAGCTTTTTCATTGCAGTCTAGGCAAAATAATTAGCCATACAATTTGGCAACTGGTGACCAGGCTTTCAAATGCGGACTTTACTGTGTAAAATAGCTTTAGCTGTTAGGATATTACCCAGGATATTGTCACAGTTAACCTAGCTTCTGTAATCTTTCAACCAAAGTAAGGAGTCATGTTGAATAAGGGTGTGCCGCACGGACAGTCACATAGGCTATAAGTCACCATCACTGACTGTTAGGGCTACCAATACTGACTGTTAGGGCAGTCGCAATAAAAATAGATCCGAGACATTTTCCTGTTCCTATATTCTGTTTATGTAGGCTAATGTATTTGTGAATGTAGCCTGCACAATGCAAAGAAATAAAAGATAAACTGGTGCATTTCCATACTCATAGAAATGAACATTGCGAGACACTTATCTATTCTATCTCATCCCAGAAAGATTTTCTTTGACTTGAGTTTTTTGAACATTTATTTTATCTAATGACATAGCAAACATGATGAATTGAATCCACATATCCTTATGAATTGAATCCACATATACTTGCACTTGCGAAACTATTTTTCAGCATTTACGTTCCTCTTAAAGTGACAGGCACTCAATTAGATATACACACCAAATGTGATGATATAGACAAGTGTAGCCTAATAATTTAAATATCAATATGATGTAATCAAATTACTAAATATGTTTAGCTATTAGTAATCATGCAGATCATAACATACTATAAATAATTATCAATATAAATTTATAGTTTATATGACTTCCAAAATATGAAAAAGAAACCTATGACAACCATCACTTTCTATGTGTGTGTGTGTGTGTGTGGAGGGTCAATCAAATTCAATAATTGCCACTGATGTGAATGATCTCACAAATCACACAAACCAAATCACATTTTAAAAAACCGCAATAGTATCAAAATCGAGATTCTTCACTTGCTATTGGCATTGAAACAATAATGTTGGTATCATGACAACAGGAGTTGTGGATGTGTCCCCACCAAAGCTGAGACCAAACATACGCCCTTGGGAACAGGGCTAGTTGGATTCAGAACATGCTAATTATGATAAAAAGTCCTATTTCCAACTTTTACTAAGAAATGCCTCTAGAGCCAAATACTCCCCAAATGGAGTGCAGATCTCCACAAGTGCACTCAGTAATATAATGGGGATAAAAGAGTCGTGACTGTAAAAACCCTCACCACTGCTCCTTACAGCTGCCAATCAAATCAAACAGTTTTCATCATAGTTGATTAATCTCTTGATTATTTTCTTGATTGATCAATTGTTTGTTATCAATAGTTGTTCAATCTATAAAATGTCAAAAAATTGTGAAAAAATGTTGAGAGCAAGATTTTGCCCTCAAATGCCTTCTGTTGTCCACACACCAAATGCAAATAGTTCACTGTCACAGGAGTAAGTAGGCCTAAAGCAGAAAATATTAAAGTTTAAGAAGCAGCAACCAGCAAATTCAGCAAATTTCCATAAAAATTACCCAAACTAATTAACCAATTTCCAAAATGAATAAATTAATTTCATAGTTGACAACTAACGATTAATCCATTAATTATGGCAGCCCTGACACAGACAAGTCCCTAAGTCTTCATCTTCCAGAGCTCACCCTACCACTCTATTAGGCCTACAACAACTCTGATGCATTGTTTCTCTGTGCCAGCTGGTTTCATGTGTGCCTAGGCTACTGTAAAAGTGTTGCTGTTACCATGACAACTTTGCAACACAAAGCACTAATGAGGTTGATTATGTATTGTTTTCGTCAATGTTACTGTTGAACAATTAGCATGATATAAATACCTGCAGTACTATTTATGAGATTGTTTTAGATGCAACACATAGCTTTCCCTGTCAAAACAAAAACACATTTCTAGGCTTGCAAAAATATAATTCTGGTTCAAGTGTTTTTCTCCTGTTGTATCCAATTCCTTTGTTACCAACAGAGAATTAAGATATTTTGAACGTGGAGAAATACTTCTGCCCGAAACATTTCCTGAAGATATAGGGATTTTCATTTTACAGTATCTGCTAAAATACAGTGTGAAAGACAACAATGCTGTTTTTCTCAGTTTGGAATTTTCGTAGATACTGCACTTTGGCTTTGTAGGGCAGTATAAGCCAAGATTTTATCTGTGACAGTACAATTTATTTTATTTTTGACAATAAAATGTACCATTTTACTCATTTAAGTGGGAGCTTAAAAAAAGATTGAATGCATGATCTCATAATATAATCATAAATATGCAATTAAAATGAACAAAACAATGAAAGAATGTTTCATTCAATGTTTATTTGTTTTATTGACACAATGTTATAACACTTTACATTGAGATGTAAGTAACACTAATGCATTCACTTAACAGCAAAACATTATCTTAAACATTATTTATGAAGTAAAGTGCCAAACCTGTTTTCTTTCAGTTCACTCATATATTATGATTTACAAAAGGTTCCCAAGTAACATAATTCAATGCATAATTATAACATGAATAAACCAATAACTCTTGTAGTTACCGCTTCATACATGTTGACTACCTTTCATCAATGTTATGAAGGAATCCTCACATAATATAGAGTGTTATACCTTAACTATTTTGAATTATTTATTGTTCCAGGGAGATTGAAGGTCAACTAAAAGCAATGTACAATGAACTGTGTTAACAATACCTTATAGACAGAAAAGAAAACCCGGCCTGTGGCAGAATATACTGTGATTTAAAATCCTCAGTACAGAATACTGATTTGTACAAAAATATATCAGCAATCTCTTCGCCTATTCATGTGCAACACTCATTGTGCAATCATCATAACAGTAACGTGTGAATGGTAGTGTGTGACGAGGTTGTGAAGACATGATCGTCATGGCTCTTGTGACATTGTGCCTTGGGGAAAGAATGGGGCCACGTGCCAAACTGTACCTGGCTCAGACAGAGATATCCTCACAGCTTCTGTTACAGAGTAGTCAGCTCTCGGTTCTCCACTTGGCATCCTTTCACGGAGCTGATCGTTTGGAGCTGCCTGGTTGTAGACAGAGAGACTGGAACACCTGGGAGAAGGTCAAAAAGCCCCTGATGGCAGAATCTGGGCCAGATGTGGGTAGCATATGGGCCGTACCTGGGGTTGGAGTTAGCAACTACCCAGGGACGTATCGTATCTACATCTTTGTGTCTGTACTACAAATAGAAGCCGATGCGAAGCACTGACTGTCATAACACTGACACCAAACCTCGACTCATACTCTTTAAAGTGCCTTGCTTGTGCTGCACAATTTCAAAGTGCCTCTGGCTTGTTAAATCCCACTTTTTTCCCCTCAGGTGGTATTTCAGAGCTGTTCGTCCTTTGTAAACATTGGAAGTCTACCCTTTTGGATTCTAGAAAAAGAAAAAGCAATTGTCTGAAGAGGATGTCTTTCTGCAGGATGTGAACATATAATGGTATAATGAGAATGGCACCTCTGTGATGGAGCTGTAATGTTGAAAAAGAACACACATGAAAAAGAAGCCATGTCTGGAGACAGATTTATCTCTTTCTCAAAGGTGTTTTCTTTGTTGCTCTCACCCGAGGCTTCATTGAAGCAAACAAGTTCTGCTTTGTGTGTGAGCCACAGGGAGGCTGCAGGGAATGCTTTGGGAGTCGCACATTTCTGCAACGCACTTCTCCTTTCTGTATTGTGAGGGGTGGAAGAAATCACTAGACACAAGTGAGGATTCGCTCTCTCTCGGGATAGCACATCAACCCAAATAGGACACGTCAAACAGTGGCCAACTGTCAGATATATTCCTGTTTACCGGTCCACACTGGTCTCTGCCAGACGGTTGTTCATGATGCCGAGTGCCCCGACCCCTCCGGAGAAGCCGTTGTGTTGCGAGCCGGAGCCCGACTGCCGGGGATGCCCATTGGCCATCTCGGACAGCTGCTTCTGCATGATGGCCAGGTTGACCTTGTTGGCAGCCAGAAAGTCCCTCATGGAGATCATCTCGCCGGACATGCGCCGCCCGTCCGTCTCGCTCTCGTTGGCGCCATCAGTGTCGACGGAGGGGTCGCGGTGACGTGGGCCACTGCGCCCTGGGCCCACAGCGTTCCGGCGCGAGTGGTGCGCGCCCCTCATGACGGCCGCTGTCCCTTGGCACGCGGCAGGGCCGCACAGCGCCTTCAGCCTCCACAGCAGCCAGTTGAGCACCTGCTTGATGACGATGGAGATGACGTTGAAGAGCGAGTAGATGCAGCAGACGCCGGTGAGGATGCAGAGGAAGTTGCCCAGGCGGTAGGCGCCCTGCGACTCGTAGGCCTCGCGCTGACCGCTCACCATGTCGCCGAAGCCGATGGTGCTGAACGCCACGAAGCAGAAGTAAACGGCGTCCAGGTAGCCCCAGCCCTCCACCGACGAGTACATGGCCGAGGCGCAGCAGGAAACCAAGATGGCCGCCGCGCCCAGGATCAACATCACGCAGTACACCGAGGGCTTCCACCCAGCCGAGCCGTCCAGCCCTGTGCGGCTGTGGCCGTGGGCGAAGCCATGGGGCGGCCGGCCGATTTGGGGGAGGACGGCTTTACGGCGGTGGCGGTGTTCGTGGCAGAGTTTCAGGACAAAGGCAATCACGGTGATGACGCGCTCCAGGAAGAGGTTGAAGAACAAAATGGTGGCTGCGCAGCCTATGAGCCCGTAGAAGATAAGGAACACCTTTCCTCCTATGGTGGCAGGGGTTGTCATCCCGAACCCTGTGACAGCAAAAGAAATAACGGTTTTTAAAACAATTATTTCAGAATAATCTACAATACCAGATACTTTTTGCTGATACCATTGATAAAAGGTATATTAAAGCTCTAAAAATTGTAAAGCATACAAAGTAGTATAAACCATACATATGAACAGATAGTCAACTCTTTGCTCTACAGCTCCTCACATGATTTTTTAACACATCACATTATATACATTCAATGCCACATTCGTTCATAATATACAAATTCCCTTGTAATTCATGTCATGAGCCATGCCATGACACCTCAAAAGAGCAATATCCACTCACTGATTCATGCAGAGCAGCATGCACAGCCCCCGAAGACCTCCACCTTCCACCCACACACTCACGCAGCCGTGCCCTGTCAACAGAGTTTATATTGGGCAATCCCCTTCCAGCTGCTCTGGCTTGGTGCTTCACTCTGGGAGCTTAGGCTCCGGGGCTCATTAGAGTCCAATTCTTAATTGCCCCTTAATGAGCCACATGTGAACCACTCCCCCCCCCCCCCCCCCTCCCCCCATGTAAACACCCCTCCTACTTCAGGTCGTGCTTCAAACGCACCACGGGAGCCGGGTTGCCATTGGTGACGACACCCAGATCTTTGACTGTCTCTCTCCACCTCCACTATCCACTGGCCATACACAGCACTGTACAAGCTATTTTATTTTAGCTCTGCACCTCAGCACCTAAACAGGGTGTATATGTGTGTGTGTGTGTGTGTGTGTGTGTGTCTTTGCTCTGTGATCTCTCCGCAGAGAGGTGGTCCTGTGTATTCTACCATGTCCTGGGCCTGAGACGGAGTTTGATCTAATGGATGCTAAGTGCTTCGGATGCATGACCAGTGTGCTCTGATGTCTGAATGCATAGTATACAGGATCACTGTGGGTGCATGCGTCACGACCACCTCAAAAATGTATCAGGATAGCTGGAGGATTTGCTGGTTTACATCACACTGGATGCTTGCATGAAATTCTCTCCTTGTAATCTCTGGCCAGTTTGTTTTCCCTGTGAATTCAAAGCCTATGTCTTGGTGAGAGGGGATTCTTGACCTCACGCTACGCATACAAATGAGTAGTATGTTGATAGAGTGGAGATGTGTCTGTGAATGAGATGACTGTAATTCACATACTTTAACGATAATCCCTTGATGGAGGGACATGACTATTGAAGATCTAAGTGTTTAAGACCAAGCAACATCACCATTTCCAAATCACTGGCTGCATCCTGCAATTATATCTAAGTTTAGGCTTAATTATGGGGATGACATACCTTATTATTTCAATTTAGTTTCTATACATTTCACTATCATCACCATCTCATTATTTTGTTACATGGTTACACTTATTGTTGTGAGTGAAAATAAAAGCAAATCATCGGCAGTGTTCACCACTAAACAACACTTCACCAATTCTTTCTTTTGGATCTTTTTGAAGACCAACTGGAAGGAAATATTTCTCTTGATAAATGCTGCTTAGATGATCTAGTCATAGGCTATGGCTATAGGGGGGAGGGGATGTCAGAAGCTAATTGCAGACTGCTATACTTCCACTATTGGCATCACTGAATACAAATCAGTGCGCCACTAAAGGTGATTCATTTATCTAAAATAAAAAGGGCCAGGACAATCGAATCGTATTATGGCAATCGGATGCAAAAACACCATCAACACTATGCCCAATTAATTGGCATAAGAAACCAAAAATCACTCTTAAAGATTAATTTCCAAGTGCAAGACCAAGTCATGACTGTGCACACAAGACAAAAAAATAAATAAATGACCCATTCTTACCTATGGTTGACACCACCGTGCAGACGAAGTAGAATGCACCGGTGAAATCCCACCGCGGTCGCGTGGTGTCCACCCGGATACCTGCAACATTTGCCTCTTCATACTTCCTCAAAAAGTTGCCCAGCTCCTTCTTACTTAGGTTGTACTTTTGGCTGAAGTGCTCAAACCGTTGCACCCACCGCTCCTTCGCCAGTTTCTCTTTCGGATGCTCCAGCGCTGAAAAGACAGCGGCGCCGCACAAAAGATAAATAACTATTAACACTGCCAACAGAAGGAATCTCGCATTGTCTTCATTCAGTGGACCGAAGCTGCAGCAGCAGCCACTCCGACAAGCCATTATGTGGTGACTGTCAAACAGGTGTGTTTGAAGCGTCTCCACATCCTCGCAGGTTCTACACCAGCGAGTTGAAACAAAGATGTTCACCAAAAATTCGTTCGCTTCGCATTCTTCCCCGTCGTGGTTGAGCACTCTTCGCCCCCAAACCGTGGACTTCCAATCTGGTGCGATATGTCAGAATTGATCCATAGTTGAATAAACCATTTGAGTGCGTGTGCGTGACGCACTTCGTGCTGGAGATCGCGCAGACTGTTCAGGGAATTTGTAGGCTACTTATATTCAATGTCCTGGTCGCTCTCCTCCTCTTCAATATTCCATCGAACCTCGAAGCCTCAGAGAGATACCAACCTTACCCCTGCGAATGAAGATTCAAGAGAAGAGTTCTCCCCAGGATGGGTTGAAGACCTGCCTACACCTTGCTCGACTCTCCATTTACTTTTCACAAGAAACAAAAAACAAATCATTGTCTCTGACGGTCTCCTACAATCTTTCAGGTATCACCTAATGTAGATGTAGCCTAATACAACTTAACTTTTTCAATGGAAACATAAAAAGATTATAGGCTAACAGTAGGCTACTGTTTAAAGATATTACATGAAACTGAAAAATTGGACAGCATGACATGGCTAGTTGAAGTAGATAGAATCAGTTAGGGGTGGGACAAAATAAGGACACAGCAGTAGGACTGTATATTCTATAACTTTTTTGCAATATCTATAAGCTGCCAACAAATATCAATATATTTTTCTTTACTAATATCAAATTCATGCATAAACATAAGCTGAAAATGAAATATGCTTTAAAAAATAAATCTGTTTATTTCTTCAGAAATAAATATTTTGATAATTAAAAATAATATATATCTGTAGATTTTTAAAAGGCACTAAGCTAAAATTCACTTTGTACACAGTTTCAAATCTGTGGTGAAATCCAGTGAATAAATACATAATTCCATCTTTATTTACACAGATATTGACGTATCATATATTCATCTTTTGCAATGTATCGAGTATTGCAGAGTTGATGTGTTGTGATATTATTGTTATTGTGCAAAGTATCGTGACAGTATCAATTTGCTGTGGCACGACATTGTGACTTATACAACCTTATCAGTTTTTGGAACTAGAAATCAAAAAGTGTTAAAATCACTGGCACACAACCATTTCTACATTTTGGCATAATCATTTGACTGTTTCAATGAAGACCGGTTCTCATCAGTCCACTAGGTCCAAAGCACAAAAATGCAAGGCCTAAAGCACAATTGTTTTAAACATTTGAAGCCGGACTGGAAAGCCTATCCACATAATGTATGTTCTGTCAGATGGTTTGCACAATACAAGATAATGAACTCTTCTCATTTCAATTGATGGTAATGTTTGCGCAATGACAGTGACAATACATCCTATTTCACAGAGACATATTGAAGCCCATGCTACAGGGTGTGACCACTGTGATCTGAGCAACAGGAATGCTAAGCATGATTCCAACATTTGGTAACGCTTGGCGTTTGGTGCCTTGGGAGGGGAGCAGACATTGTCAGACGCAGTGATCAATAAGGCCTGACCTTTCAGATTTGGTTAGAGGATTGCTGAATTTGTCCTCAGACACTCTACGAAACTTTTGGCAAATGTCACAGCTGGTGTCAAAACAGAAATTGAATTATGTATGTGACATTGAAAAGGAGCTATTGATAGCTTGAACGTCTGTTTAGCTGGAATATAGATGAGATCCTAGATTCAGATCCTAGAGATCAGAGATGTAGCCTAATTTCACATGGTCACTGCATTGAAATATAAGTCTCACTTTATGTGTGCAGAGTGCATAGGGTATGCTCGTCTAAGTACCTATTATTAAACAAAGCTCTAAACTTCCACCATGCACATATACTGCAAGCTTATCAATAAATTATGATGTTGGGCTAAAATTTCTATTAATTAAGTGAAAGTGGTACCAGTGTGTTTACTATGGCAATCCATTTGAATGAGGTTACTGTCGTCAGAGTAGATCGTTTGGCTTCTGTGGTCCTTGTAAAGACTAAAATGAATATTTCCCCATTAAAATGATTCAGACGCAGTGACTATTTACTGTGCCTTTATGACAATAGATGATGTGGCCATTTGTTCCAACCTTCTGTTCTGTCAGTCTTGGCCTGTTCTTGAGTAATTTATCGTCATCACTCAAGAGCTGTTGTCAGAATTGTTGTCAACAGTCAGGTGCTATTGTTTTTTTTTTTTGGGGGGGGGTTTCGTGCCGATATGAGCCAGCCGATATGAGCCAGCCTATCCATTCTTTTCCAATTGGCTGTGAAGAAGATGCCATTTCGCCTTGTGGACTTATGGAGGCCTTATGCAAAATAGAGAAAAAGTAAAATTATCCGCTCAAATGTTAAAAGTAGCTATAGAGCCCGGCACCCTTACAAAGCGGAAGCTACAGTAATGCAAATGAATACAAACATGAAATGGTACCATCTGTCACTCTCCATATGGGGGAAAACGTTGTTGCTTTGCTGTTAAAGGATGAGGTTGAACAACGAAACAGTGAAAATTATGTCATAGGAAGATATTGAATGACAAATGAGAGTATGCATGTGTGCAGTTGTGAATGTTGCTGAAGTGGGAGTTATTTGGACAGACTGGATGCTTTATACTCTACCTGACTCATGTCTTCTACCAAATGACCGAAATATGGCCCCCGTGTGATCTCCGACTGCATAGCCTAATGAAGGTGATGAATTTAGAACTTGTGCATGCCATCTGACCATTGTTAACATAGCTATCCTGCATTTCTGCCAAAATCCAAGGCTATAAATTCAAAGTAATGGGTCTTCATTTAGAAAGATAGATAGATACTTTAAATGATGAGGAAGGTCAAATGTCAATGCTCACTTATGTTTGTCCAAAGCCACTTACAATGACATCAATAAACATTGCATTTACATTAAAATTAACAATGTAAAGTAAAATCATATAGCCTAAACAAAAATATCAATATTAGCAATAGACTAGAATTTAACAGAATAATAATATTTACCATAAACACAAAAACATGACTGGGTATTCCAGAAAGCAGGTTTACTGGTTTAACTGGGTATGTTAACCCAGAGTTAGCGGTAAACCTGGGATTTCAGTTCCAGAACCCTCAAATATGATCAGGCTATGTAAGTAACTATGGTAACTAGGGTTGCAAAATTCCGGGAATTTTCAAAGTTGGAAACTATCCATGGGAATTAACGGGAATATATGGGAATTAACAGGAATAAACGGGAATTAATGGGAATAAACTGGGAATTTTTAATATGGCAAGTTAGTCTATAACAGGGAACTTAAATGTAGTGGACAAAACCCCATCTTGCAGCATAATATTAGTTAAAACAACCTGATTTAATGCAATTTCAGTCAAATTTCTACCCTGCACATATGTCAATCTGTCAAACATGCACATAGGCTGCTAGACATAAAGGAAATCTATGGTGCATTCATATGCATGGGGAAAAAGTGTACCAACCAATCGGATTTTGTTGTTGAGTGGTGTAGTGTATCTTGGGCAGTTCAGTGTTGCTAGTTTAGCACACTAGTAAACCATAGGCAGAGAATGGGATTCCCGCTAGCATGCTAGCTAGCTTTGTATGCTAAGCTAAGCAAAAATCCGAACATACAAATCATATTGCTTATTACGAAACAAAATGTTTGTATATGAAACAGTTTGTATGAATTACCCAAAATTCCATGTTAATTTCCGTAATTTCCCATTAATTCCCATAATTTCCTTTAATTCCATGAAAGTTTCCAATTTGGAATATTTCCAAAATTGACAACAGATGACAACATTTCCGGAAAGGTACTGGCTTGATGAAATTCATTCTGGACTCTCTATCCGACCACATAAAGACCTTGGGATACTTCGGTTTGGCTTTAGGGACCCTCTACTCACTACCACGTAAGTGTAATGTTGTTTGGAACTGTAGAAGAGGTATAAAAATAGCGTTTTGTAGCGGCGAAATAATATGCCCTTCTCACTTCCACGCTAACGAGTTTTGACTAAAAACGGTAACATCGAACTTTCTTAAAACACATCCGAATCACATGATTTGGATGTCAACTCAACGTATGTACTCCCAATCATCCGTAAATTGATCTAAAGTGCATTTTACTCCGGATAATTCCTTTAACTTCCCATGGTACGTTTCCGGAAATTTTCCGCCCCTTTGCAACCCTAATGGTAACATAGGCTCTGAACTGAACTGGGTAGCCTATGTAAACCCAGAGTAAACGGTAAACCTGGGATTTCAGTTCCAGAAAGCTCGAAAATGATCAGGCTATGTAAGTAACTATGGTAACATAGGCTTTGAACTTAACCTGGTAGGGGGTAGGTTTTGTTCAGGTTATGTTCAATTATGTTCGGTTATTTCAGTGCATGTTCAATCAGGCCGCTATTTTTACATTTGTCATGCAATGGTGTTTCATTTTGACGAAGGTCCGATTGACAAAGAAGCACAAAATCATGTAGGCTAATATTCATCCGTGCAATTCACCGTGAGAGGGCGATAAGACCACGACATCACATGATAGCCTATCCAGTGGCGTGCATACATAGACACTAGTTGGTGCTAAAGCACTTGGAAGTTTGCCCTTTATCAACGAAAATGCCCTTTTGAAACTTGTTTTTTTTTTGTTGTTGTTTTTTAAATTATTAATATTATTAAGATTTTACTGAAGTCGGTTTTGAAATGATATTTTGAAAACCTGAGCCATTAAAAACGACTGAAACAATGCCCCGATATGAGCCACCTCCTTGCGCATGCACATGACAAGCATGGTTCGATGGACCAACTTCCAAAAAAAGCTCCTCCAGTCCGCATTTGATGTTTCAGATGTAAAGGGGGTGGAAGTTAGAGAGCGAGAGAGGCAGGCAAATAGGGAAATCCTGACCAGATTGATTGACCTCACAGTGTATCTTGCACGTCAGGGACAAGCATTCAGAGGTCATGATGAGAGTGAGTCCAGTGACAACCGTGGCAATTTCCGTGAATTGGTGAATGTGTTTTCTCGATATGACAGTGTCCTGAAAATGCATTTGAAAAAGGTTTTGAAAGCTAAAGCCACCAAGACTAGGCCCCAGGTGTCACTGCTTTCCAACAGATGCCAAAATGACATCATTGCAGCACTAGCCACTTACATCAGAAGGGAGATAAACCACAAAATAAAAGAGGCTGAAATGTTTTCCATCCTCCTTGATGAAACCTCTGATGTCTCACACAAAGAGCAAGTGTCATTTGTTGTGCGATATTTACATAACATGCAAATCAAGGAGCGGTTTATTGAAGTCTGCAACGTAGACTCCACTACAGGCCAGGAGCTGGAGAACACTCTGTTCTCCCTTCTCCAGAAGAATGGCCTAGAGCTGAACAACATGTATGGCCAAGGCTATGATGGCTACATGAGTGGCATGTACAAAGGTCTCCAAGCGAGGATTCGTGCACACAATGAGAAGGCACTCTATGTGCACTGCAAAGCCCACTGCCTCAATTTGGTACTGGTGGAAGCAGCAAAGTCCAGCAAACATTTTGTGACATTCTTCAACCTGGTGGAGAAATTGTATGCCTTTTGCACAGGCTCCCCAAAGCGCCATGCTGCCCTGGTCAAATTTCAGGAGTCCTTGTATCCTGGACAGCATGTTTTGGCACTTCAGCAGCTGTCAGATACCAGATGGGCTTGCAGGGAAAAAGCCCTGAAGGCACTTCAGAGAAATCTGAAAGCTGTTTTGATGCTCCTTGATGACATCACTGAAAGTGACCCACCAAACCTGGCCAGAGGTGATGCGCAGATGTACAGAAATGCCATCAACTTCATGTTTATTCTGTGCATGGAGATCACCACCCCGGTATTCAAAGTCACTGCTATGGCATCAGATTCTCTGCAGAAAGAAGGATTGGACCATTCCACAGCCCACAAGGTAGTTGATGGTGTTCTTCACACATTGAGCTCCATGAGGTCTGAGGAGAAATTTGGAGAAATATTTGGATGTGCAACAGAAAAGGCAGAGAGTTTCAACATTCCAGTACCTACTGTGGTGCCTGGTCAAGAGAGGAAACGGAAAGTGCCAGTGCGTTTCCAACACAACCCAACAGTGTCTCAAGTAGGAGCTCAGTTTGAGTCAGTGGAGGCATATTTCAGGAGTAGCGTGTACTTCACCTTCCTGGATATTATGACTGAGGAGATGAACAGGAGATTCAAAGGGGAGAACACTGGAAGCCCTATACACCAAGAATGATTGAGTCATTCCAGCCCTTAACTGTACATGCTAACTGGGTAGGCACACCAAACACAGAAGCCATGGAAGCTGTGCACATTCTCTGTGAGTTCTATGGAGAAGATGAGTAGCAGCTTAAGACAGAACTAAAGGTCTTCCACTCCAGCTTTACTTCAAAGAACCTACAAGAAATATTTTCAATACTGAGGGAAAACAATGTCCAGCTGATCTTTTCTGCCTTTGTCAAAATGATCCAAATATATGCAACATTACCAGTGACGACAGCTTCAGTTAAAAGATCATTTTCCAAGCTGAAAATCATCAAAACTAAACTAAGAAGCCTGTGTGGAGAAGAAAGGCTCTCTGACCTTCTCTTGCTTGCCATTGAAAAAGACATTGAGGTAAACCACAGCGAGGTCATCAACATCTTTAAAGACATGGCACCAAGGAGGATGCTGCTTTAAAGCAGTACGCTTTAGTCTGTTCTGTTGGTGGTGTGACTTTTTTCCATTGAAAACTCACGTTTAGAGAATGTTACAAATAAAAGTCAAATTTCATTCAACATGTGTGTGTATTTTTTTTTATAATTAAGTCTTCCACGTGCGCTAAAAGGTGCCCCCCCCCCTCCTGAGCACCTGCCCCCCAAAATGTCTGTGCACGCCACTGAGCCTATCCATTCTTTTCCAAACGAGTTCTTCAGCTGAATCCTAAATATAGGCTACTTGAAAAGCATTCTTCATCCCTACATTACGCATGGTGGATTAGAATAGAATAAAATAAATCTTTAATGTAGGCTAGCTAACCTACACCATAGACATTTGTGTTTGGCTCACCAGACAGCAAACAACATCTCAGACACATTGAAGATATAATTAAAACAAGTAGGCCTACAGTACAAAAAAGGGGAAACATAGCCTATAGAAAATTAATAAATAAGTTTATAGCTGTACAGCTCAGCCGGGTATGCATGTTGTCACTAAGTTTGGTTAAGAATGCTGATGGCATTTGGGATCAAATATTTTTTAAATAGGCTACACACGCTCTCCGACTGGAGTTTTTGTAGCGTTGGACACGCAGAGCATATCGGGTCGGTCGGTGCGTGTTTGCCTTGCGCTAAAGCAGTTCCTGCGCAACTTCATTCGTTTTCCTGGACACAAACCCACGAGGATCATTAAAGTGTAGTTTCACCAACTGGCAGGTCAGCATCACTTATTCAATTTTCCAAATGTGCACCGAAATGTGTCCAATAGACTATACCCATGCCTTCCGACATTCACCCTTCCGATGATGGAGCGCAAAAGTTTAACTTGGCCCACAGCTGCAGAACCCGCGTTAAAATAGAAAATTACATTTGGGATTCTCAAAGAATTCTATGGCCCACTCAATCTGTGACAAGGTAGGCTAGTTTAAGAAAGCATCTTTCAAAGCAGTCAATACAATACGTGATGTCCAGTGAATTATTTAATTGTGCTTTTGACATAGGCTATCCTAAACGTACGCATTTACACGGTCAGTTAGGCTATTCTCTGCCGGGCAAGGTCTCGGACGAAGGCGCTTAAGTATTGCTCTTTTTTTGTTATTACAGTTCTCTCCTCATAAGCCTCGACTCATGGGCGTAGATTTAGGTTGGGACGCTAGTCCTAATCAATATTTTAAGATGACCAAATTGTCCCCACCAATATTTAGCGAACTTATTTGTGCTGCTGATCATTCCGACCACCAGCACAACAGTACAAGAAACGTCGTCATATGATTTGCTGAAAAACAGAGGGGGAGGGGGAAGGGTTATCTGACATGCACGCTACAGTAGGCCTACACGCACGGAGTGACAAAGCACAGGCTACTGTAGGCTACTGTTTGCACCCGGCAGTCAAGCGAGCGGGTGTGTCAACGACAACGGTAAGTTAGGGCTGTCTGCCATAGCCTATCCCAAAAAAGGCCAGAGTAAAACATTGTGATATTCCCTTTGCCCTTCAGCATGTACATGTTTGCCCCTTTTTGTGGTTTGTAGATAAGCTATGCCACCCACAAATACGAAGCTTTTTCATTGCAGTCTAGGCAAAATAATTAGCCATACAATTTGGCAACTGGTGACCAGGCTTTCAAAGGCGTACTTTACTGTGTAAAATAGCATTAGCTGTTAGGATATTACCCAGGATATTGTCACAGCTAACCTAGCTTCTGTAATCTTTCAACCAAAGTTAGGAGTCATGTTGAATAAGGGTGTGCCGCACGGACAGTCAGTCACATAGGCTATAAGTCACAATCACTGACTGTTAGGGCAGTCGCAATGAAAAATGGATCCGAGACATTTTCCTGTTCCTATATTCTGTTTATGTAGGCTAATGTATTTGTGAATGTAGCCTGCACAATGTAAAGAAATAAAAGATAAACTGGTGCATTTCCATACTCATAGAAATGAACATTGCGAGACACTTATCTATTCTATCTCATCCCAGAAAGATTTTCTTTGACTTGTTAGTTTTTTGAACATTTATTTTATCTAATGACATAGCAAACATGATTAATTGAATCCACATATCCTTATGAATTGAATCCACATATACTTGCACTTGCGAAACTATTTTTCAGCATTTACGTTCCTCTTAAAGTGACAGGCACTCAATTAGATATACACACCAAATGTGATGATATAGACAAGTGTAGCCTAATAATTTAAATATCAATATGATGTAATCAAATTACTAAATATGTTTAGCTATTAGTAATCATGCAGATCATAACATACTATAAATAATTATCAATATAAATTTATAGTTTATATGACTTCCAAAATATGAAAAAGAAACCTATGACAACCATCACTTTCTATGTGTGTGTGTGTGTGTGTGTGGAGGGTCAATCAAATTCTATAATTGCCACTGATGTGAATGATCTCACAAATCACACAAACCAAATCAAATTTTAAAAAATCGCAATAGTATCGAAATCGAGATTCTTCACTTGCTATTGGCATTGAAACAATAATGTTGGTATCGTGACAACAGGAGTTGTGGATGTGTCCCCACCAAAGCTGAGACCAAACATACGCCAAACCAATCATTTACTCAACAGGATATAAATCAATTGCATTCAAAGTGCGGTTACAATACCCTGTCACTTACTCACTAATTTCTATGTAGCCTACAGTATTTAGCTTATAGGCCTATCCACTTTAGCGGTTCAACAAGCTAATGCAGTTATTATGACAAAAGGTCTGCATTAGCAGTAATTGGAGTTGAGAGACAATTATGTCCCTTGTTCATTTGATTAGGAATTTGATTTATTCATTGGTTGTGTCATGTTGTCTGTGACTGTTAAAATGTACTCCAGGTCACAACACAATGAAAAGAGCCCGCTCCTACTGCCTGATTCTGAAATGCATTATTAAACAGGGGGAGGTGAGGAGTCCTGCTAGGACCGAGTGGATTACGGTTGCCATGGTTTTCACGGATGTCATACATGTAAGTACCCATACAGTACTGCAAAGCATTAAAACCATGCTACATAAACAAGCAGACCCTGAAGCCCTAACAATAATGCAAACAAGGCATGTGACAAACAAATACAGCATACAATAAATCATATGATAGAGCGGAAAAAGAACAGTGGCACCATACATATTTAACGGTTTAACGGTGCAGACCAGAGGGGGTTGAAGCAGATCCTCTGTGCAAATCCTGATTTGATACAGTATTCTACATTTCTCTCCACTGACTCTATCCATTGTTAGTGATTCACACTGTGATCAGTAGTGGAATCAACGGCAGAAAGACTGTAGGCCTACAGCAAAAAGGACAAAAGAGATGTGACAGAATCAAATGAGCTAAAAGAGAGAGGGAGGAGTGAAAGGAGTGAAAAAAAATGATGGACAGATTCCTGTACATGGAATAAACCTCTGTTACATCCACACCATTCCATTTTCATTCAAATCTGAAACACCTTTGTTAAGTTTTTGCCTCCTATCAACACTACTTGAGCATTTTTGAGTTTCTGAAACAAAACTATTTGAAAGCACTGTCAGTCCCGTATTCATTTGAAAACTCTGGCTTTGTGTTATATGATTACGTGGACAGCGAATCATAAACATCTGAAAACAATGATGTAGAAACCCACCCAATGATGTAGAAACCCACCTAATGATGTAGAAAACCAAATGCATGTTCCCTTCCTGATTAGACCTTGTCAGTCTGATTTGTTTTTACTCTCCATGACTAACCTCCACTACTAGCCTGCCAGTGGTAAATGCAACTTGGAGACTTAAGTACAACCTTTACTGGCCTTGCTGTCTTTGGTACTGTAGCATCTTAGACAGGTCATCTATTGGAAACATTAGGCCTAGTTTTTGGTCAAAGTTTTCTCCATGGATTCCTGGTCAGAACCCCTATTGGAATAGATTAAAACTTGGGGCATGTTGAATTTTGTCCAAAAATCCAATATGGCCGCTGTATTCCAAAATGGCACATTTTTACACACTTTTTGCTATGCTAGCAAAGAGTGCAAATCATTTTAGCAAAAAACTGTTCTTTTCTATCAAATACATATTTACAGAGGTTAACTGATGATTTTAAAACCCTAAGTATTTTTCTAACAATTTTAAATCATTAAAAAAATTATAATTTTGTCAGATGTTTGTCAAATATCAGAAATCATCAAATTTCCTTCAAACATAAACCTCTTACAGGTTAAATACAGTTCAAATAAATTTGGTACCTTAACTTAAACAGATTAAAACATATGGACATTTAGACATTTTCCCAAAAACTCAATATAAATTCAATAATATGGCCCCAGCCGTGGCGCAACTGGCTGGGGCACCTGCACCGGCGATCCGGGTTCGATTCCCGCCCCGTGGTCCTTAACGGATCCCACCCCAAGTCTCTCTCCCACTCACTTCCTGTCACTCTCCACTATCCTGTCGCATTAAAGGCATAAATTGGATTGGATTTTGGGCCTAAACTATCACAGGAAGGAGAGCACTGGGCTACTCATTCCACCAACGAGTTACCACTGAGGAAAAGAGACTTGAATTTGATCTAGCGTTTATGGCTGGTCGACACAACAGATGCTCATCAGATGACCCCAGTGAGTGGTTGGGGACGTATAGCTGGATCATAGAATTGAGATAGCCATAAGCAGATAAGTGTCCTATAGGCCAAGGTCTATTATAAGGAGAAGAGTTACATGTGTCCTCTTTGGCTGATTGAAGACCCGACGTGCTGCAGCATTCTGAATCATTTGCAACGATCTTACTACACAATCAGGCAGGCCAACTAACAGTGAAATACAATAGTCCAGTTTGGATATAACCATGGCCTGCACAAGAAGTTGTGTGGAATCTTGTATCAGATAAGGTCTGATCTTCCTAATGTTGTAAAGGACAAGCCAACACGATTTTGCAATTCAGGCTACATGCTCAAAGAAATTAAGTCGGTCATCAATTATGACGCCAAAGTTATGTGCCAATCTAGTTGGGGTCAGTGAAGAGGAGTCAAGCTGGATGTTAATCTGTTGGGGAATAGCTGTTTTAGCTGGAAACACCAAAAGCTCAGTTTTTGAGAGATGTAGTTGAAGGTGTCGGTCTGTCATCCAGACTGAAATATCAGGCATGCAGAAATCTGATGGGAAACAGTCCTCAGGTGGTAAAGACAGGTAAAGCCGTCCGCATAGCAGTGAGTCAAATCCATGAGTGAATGGTCTCACCCAAGGAAGTGGTGTAAATAGTGCCCTAATACTGATCCTTAAGGCACATCTGTGAGGTCATGATACTTTGATACAAGACACACTGAAAGAACGCCTTTTAAGGTAGGATTCAAACCAAGATCTTTCCCAGAAATTCCCAGTTCAGACAGTGTAGAAAGGAGAATATCATGGTTTACAGTATCAAAGGCTGCAGGTAAGTCTAGTAGAAGTATGACTGAGCAGACTCCTGATTTGAGGTGCTGCTGTTTACGGGTTTGAGTCCGGGCGTGTGCAGGGCTGAACCACGCAGGTTAAACAGTAACAGTAAATGTAAATAGGTTACATTAGCTACTCTCAATGCTTCAGTCATAGACAGAGCAATTTCAGTAGAATGACCACTCTTGAAACCAGACTGCATATATACGGTCTAGCAGTTTGGTTTGTTCTGATACAGGAAGTCATAGACTTGCTTGAAGAACACTTCCTCCAAAGCCAACAAGAAAGGAAGAAGGGAGACAGGTCTGTAGTTCTTCATCAATTGTATGAAGTGTACTTTTTTTTAGCAAAGACATAACCCTTGCCTGTTTAAAAGAAGAAGGAACTATTCCAGAACTGAGTGAAGTATTAAACACATGCATGACTGCTGGCAGAACAGCAGGTGTGACAGACTGCAGAAGAATAGACGGGACAGGATCCAAAGGGCATGTTGTTGGATGACTTTGCTGAAGCAGTAGAGAAACCTCTTAAAGAGAAGAGAAAGAGTCCAACAATTCACAGGCAAAGCTCTCCTAATGGGCTCATCAAACTGAGCACCTGTTGTGTTTCCAGTCAAATATGACCGATTGACAATTCTTCTCTCTAAAAAATATTGTTAACTTATTCTCACTACCATGAGGCTTCTTGGCTTTGTTAACACAGGGCATCTGAACACACAAAACACATTTTTATATTTTGTATAACAATTTGAGTGTTTTATTTAACTTTTTTAACTGTTTTATAGAACACCCATGTGTATTTTCGGTCAAAAATGACTAGCCATTAGAAATTAATGGATGAAAAAAATGGTCAATGTATAAAATTGAGTCCAGGCACATACTTATTGATCAGATGGACTGTATATACACTTCTTTACATTAAAACACACACACAAACACACCCTCACTCCCCCTCTTTCTTCTATGCCAGCCCCCATTGGAATCTTCCCCTTTCTGACTTGCATGAGCTCAGGTCAGTGAGGCCTGCAGGCCATAAATACCAAATGGAAGTTTAAAACTGGTTATATCCAATAGAACACAAGTTGATACAAAGGTCTATCACAACATTAGATGATAATATGTGTGTTACTGTGTATTTATAACAAGTTATAATGCAGCTGTCATTTTTGACCGGGAACACAAAACTAGTAAACATAAAATGAACACAACAGGAGGGTGAAGCAACTTTCAGTGAAAGTGCACTGTCATCTGCTGACAGTGAAGTATGGCAGTGGTGGAGGATTGAGAAGAGACTTGAAAGTTGAAAAAGTTTTCTACTGTCAGTTGCGCTATCAATCTTGCTCTGATAGAATGTGTTTTTGCAAGTGTAACAGTGAATGAAAAAGATGATAGCAAAGACTGGTAGTTACTAAGACCATTTCCATCTCTGGATTTACGTCAGAATTCTCTCAGCAGCTCTATACTATCATTAATATAGTAATAGTAACAATATATCTAGCCGAGTGATAAAATAGTATTTTTTGTAATTTTATGGACCTTTATGGACCTATCTTGTTTCTTATATCAATTAACATTAATAGAAAAAATAATAGAAAAAAAAACCTCTAGCTTAGCCAAAAGTGTAGACCCAAAAGTTCACCATTTTGAGGATATTATTGAATTTATATTGAGTTTTTGGGAAAATGTCTAAATGCCATATGTTTTAATCTGTTTAAGTTAAGGTACCCAATTTATTGTAAACTGTATTAACCTGTAAGAGGCTTATGTTTGAAGGAAATTTGATTATTTCTGATATTTGACAAATATCTGACAAAATTATGATTTTTTTTAATAATTCAAAATTGTTAGAAAAATACTTAAGGTTTTAAAATCATCAATTAACCTCTGTAAATATGTATTTGATAGAAAAGGGCAGTTTTTTGCTAAAATTACACTGTTTTTACTGGAAATGTCTCTATAGCATAAGAAAAAGTGTGTAAAAATGTGCCATTCTGGAATATGGCGGCCATATTGGATTTTTGCAACATGCAAGTTTTAATCTGTTCCAATAGGGGTTCTGACCAGGAATCCATGGAGAAAACTTTGACCAAAAACTAGGCCTAATGTTTCCAGCAGATGTCCTGTCTATCTGGTGCAGTCTATATTTGCATTTTACAATGCTGACAATGGTGCACATTTGCGAGCGTCGAAGACGTGTGGTCACAATTGCTGGAAGGCACACAACAGATTAAAATGTTCTTGTATGTCCATGTATGTGATATGTAATAATATGTGTATGATATGTGTCCATGTAATAAGTATAAATACTCCTTGATCCCTTGAGGGAAATTTGGTCTCTGCATTTAACCCAATCCGTGAATTAGTGAAACACACACTCAGCACAGTGAACACATAGTGAGGTGAAGCACACACTAATCCCGGCGCAGTGAGCTGCCTGCAACAACATCGGCGGTCAGGGAGCAGTGAGGGGTTAAGTGCCTTGCTCAAGGGCACTTCAGCCGTGCCTACTGGTCGGGGTTCGAACCGGCAACCCTCCGGTTACAAGTCTGAAGCGTTAACCAGTAGGCCACGGCTGCCCCTAATGTTCATGAATAAAAAAATGTATGTGCATATATGTATGTGCTTTGTGTACGTCATGAAATATTGATGTGGATGAATTAGGGCCAGGGTATGGGGGGAATGGATAGACAGGTTGGGTCCATATTTGAATGAGAACATTTTGAACATTATTAATATTATTGGGAGGTGAGGTCAATATTATATTCTTGAAGGTCCCCATTTCCTTCCATGGCAGTGTAATATGGTTGTGTTTCAAAGTTAAAACATCTTGCTGTTTATGTTTCTGATTACGTAAGGCAGCCTTTTGAGGCTGTTGCCAAGGAGAGGCCTCAACAAGCTCAGGAGAGCTGAGAGAGATGGTGTCCTTGGAAGGCAATTACTGAAGATGATGGTCCGTCTCCTCAAAGGAGCAGTTCAGAGGAGGGGGAAGTGTGTGTGTGTGTGTGTGTGTGGGGGGGGGGGGGGTGATTGCAGACCCACAGGTTGATATGTGTGGTCCAAACAGATTCAATCAATCCAGCTCACTCATGCTGACTGTGTGCCAGGGCCATTTCTGCCAGCCTGATCCTCTGTTGTTCTTTCCAGTGCCAATTTTTTATGGATTGACACGGGTGTGTACACACACACACACACACACACACACACACACACACACATAACATAACCCACCAAATGCCTTACTCCAAAGCAATCTAAGAATCACACCAAAATATGGGAAAGTCAATATGCTCTGCTAATGCCAGCTAATCAAGCTGTGTAGAAAGCAGTACACACATACACATGTGCACACAAATTCTTATGTACAGATTGGAGTAGGTAGACATTGGAATCATTTGTGTGTTGCATATCTGAAACAGTGTTTACATTACTACCACCAGTACTGTGTGGATAGGTAGTTCTGTGAAAATGGGGGCAGCCGTGGCCTACTGGTTAGCGCTTCGGACTTGTAACTGGAGGGTTGTCGGTTCGAACCCCGACCAGTAGGCACGGCTGAAGTGCCCTTGAGCAAGGCACCTAACCCCTCACTGCTCCCCGAGCGCCGCTGTTGTTGCAGGCAGCTCACTGCGCCGGGATTAGTGTGTGCTACACCTCAATGAGTGTGTTTCACTAATTCATGGATTGGGATAAATGCAGAGACCAAATTTCCCTCACGGGATCAAAAGAGTATATATACTTATACTTAAATGTTCTGTAATCGAAAAGATTTTCCTGACTTGTCCATGTCTGAGCCATTATCCTCTCTCATCCTCTAATTGTCCTGGCTGCCACAGTCTCATTGACTCGCTGCACAATTAGCTCGAGCCAAATCACACCACAGATACATATCGATAACATCGCTCGCTTCTCTGTCGACTGAGGAATGATCAAGTTGTCCTGTCTGTTAATCCATCAGGTTAGTTGTTGCAGTACAGTCAAAGGCGTGCTCTGAGAATCCCATTTAGCGTGCATCTGATGAGCCGCTGAGATATTCACCAGTTAGATGTATTCCCACAGGCATCCGACACCAGCTCTCTGCTCATTATGAGCATAGTGAAACACCAGCTGTCTCCATCTCTTTACTAAGCAATCAGTAAATAGAGAGATCAAGCTTGGAGCCTGTGCGCAGAGGCAGGGAGTGGAACCACTGGAGACAGAAGTAGACAGTAGTTGTTGTTGCTTGTGTGGGATGGAAAATAGTTCTGATGTGTCTTATGGGTTCTGGCTGATGACCCAGGCCTTAGATATGATCCTGTTCCTTGTGGAGCGTATGTTTAGGATTGTGTGTCATTCTTGGCGTTTAGAGTGCGGTTTTGGTTTTGATATGGAAACACTTAAGAACAATGCTGTGTCATTTTAAGGAAATTTGCCTTTCATGAGTAAACAGGAAAATAATGTACATTAGCAGATACTGCAGTGACCATGCACCATGTGGTTAGAGAAAGTTTATATCGGAGGAAAAAACATCCATTGAATTCCTCTGGAGTTTTCCTGTGTGTCATCATGGATCTATCCGCGTTGTGTGCTGCTTTGGTTCTAATGGAAATGCTTAACTGCTCTCACCGCCTTATCCCTCAGTTCTCACTTGTTGGAGGGTAGTCCATATAGGCCGCGGAAAGTGACCAAACCAAACCAAACCAAACAAGGGAATAGATAAGATGGGCAGATTGTCTTCCCTCCTCTCCAAGGGTGAGCACTGTCCTCACCCTTCTTTAGGTCCCTCTTCACGGTGGCGTTCCCCAGGCAACATGGGCAGAGAGTGGCTCAGACACGGCACATCCTCCTCATGTGACCCTCATTGGGTGATCCCTTGTTTGTGTGCGTTCATGTGATGTAAAACCATACTCACTCACACTCTGCTATTATCTTGTGGCTGCTATGGCAACAGTGCTGTAGAAATGTATTGCTGATCTATACTGTAGATCTGAGGTTTTCCGTTGATTGATGTTTTGTGGTCTACAGAGAGAGCATCCACATTTTTCCTACCAGACAGCTGACTGAACCGGCCACCCTTTGGTCACATGTCCGACTCCCTAACCAGTAGGCCACGGATGCCCAGGATTGGACCTGTGAAGACAAATCATGAATGGATAACATCAGATATGAATAGCCTAAGAAGGGCGGCTGAGGCTGTGGGGTTGATGGGGGCATGGTGGGGTTGATGGGGGCATGGTGAGGTCTTCAAGAGCTGGAGCTGCTAGGGGAGTTGAGTGCACAGGTGCTCTGATTGCCTCTCCTCAGCTCATCAAGGTCTTGAAAAAGCTCCCAAAATGTTACAGTGACACTGTGTCTATTTTTGTAAATTTCAACTGGGTAATTTTCCGAGGATGTCCATTTTCCATGACACTCTCCACATGACGTGTGTGCAGAGCCGGACAGTAACGGAGTACATTTACTTGAGTACAGTACTTGAGTACAATTTTGAGGGATCTGTACTTTACTTTACTACGACTTACGTCGTATCATTTTTGGGGAGTACTCATGACTTTACTCAAGTACATTTGAAAGGCAAATATTGTACTCTTTACTCCAGTACATTTCTATCCATAACCGTGAGTACCCGTTACTAAAAAAAGGAAAAAAGAAAAATCTCGGAAACCCTCAATTTGTTGTTTCTCTCTCAAACGTCAGCAATCGCCTTCAGCTTTCCGCCAAAGTCAACTCCATGGTCAGATTTAGATAAGAGATGAAACCATGGACGAAACAATGGATGAAGACGCAGCAGGTCCATCCCAGGAATGTGCCAACCCGTGGCCCCACCTCACCAGACTATTTAAATTTTCTGAACAAGTTAATGATAGTTTTCGCTTTAAGTGTCTCAATTACAAAATAGTATTTTGTATTTGAAATACATATTTTAAATACATGTATTAGAAATACTGCCCATCCCTGGCAATATGGTAAAAAGATGAAAATGACTTGATTTTACTTTCAATTCCTTTTACATTCTCCAAGGTATTAAAATTTTTCGTAACTTCATGTAGGACGTTTCTGTACATAAATGTAGCACTGTGGCAGTAGTAATGCAATGTTTAGAAAATGTAGGCTACTCTTGTTCTCTTGATACTCAAGTACTTTTTAAAACAAGTTACTTCAGTACTTTTACTTAAGTAGACATCTGACTGTTGTACTTTTACTTGTACTTGAGTAAAATTTAGCAAAGGGTATCTGTACTTTTACTCAAGTAATGAAGCTGTGTACTCTGTCCGCCTCTGCGTGTGTGTAGAAGAAGCATTTGCATGCATTCAAGCCAGTATGGACACACTCTGGGATTATAGTTTGTGACTACAGCTGTTATGTTAAAGCTTTGCGTATTTTGGGGGGTTGACTCTTAGCAAAAACCCATTTTTTCTTTCAAAAATATGTGCTCATTCATGTGTATTACTTCCACCAACAAATCAAAGTATTCTTGTAGAATCTGCCATTCAAAATGGACACCAAGGGGAATCCCTACATCAAGTTATTATGACCGCCGCGCAGCGAAGCGGCGGTCATATAGGTTTAGTCAGATTTTTTTTTTTTTTTTTTTTTTTTTCGCATGTCCAAATTTCCGTCAATGAGTCCCGGGACACTGAAAGACCGGGGTAGACGAAACTTGGTGGGCATGTAACCCCATATGGATAGCATGGAACCATCGTTTTTCGTTTTGATCTGTAGCCCCCCCGCTGGACTGCACCCCCCGAAAGGAGGGTAGGGCAGACACAGTTTTCTGTGAATATCTCGAGAACCGTAAGATTTAGGAGGACCATTTTTTTTTTGTAAGTTGATCTCAAGGGGCCATGTCAACCCATTCCATAACCACTCATTTCATGTATAGCGCCACCTAGTTAAACACAAAAAAGTAAAAATGAGGTGTTGTCATCGCAGGTATCTGTGACCTAACATAGTCAAAACTGCACGAAATTGGAAGTGTAGGATCATTATGACACCCTCTGAATGCACGCCAAGTTTCGTGGAATTCCGTTCATGGGGGGCCACACAATAAATTAATTTATGTTACTATACACCAACTGGCCTGTAGGTGGCCGGAGACAGTTTTCTGTGAATATCTCGAGAACCGTAGGGCCTAGGAGGTCCACCTTTTTTTTGTATGTTGATCTCAAGGGGCCATGTCAACCCATCCCATTACCACTTATTTCATGTATAGCGCCACCTAGTTAAAAATTAAAAAGCAAAAATGTAGGTGTTTTCATCACAATATCTCTGGCTGACATGGTCAAAACTGCACGAAATTGAAAGTGTAGGATCATTATGACACCCTCCGAATGCATGCCAAGTTTTGTGTACTTACAATAAAATAATTTATGTGTACATTTAGTGACGTACACCAACAAGGATTCCCGGGACACTGAAAGACCGGGGTACACAAAACTTGGTGGGCATGTACCCCCACGTACAAATATTTCTTTTTGTGGAAAAAATGTGCTGGACTGGGCGGCGGTCATATTTTGTACCGCTCTGCGGTACATCTAGTTTTAAATGGGTGCCGTTTTAGAAGGACTAGCAACACAATGGTTTTTAATTTTACTAGACATCACAATCACAATCACATTTTACTGAACTGTTGCAGGGGATATCTTCTGCTCGATGGTGTTTTAAGCCTCCAACGTCGTCTTCCAGGCAGCGCTGCCACCGTTGACTTAAAGGCACCTAACCCTAACCCTAACTCTAACCTTAACCCATGCCTAACGCGCATTCCAGGCAGCGCTGCCTTAAAGACAACGTTGGGGGCTTAAAACACCAAGAAACATATCTTCTCCCAAGGAGCAAAACAGACATAACCTTCCGCAGATTATTAAAGAAATGATTTTAAATGCATTTCAAACACATACAAATGATTGTGTTTTGTAACAAAAAACAGGATATTTTATGGAGATATGCTCTTGTGAACCCCCTCACTGTGACCTGTTGCTGAGCGTAGATATTACTATTCCAGTTGTTGTTGCTTTTTTTTTTGCTCGGATCCTTGACATATTGACATATTGATTTGTCCCTCTCTGAAAAATGGTGAATATGCTTGGCCTGCTGTAAGGGTGCGAGATGGACAACGGAACCTGGCCAGCAGGAATAGCCAGAGGTTCCTCCGTGTGTGTGCATATGGTCACAGGACAAGCACAAATTGTATGGGGCTACACACACACACACACGCGCACACACACACGCACGCACGCACACACAGTGGCGGAACAAGTCAGAGCCGGGCCGGGGGCGGGGTACATGACCGGGCCCTTTATTAAACTCATCATAACATAATTTTACAACATAGGCTACACATGCCCACAACAACGGGTCTTACAAGCGTCAGCGCCACGGAGAGCAACTATGTAATTTTGAAGTCCATCGAACGTATGAAGTGTAACCAAGAGAACAACAAAAACATTAGGCTACATGACCCCTAATAATAAAACAACAATAATACGCAGCACTATTTGAAGGGCATACGACGAGCCTTGCGCTCCGCGAACTCGTCCACGATGCTCTGTGTAGGACTCATTTTCTTTGCTCTCTCATTCTCTATGGACAACATGGCAAGTCCACTCAGTCTCTCCTGTCCCGGTGTGCTCCTCAAGTGGTTTTTAATGGTCTTTAACTTGGAGGATGAGCGCTCAGAGGTTGCAACAGTGACGGAAAGAGTCAAAAATAAAATTAGGGCGGTGCAAATCTCACTGAATGCAGAAGTTACTGCTGGGTGGTTGCATTGGCTGAGCGAGGGGGTGGCTTCGGGGGCTCAAGCCCCGAATCTCTTTTTAAAAGCCCCGAATCTTTTTTTGTATGTGTTTTCAATTTCCAACGATTTCTAATTTAACTTCCCCTCGGTTTCTCTATAAATGTTACAAAATGTAGCCTAGGCCTACTATTAGGCTACTGAGCAAATATCCCTTACTTTCAAAGCCCAATATTGACAGCAGGGTTTCCGTTGTCCGGTAATTACCGGACATTGGCCGGAAAAAAAATGAAATGTCCGACAAAATTGACAAAATTAAATCTCTCCGGTCAAATTGTCCCATTGAAATTGGCTAATAATCCCGTCCCCTAACGCAATCTGAATTTGAGAATAAGCTTTAATATGTAGGCCTAAGCCTATATTATACGTCCTCTGGCTATGTTTTTAAATGAACAGGCTCTACCGTTTGAAAGTTATTAAACAATACGCATAGCCTATATGCTGCATTTCAAATAGGAAGCGCACGCTTAAAACATCCATGTTAAACAACGAACAAATGAGAGGCGGTTCAAACATGGCCAGGCCCAGGCAGACTAGCCTTAAACGTTTTTTCAGAGACCAGACGCGATGGATGATGATAAATTGGTAACGTCTGAAGCCTCAGATGTCCGGTCAACTCCACCACCACCAGATAAAAAGCAGAAGTGTCGGGCGTATCTGTCGGAATCAGTGACATTGGAAGTGGAGTTGCGGGGGGTGCGGCCGCTCCAAGACACTGTCATTCTCCGTGTACATTGGACATGCAAAGTGTTCTTTACCCAAAGCATACAGTAGGTTTATGCGTTCTCTGTCTATGATCTGCAGGGTTAGGGCCTCCTCGACGTGGCGATTACTGGTCCGCGAATAATTTCTGGCACAATTAAGCGGTATCATTGAACCGTGGCCGAAAGAAAAAGAAACTAAGCATTTCCCAGAATAGGAAGCATTTCTTAATTTATTGTTATCAAATAAAGAGGCATAGCATTAGGGGGTAGTGGTGTGAGCGCTCATTGTTGTGTGTGCAGACTGTGCACATCTGTGCAAATTAAACAGTCACCACTGGAGATAACGTGGGTAGCAGCAACAAACAACGTAACCTTTTTAAAACAACGAACGAAGCGGACTCTTGCTGTCCATGAAGAGATACTGGCTAGATCTTGTTAGGCATGTTTAAATTAGGCAAATGAACATGTTGCATTCTATACAGATTATGTAATTCTTTAAGCTAGCCTGCCCCAGTTTTCCTCAGTTTGACTAATTAAGAAGGGATAATAGGATATTTGACCGGCATATCATCAAAATGTCCGGAAAACGAAACCTCTGCCGGTCACTTTGACCGCACCATTTTTTTCTAGCAGAAACTCTGATTGACAGATAATCTGATTTCCCACACGAGGAGTTAGGCAATGCCAGAGCCGAGATGTAGCGGTTTACGTCATAAACCTGGCAGGAAAGTGAGAGGGAGTTAAGTCATTTTCCGACGAATGACCGTCGCAGGAAGTTGCGTCATAACAAAGGGACGCCAGACCCTCTTGTAACAGCTACTCGGTGATACTGCAGACTCGTAAAAGTAGTTAGAAAATAAGGAGAGGGAGTTAAGTCATTTTCCGACGAATGACCGTCGCAGGAAGTTGCGTCATAACAAAGGGACGCCAGACCCTCTTGTAACAGCTACTCGGTGATACTGCAGACTCGTAAAAGTAGTTAGAAAATAAGGCAGAAAAACGACAAGTTTCCTCATGCTGCTTCCTTATGTTGGAATATGCAAAAATGTACAAACAATCAAGAGGATGCTTTCTTGTATGTGATTTCTGCAACAGTGATACTGCAAACGTGTTGATAGCCTATTGTTGAGCCTATTTTTTTATGCTGTAGCCTAGTGTAAAGCATGTCACACTAGACTAGCCTACAGAAAACTAATTGATGTGATATAATGATAACTTGTATGCCTACAATGGTTTATTAAACATCGTAGTCATTTATTTAGTCAGTCATCATGTTCATGTTAATGAATAGGAAGGACATCTATAACGATACCAACATTTAAATAAACCAACATTTCGCGCAATATCTGCCGTGAGTCCCTATGCGTGAGTCACGAGCTCCTCCCAGCTGACTGGCAGATCACGTGGACAGTCACGATCGATTATTTAATAAATACATGTGAATTACGAATAATAATAAAAAGATTCTACCTAATGTGACTATTTTTTCCATGAACTGTAAAAGAAAACACGTTTTTCCCCACTGTATTCTCCATAAAGAGTAAAGTAAATTATGTACTTATTTCTGGAATTGACGTCACTTCCTGGACTCGTCTGAGGCTGGTCTAATGGGTCATTCGTCTCTATAAGACTTAACTCCTACTGGAGAAAAGTTCAGAGCGGCGCAGTCAGTTTAAACAGCAAGCCGGGAAGAAAAACTATTGTCAAGACATTAGGCAATTAGGCTGTACCCCGGAATACAAAAATAAACTTCAGAAAGACAGAAAGTTTGTTGTACTGTATTCTGTAGTCTCAATGACCGAATCAGTATACCTGTTGTCAGTTGAGTTCGTTCAATTCATTTATTGTAGGCTAGTAGCTTAGGCAAATATGAAACGGAGATGTAACGTAGCCTACCGGCGGGATTTTGAACTTGCATGTTTCATGCATTTTAGGGCAAAAAATACCATGGGATTGATGTGTTCTCCATTTGAGGGACGTAATCAATTGCGGACGTGCACAGACTCAGACACAGAGCGCATAGGCCTAGGTTAGGCTACTTTCACTTTCTAGAGCGCATTCATTAGGCTATAAAAGATGCTTCCAAAACAACGATCAAACATTATCAAATGTATCATGACGTGTTGTCACAAAGACTTACTCCAATTAGAAAATCGAAACCAAAATCATGTAAGTGTAAGTGTTCTCTCATTGACGCCTGTAGGAGACAATTCACTCAAAAAAATGAAATCTCACTATTGTTCATCTTAATAAATCCTCTTTCGTTGGATTTACAGAACAAAATTAGGTTTCTAAGGTGAAATTGAGTTAGTTGTGTTATTTCAAATCAATAATGCGTTTTTGCTGATTAACTTAACATGTTTGCATTGGATCTTCACAACTTTCTTGAACAAAACGCATTAGATTAGGAAATGTGTCCCTCTATGGTTGCCGTAGCATTATTTCACAATTTATGAGGACCATGGTGAGGACTCAAGGGGGCAGGCGAATTCCCGGAAGTAGAAGAATCGACGTAGGCTGGAGGGACCACCTCTCTGCTAACTCCCATAGAAGCCCATTCATTCTAGGATTTTTTTGAAATACTATAACTTCATATAACATATATCCTGTGCCAATATTGTAGCTTCTGTGTAATCCACATAAACACTACAAAGGCAAAACAGACTCCACTACCTCGTCCGTAACGTTGGTTACCCGTAAGAAGAATGGTTAGCTTGTTCGGTTGGAGGGAAGCTAGCTTTGAGGTAATCTCTCTTTCGCGCCGTAGGGAGATAACCGTATTGTTTGGATAAGAAGCTCAGTCCACCTTACTGTCTGACGGTAACTCATAAGCAAAACCTAGCATACACGACCGTATGTTAAGGTAAAGCATTACACAGAGGCAACCTAATAATAATAAAAAATTAAACCCAATTTTTAAAAAAACGGCACTAATCATTTCAGAGGTTTTCGATGGATTGACCGTAGGTCGGAAAAGTGGAAAGAAGATTAGCTTTAAGGCTATAACCTTTTTGTTTTGTTTTAGCATGACTGTTTTTGAAGATGATCATGTATGGTAGCTTCAACATTAACACGACTTGGTGAGGATGATATTAATAATAATACATAAATAAATGTTTAACTTTGATGACTTTGAAGGCGAAGGAAGTGTGAGAAGAATTTCTGTGTATCTATCATATGAGTTACAAGATTCAGTTCGATGGGTAACGTCACGAAGTTAGGTGTGAGTCTGCGCAGTACTGGGGGGACCAACTGAAAAATCGTTCTATTTGACTCAGTGCCCTCCCATTGAAAACGACGGAGTCTGTTCGTCGATTTCTTTTACTGTCTATGTGAGGACTCCGCCAGAGACCGTTGAGAAAGTGAAGGTCCGCCATTTTTTCCTCGCTTGCTCACGGAACATTGGATCCTGTAATTGCAAGGTATGTATTTGTTGCTGTTCATAGTGTTTTTGTTTTGAGTTTAGCGAGTTTGTCGTAACAACAACTTGAATAATCATTTTAGTAGATATTATGTGTAAGTGTAAATGTGTTACTAAACTCGAGCAGCTAATGTTAGCTACTAGCTGCTAAATCTGTCATGGTGGCTGGCGAGCTAAGTCATCTCAGGCTAGAATTCTATCATGTTTCTCAGGTTAGTTTTGCTCCCTACTGATGATAGACAGGGGTGGTGCCTTGATGGGGTTATTTCATATAAATCACAATTGAATGTTCATAGAAGTGCCAAGGTCAGGACGACTTCATGTATTTAACTGCTAAGATAAAATAGCAGCTAACGTTAGCCCCATACAAACCCTGCCTGGGTTTATGTGAATACTAAAAGTTGGATCAGTATCTGAAAAGTTTATGTTTACGTTTATGTTTAAACGTAGGTGCACCCCACTCTGACCAAATTATCTTTCTGTGTCATGAACAATTAGCTAGCATTGATGCAGACTCTAAAGTCCGTCAAGAAACATTTGAATCATTTGAATCATTTTAACGTTCGTGTAGCAAACTCTGCCATCTTGCCTAGTCTCTCTGTAACATTAGCCACTTGTAGCTGCAATCTTTGAAGGACAGCAGTTGCAGGAACATCAGACTTGTCATTATTTTTGTATTGCTATCATAGGCAGTGTTGGGGAGTAACGGAATACATGTACCGGCGTTACGTATTCAGAATACAAATTATGAGTAACTGTATTCCGATACAGTTACAAGTTAAATAGTTGGTATTTAGAATACAGTTACATTGTTGAAATCAATGGATTACATGACGATACTTATCTGTTTCATAAGTTTGTTCACTCTCTAAATAAATGAAGGCAACTCCATTTCCCAGAAGCTCCTGAAAGCAATCTATGATGAAATTGTTTACATGTTTAAATCCAAGCCCCGCCGTCTTGCACTAGCCTCAAAACGCAGCCAGTGCGCATTATGGATGCGTCATTGGAGACCCTGAAATGACTGTTTGCACAGCAAATTAGGAGTAAAGTAAGTGGAGGTAACTCATGTTCCTCACTGATCGTGGTTCCTGATGTCTGTTCAAAGGATATTTTCCTAAGTATTAATAGCTCAGGCTACTTCGGCCAATCAGTTACACAGTTTGCTAAGCAAGCAAAGCCTAGTTCACGTGTTGATTTAGACCTACAATAAAACCAATCTCTAAAATAGGCACTGCATTCTAAGTTTTTTATTCTAACTTAAAATAGCTTTATGGATTATTATTTTTTTCTAATTAGATCTACATTTACGTTTTAAAATGAATTATATGGTGCAGCCTCTGAATAATTATTCTTGCGAGTAGGCCTAGCATATTTTAACGTGCGGTTTTTGATTGTCATTACGCGATCACGTTCATTTTGAGAGCACTGATATACAGTAGCCCATAGTGTTTACATTTACAAGTCATTTGCGTTCCACCTGTCATATGCGCCCCTCACTTGTAGCCTACTGGGTTGATGCCACCGAAAAATCTCACAGGCACACCTTAATTATAATTTCTGGCTACGCCCTTAAAGTAGCCTATTTATTTTGTTTGTTTTAATTAGCCTAGTCGCCTGCTGTAGTTTTAGTGGTCACCTTGCTATTTTAAAGTTGTATCAGGTAGCTTAGTTGCCTTTACATTCTCCTATGTGGGCCTAACACTTCAGCCATTTGGAACAGAAGAACACACCAGAATAGGCCTGTTTAGTAGGCCTAAGCAGGATTTGATGGCCGCATTCCTACACTTATAAAATGCAATTCAATGCGAAAGTAATCTAAGTATTCAGAATACGTTACTCAGATTGAGTAACGTAACGGAATACGTTACAGATTACATTTTTGGGCATGCATTCTGTATTCTGTAACGGAATACGTTTTGAAAGTAACCCTCCCAACACTGATCATAGGCTACTTGGCTCTCATCCGGCTTATATAAAAGAGCAAAGCAAATGGCAGTTTCTTGCATGGAAACTTGTCCATTTTAAGCACACATATTTGTTGTCAACCCCTATATTCAGGAGGTAAATACATTTTTCATGCTAGAGGCTGCCTACTCTTCAATGTTTGAATGATTTGTTAATCACAAACAAGTAATTAATTAAATCACAAACAAGCCAATCTAATTAAAGGTTTTCTTCCTAGTTCAATTCTATTAAAATTCTCAATTGATTCTGTGATCTAATATTATTATAGTTTTACACAAATTTGTACACTCTTTCTCCCCACAGGCCTTTATGTGACAGTGCAAAGAGCGCAAGACCGGAGTGTCATCAAGGTCTCATTTATTGAAGTATTACAGGTTAGCATGGTTACTTTGGTCGCAGACACCCATACCATATGCTAATTGTAATTCTTTCTGTATTTCCAAATGCTGGGTTGTATTGTTAGATGTTCTTTCTATCTCCTCTCCCCTCATAACGTTGTCAGAATGTCAGAACTCGACATCATCTGCTCCAGGCTGTCTGCTGTGTGTGCGTAGGAAGGGAGGAGATCATGGCTGCCATTGACCAGGTTAGTGAGTTGTTACCAAGTTGTTTTGTGCCTCCCACTTTGAAAACCTGTGATCCAATATTAGGCCATTAGCTACCGGACCTTGCCATGCACCTGCTAACTTTTTTTGAAAGGTCTTACCTTGCTGACATGACATGAATTTGAAAGTTAACATTGACATATTTGGGGTGCACTGCCTGTTTCAACCCCATGAATAGATTTACATTGAAGATCAGTGCGTTCCAAAAATCTCTTTTAACATTTAACATTTTAACATTTAACAAAGGGGGTTGCATGGTAAGGCATGGTAAACATTAAGATGCTTAATTTGTAAATGTAAGTAAAGTAGTGTTCATTTCCCTATTTTGCAGAATTATACCATTGGCTTGTTGAGAGCTTGCAACCTGAAAGCACTTGTGTACTTAAATGAAGGCTCTGAGAAACTCATAAAGGAATACCTGTAAGTGTAAATGAATATCAAAAAAACAGTAAAGCATTACAGCAGCGAGAGTAGCAGTGGTACGTCTAGTGGGAAGATGGGTATGAATGAATATGGCTTCTTATATTATTTTAGTACCCATGGACATTTCCTTGTTCATGTTTCGGTGCTTGTAATGTTTTGTTAAGGCTGTCTATATGCATGTTAAAGCAGAATGCATGTTACAGCAGAACAAGTCACCATTGGTCTGTTTGACCACGCATAAACCCTTTACAGACAAAGCTTCCTAGTCTGTGTTGGTAAAATGTCACCCAAAGTTTTAATCTTTGGTTAACTAGCTTTTGAGTTAAAAGAAATCATAGACGTTAGAGGGATTTTGGAGAGCGGAGAGTCTAAAGCAATGGTTCGGAGTGAATTTCACCAGAAGTGTAATGTCCGGAATATTACCAAACTTCTACAGTAGTACAAAAAGGGTCTGTACTCATAAACAACACCTACTGCAACGCTACGTAGACGTCACTTCGTGATTTGTTAAAAGCCTGTAAAAGTCCTGGCAGAAAGCGATGCATAAGTTTTATAAATGCTTGTATTTTCAGGTCAACACTTATTGACCTGAAAATACAATTTCAAATATCATCCAGTTATCAATATATGACTATGGAGTGTTTAATTCACTAGCTTTTCTCTTACACTTGTGAGTTTTGCAAAGGACTTTTACAGGCTTTTCACAAATCACGGAAGTGATGTAGACGTAGCGGTATAGCAGAGAGTAGAAGCTATCAGGCAAGTGTTATTTAAATAAGCTCCTGGTGTAGGCTACTTACAAACTTTCCAATGCCTCATTTAATGAGTACAGACCCTTTTTTGTACTACTGTAGACGTTTAGTGATATTCCGGACATTATTATGGGGTAATTTATGAGATACACTTTTGGTTTTGGCAAGCCATTGGGCTGATACATAGACTGACAGCGCAAACTCGACCAATGTCTTGGGGGGGGGGTTTGGCACTTGCGATGATCATGCAAATGACCCAAGGGTGAAATTCACTCAGAACCATTGCTTTAATTTAAAGGAGATGGGAGATGCGAGGTTAATCCACTGAATTCAAACATATCTAAAAACATATACTTTTGTTTGAAAAGTCATCAATTAAATGTATTTTTTTTTGTCTGTGGTAAAGGACGCGGACTGATGCCCAGAGCCAGATGGAGAAAACCACCATCGGGATCTTGGCAATCAAACATAAGGGTGCCAATGCCTCCACCTAAAGATGTAGACATTATAGTTGAATCACTAACAATGTAACAAAACTACACATGCCGTGTTTAGCAGAGATATTTTTCAGTTCATTGCATTTCTATTTTACTAAAAAATGTCCCTGATGGATTGATGAGAATGGAGACAAAGGTTGCTGCTAAATAAATGCAGATTTGTTTTGAAGACCGTGTGTCTGTTTGCTATTTCAACACATTTGTTCAATTTTAGACATTTTATTTTATTTAGAAATGTTATGCAGAACAAATTCAACTTGTTTACTTTGGATTTACTTAAGAACTTTATGTTTAGGATGAGTTTACTTAAGAAAGTTTTGTCAAGTGTGGTTCCACGTAACTGTATCACTTAAACGTAACTTAATGTGGATGTGTGCTAGATATCTTTTTAGGTTAAATTAATTGAACATAACAATGTCACTTTGATTGAACAGAACAGTATTAAGTTGAGTCAATGTAAGAATGCTGAATTAATTGAACATAACAGCATTAAGTTGGTTGAACACAGCCATATTAAGTTGAGTCAATGTAAGAATGCTGAATTAATTAAACATAACAGCATTAAGTTGGTTGAACACAGCCATATTAAGTTGGTTCAATGTAAGAATACTAAATAAAAATAAAGGAATTCAATTACTTACCATCTACTTTATTCACTCTTGTTCAGTTAATGTTATTTATTTGAGTCAATCGTAAAGAATATAGTATCTTTAGAGTTATTTAATACAGTTTCGTGGAACCACTTGACAAAACATTTTTAATTAAATCCAACAAGATATTTTTTTGAGTGAATATCGTTGATCCAATTTTGTAAATTTGCACGTCGTAAAGTTTAATATGAGAGTTAAAATAAAGCCAGTCATACAGCAGAACATTTTATTCAATATTTTACACCTACTAAATCATCAAAGTAAATTTCAAAACTTTTCAGCAACCGTGAGTCATAACTCGTCCTGACTGGGGCAACCTATAAGCCTAATACATCCCTCTCTGATGAAAATGATTGAAAAGAAACCGTTTGCATAATTTTAGCTCCTCCGGCCTTGTGCCGTGGGAGAGGCCCGTCCCACCTTACCCGGAGGTGGGGGAGGGGCGCCCTCGCACCGGGCCCCTGCGCGTCCCGGGCCGGGGGCGTGCCGCACCTCCCGCACCCCCTCAAGCTCCGCCCCTGCACACACACACACACACACACAAATAAGTAAAATCACACTCACAGACCTCACTCATGCACCCCAAAGAGCAGTAGGAGAGTAGCTTCATACTCCAGTGGGAAGCCAGTGCAGCAGAGCCATTTGAGCCATGCGGAAACGGGGACCAGGATGATGAATCTACTTAATATACTGATCCAGTCGCACAGCAGAGCTCCAAGAGACGCCTGACACAAAGATGCATGTTCTCATTTTGCACAAGACCCATTTGTATGGTTAATGCATATCACAGATAGAACTGTTAACACTCTAAACTGAATTGATGGATAAAATAAAACCTCTGGGTTTTGTGCCCATGCTACAAATCCATTACAGATCAATAAATTCCATTCCGTTTCACACTTCTTATGACCACTTGCAAAATGGGTTTAACATTGCAATAGCAAAGAAGTAATGTCTTTCATTAGCAATTGTTATGCTCTTCCAGTGATTGAACTCGTACTACCACAGGATGGACAAACGCTCTTGAAGATCATACCTTGCACTTGTGTTGTCTAGAGGGCTGCTGAGTCTGAATGTATTTTCCTTTAATCCAGTTTGCCTTTTGATCTTAATTCAGTTGTTGGCAGAGGATCCATTTAACAAAATGGCTCTCATAGAAATTGAATTGCACATGGAACGAGTTGCCAGACAGTGAGGGTTTTTTCCTTGACTGTTTCATCTGTTACAGATATATCCATTCTTCCTAGATGAAGAGACAGATGAAGAGGTTAGGCCAGACAGTGTTATCAATGTTATGTATGTTACATAGTATCATATTTCCTTTCCTTTCTTTCCCTTGGTTTTCTATTCTATTTCATTCTTACTTCACCACATCATATTTCATGTGCATGGTGTGTTTCACTATACTGCACAATGAGGCCTTGCTTGGCTTACTTTGTGACCCTGTTGTTAAAGGTGTAGGGTGTAGGCTACAAATATTTTTAATATATACATTGTGAAAAGCTGCATATGTTAAATCTGGTCCGGGTAAGTGTATGGCAGACTAGGTCTGAGACAGATCTGTGGGAGGCACACTGAAGTTTGAACATCTTTACAAGAGCAAAGCACAGATTGCGCCATCTGCTGGTGAAGCTTAATCCTAACACCTAAATTATTTAGACTTCTAAATGGTAGTGTGTATGCACAAATATGTGATGAAATATGGCCATTTTTATATATATTTAATACCTAAACATATTGGTGCAATTCAAATATTTGAATTAATCTTCTGAAAATTGTGTTGACATTTGCTTTTTTGTTGTTGATGAATGACTAACGTCTTCATTACTGTAAACTCAGCCAAACTGCTGTTTGTGTAATCAGTTTGAATAATCTGCATGTCTGTGTCTATTATAAACCATCACGACCCAGCCTCACCAACTTCACTTAGTCAGCACAGAGACTGAACCTTATCAGTGGGTACTCCAAATCTGCTGACCATGTGATATCTTCTTGGCAATCTCACCATCTTGTGGTCAATTGTGATTAAGAAATCAGGGTCATGGCCGCTGCTGGAGAAGAGCATTAGGAAGACCTTGTTGAATGGTATTGTTGTATTGCTCGTGTCCTCTGTATTTACAATTGATCCAAAAAGCACATCATTACCCTGTGCTCAAGATAAATAATCTTACATCTCCTCCTTTAATTAATCTCCTGCTATTGATGTCCTGAGGCTTTTGTATTTCAGTGACTCCTAGAGTTGAGTCAGTGCTTAATTGAGAATTGATTCCCCGCAGGTTCATCAATTTTAGCCTCCACCCTCTTTAAAATACCATAAAATGCAACAAACATTTAATTAAACCTCCCAGAATTGCACCAGTACAATGTCCCTCCCCGTGATGTCACGACTCCATGGCTGTTAGTAGCTGGTCCTGTAAATAACCAGTAGGTGGCGCACTCAACTTGAAGGTGAAAAGAATTTGAGTGACATTCCAAGCACTTCTCTGCATTCTCCCTACTGTGTTGTTGTTAGAAGCCTAAATGACAAACCAGCTGTGAGAAGATTAAGATCTTATCTCTCAAATTTATTTGGGTGAGGCTTCGGGGATCTGGAGCAATGAGGGAAATTCACTCATGAATAATGTTATCGCTGTTTCATCTTCTTTGTAATTTTGCCTTTTGCACAGTTGGCTACAGGTTCCAGTGGCATACATTCATCCAGTGTTGCACACATCTCAATTTCTTTCACTCCATTTCTCTCTCTCTCTGAATAGACATTCTTGGTTTATTGAAGTAATATAGAAGTAAACACAAAGCATAATAGATTAGTTTTACTAACCTCAGTTTCCTATTTAATATGTTATTGTATTATTATCATAATATATAAAAACACAAGGATGTTATTTAAGGAAGAGGCTACTGGCCAAGAGGCTGACTAAAACAGGTCTTTGCTCTTTTGCATTTTTTAGTCATGTAGAGAACTTTTTATGGCTTCACTAAAGTTAACAGCTGATAAAACTTACAACAAAAGCATTCAATCGCTATTCTAATATGATAGACATCAGCCACAAAAATTGCCCTTGTGGCAGCTTGCATTCAGACAAAACCTTTTCACAGTAATGCATTACACATCAAAGAGGGTTTGATATCAGTGTGAACTGCTTTGGCTGGCTGGGTATTGTTGTTTTGTCTGAGGCCCACTTGGATCGATCTCAAGTTCCTGGGAGCATCCAGCAGGAGGGTTTGGAGCCAGGTTGGCTTGGCCTGAAAGATGCTGGAGAAAGGAGAGGAGTATGGCCTATTAGACACTGCATGCAGAGCCTGCCTGAGTTGACTTGATGGTATGTTATCACTTCGCATCACAATGCACAGACTGAGTGAATTTTGAGTTTTAGTGAACATTACATTTTATTGGGAACCAGAATGTAATGGAAAAACAGAGGTTGTGCTACATATTTCATCCTCAGAATTCATCCAAAAAATCTAGAGAAAAAACATATTTTTTTATGACTTCCTACATCCCAGCAGCCTGGTTAGCAGACCTTCTCAATTGTAATCGAGAGTGGGTCTGGAAAAGGTTCATTGACTTACTACTTCCAGGGCGTAACTAGCAGTGAAATTAAACTTAAATTGGTGCATTTAACTCTTACCAAATCGTTTCAGAAGTGTAGCAATCTCATAAACAAAGATTTTAAATGCAGTTGTTTACTCAATTCCAAAAAAATACACGTCCATGCCTGATTAGCGATTGTATTTCTGTGCCCGTATTTTAGGGACATTGGAAATGGGCTTCAATGGCCTTTTGGCCAGACGGACTTGCAGAGCAAATCCCAAATATGCCAAAGGTTCTTCTGGGTATTCCCAGGCTAACATCCCAGCACAGCTCTCCAATTCCAGGCTGTCATATACATCACATGACAGTCTCAAACTGTCAGTGATGCACTCTGTCACAGATAAGGAACAGGATCAAGAAAACTCTCTGTTATAGCTCAGAAGTCATCTTAGAAATACTTGCAAGGGTTAAGCAACTTTTTTTGTGAGTTCACTGAATAATTTAGATAGTAAAATAATCTCATTTGGTTTCCATGTGGAAAATCCTGTTTTGTCCCTCATGGCGTGCCTCTGACTGAGGACTTACGGCATGCATCAGGCATTCTCTGTTTGCTTAGATGGAATTGAGAATTCAATACGAGCGTAAAATTTCATTTGTGGCAGAAACTCTGGCTATGTTGTGATATTCCGCTGAAATTAGACACACCTCATGAATACAGATGCGACTTAAAACACTGAGTGGGGGTGGGGGGGTGATGTGTCCATGAAAGTGCTCTGCCTCTCCTCAAGGTGTGTTCTCTGTTTGAGTGGTGCAAGCACCGCTGCTAAATTTAACTACAAATTTCCTCTAAATTCCAATTTAGTTTGAGGCAATCAGTGGGAAATTTAAATTCTTATCAAAACAAACAAAATTCATCAGCTGTGATTAAAACTAATTCTTGCAGTGTAAGACTCTTATAGATAACAGGAATCACCCATGTATCTATAAACTTCACAGAAAAAGCTATCCTCTTTTGTCCTCACAGCAGGAAAGAACCTACGTGACTAAATGTGTTTAAAAAGAAATGTGATTACTGTGTTGTGATTCCGACTTATCTGTAAGCAACTGCTGCTCCAGCAGCTCGTCCAGATCTGATATTTGACAGCGACCGACCGCTGGGTTGCCGTGTGTGAAGGCTGCTGATTGACAGACAGACAGTGACAGACATGAGTGAGATGTGGTCGGTGGGGGCAGACGTGTCACACATGGCAGCCCCACGCGCCTAGGAAAGGCGTCCCTTTTTCAGAGGGGAGGGCAGAAAAGAGCATACCTCCTACAGGGACCCTACCAGCTGGAGCATGTGAGGTGAAGAGCAGTCAGGATCTGCAGGAGGAAGAACAGTAATGGCAGCTATAAAGTTATACATGACTGTAAATGATAATCATTTCCTTCCCAGGCCCAATTCAGGCCCAACCATGACCAACACGCTGATTTGCTTTTTCACTGACATATTCAGACCTCCACATGATTGACAAGTCCCATTTGTATTCTCAGCTCAAACGTCTCTTGTGTTCCTCTCTCCCCCACCATCTGCAGTGTTCTTGCCCTTTGGGGGATCTTTGGAGGCCTCTCTCCATCACCCCCCTCACAATCAACATGGACAGGAGGTGCTCCAGTGACGTGGAGGCTCCAGGCAGGAGACAGTGCGGACCCTGCACCTTTGAATGTGTTTGCCCACCTCTTTCATGCGCCTCAGAAGCATGCCAAGCTGGTTGCTAGTAGCTATATGGCACCACTTCGTCCCCCTCTCTCTCTTCACCAACACAACTTTTCTGCCCTTCACTGACGAAACTCTATGAGATATTAAAAGCACTGTATTTAATCCATTTTTCATAGGCAGAGGCACCGCAAGCAGCTTGTAAGAAGACCCAGAGAGGCGTGCAATGTCCTGACAATGATGGGGCTATAAGCCAGCAAGCAAAATCAGTGCCGGGTCGAAAAGCTTGGCTAAAGAAATAGACAGATGTCTTAACTATTCCATGTAGTCATGTCGTGTAGTTGTGCAGAGTGCAATGGTGTCATGATGTGTTACTGGCCATGAGAGGTCAAGAGCACGAACTGCCATAGCAACATGCACGTCTAAATATAAACCATGCATACCCATATGTGCATGTGTGTATGTGAGAGAGAGAGAGAGCATGACTGTGCTTGCCCGCCTGCCTATCTGGAGATTAATCTAGTGGTCTGGAACGTGCCCCATCGCAATGTTGATGTTAACACAAGATAAATTATGTCCGGGGTGAGTCATCAGAGCCGAGGCCCTATCACGTCTGTCCGTGCATCGCGTGGCCCCCGCCACTCCAAGCGGCGGTGCGGTGGGGGGTGGAGATGGCGGCTTTGAAGTCCACAGGGCCGTATGGTGTGCGGTGTCCCCCGGAAGCGTTGTCCATGCACAGCTCTGGCTGGAGATGGTCAGGACAGACCCCTCGCTCCCTACACACACGCGCTATGCCCCGCAGGGTTGGCAAAGGGAAGCCTCTACTGAGCCATCTGTTTGTAGAGATCACACAATATATCCTTGCTGGAATCCAGCCTGTTTCTTTTGTATTTCTGAGTTATGAAACCATAATCAGTTTGGTTTAATATACACCGGTATGTCAATATTTACATTGCTAATGTTTTCTATAGAGCCATATGCTACATGGGAGAGACTGAGGACATGGTCCAACCCACACAGCGCATCCTGACAGCCCCCATGCCCCTCCCACAGATGACTTCATTACTGCTGTAGCCCCACCCCCACTGACTTCATTACTGCAATTAAGAGGGCTGTAGCCCCACCCCCA